>NW_028141977.1:8303353-8903353 GCF_025532165.1 Camponotus vicinus
ACTTCGAAATAAAAAGAGAGGAAGTATACAATCTAGCTGTGAAATATTCGCAACTTGAAACTTCGCTACTTGCAACATTTCAATAACAAAACGAGAAGTATCATATTATTATTTTCATATATTTTTATTTGTGATACAAAAAAAATGTACGAAATAACAAGGAGATACAGTCATGATTTGTGAGCTCGGTACTCATCGATTGACATACTTAGAGGATTTACTTCTTCTCCTACCCAAGTCTATTAATAAATTATCGTGACTAAGTTTCAGACATATTACCAAGTTTGGTATTTACCTTAATCTAAATTTTCGATGAACATGCCCGAACATCGCTAATTGCCGGAAGCTGTGTATCATGATATTCAATCAGACGATGCCCTACATACATGAGCATGTATTATGGTCCTGATAGCATATCTACGGATATCGAATGTGCCTCGCAAGCGATACTGGTATCGTTCGATATGACTTTTTTGCACCATGATTAATTAGCCAAGTGTAATTTATACCCGAAAATTAAGATGATAAGTATACATTATAAAACTGATGATAAGTATACATTATAAAACTTATAATTTGAATTATATTTTACATTAGAATATATATATATATATATATATATATATATATATATATATATATATATAATTTATATATAATTTAATTTGATTGTCTTCTTCACTTTACAGTTAAATATATTAGAAAAAAAATATATATATATTTTTTTTAATATATATTTTTCTAATGCATATTTTTCTAATATACATTTAACTGCAAAGTGAAGAAGACAATTAAATTAGATTAAAAACATTACAAAAAATATAAAGCCACTCTATCTTTTAAAAGAAAAGGTAATTGAGAATTTGATATAATAGCGAGAAAATTAAATCCGATTTAATAGAATAGTATCAATGTTTAATACCAGTTTAGTACTTATTTAAACTATGTAATATGTATATAAGAGACAGATACTTATAAATTTAATGGCGTTAAATTTATCGTTTCGTTTTAGATTTTAAATTAGATATTAATTTATATTATAATCATTATGTATTATTTCTACTAATTTGTGACATGCAGAGATATGAAATTATTTGTTGAAAAAGAGAAGCAGAGATACATAATCGAGATAAAAAATAAATATGTTTTTATATACGTTAAATGGCAAAATTGGTTAAATGTACTTTAGTGTTTATCTCTCATGAAATAAAAGCAAAAAATATTCATCGCCAATAAAATCACTTCCGAGTACCCAAAATCGTGAAGTTAGTTTGTAATATCTTTACTAACGTAATATCTTTATTTTCGCTGGAAGTGTGTCTATATTTACATTAGAAATAGGCCAGCGAAAATTATACATCAAGAAGGAATATTAAACTCAAATAATAAAATATTAACATGTAATGTTAATGATATCGCTAGCTTACAAACTTATAATTTAGCAAAGTTGTAACCTTTTTTTTAATTACTTAAACTTTATTTTAAAGCAATTACGCAGATACGCATTTACATACATATAAATGCGTATATATATACATATGTGTGTTAATGAATCTCTTAATAGCAATAATTAATCTTTTAGTTAATCATATCAATGTTTCTTTAATGAACGCATAAAACGATATAAACGATAATAACTTTTGAAAGTTGCGTGTATGCATTCGCATCATTATGATTTTAATGAGACTCGATAATGATAAATATGATATATTCAATCTTTGCAAGATCTTAGTACCTACGCCAAATTATTATTAATTATAAAATACGATGTTTTATTAGCAACATGAGTAGAAACATATCAACAAAGAGTATTCTGATTTAATTTGAAGAATTATGGAAAATCTTGGAAAAAGACTATTGCAAGAGAGAATCTTTATTTTATAATTTTAAGATAAAATTTACAGTCAAGTAAATCCGAAGTCCATTGAATAACTTTCCGTAAAAGAATTCACAGATTTCTATCTCGATCCTCTTGTTGAATGAAATCAACATACAATTACATGGCATAGAAAATCATCCGAGCAAGGAACTTCGATATCACGCTTATTCCTTTAAACGCGAGAGAAATTAATAAACTGTCGGTTTATAAGTTCCGGAAATTAGCAAGGTAGTTTAATTAATGCTTTACTGAACTTCAAATCCCCTGCGGATATTTCCATACTTTGCAACACGTTCCTCTCTCTTTATAAAACAAGGACTCCTCCTCTTCGTGGTATTTTCTCTTGCCACGTTCATACACTGCGTTTTGGTATCTTACCTCATCCTCTTCTCCTTTATTTCGGACGCGCTCTATTCAGCTTTCATCAAATTTGAAATCGTGTCATCGAGCGGTTTCCTCTCCTGGCGCGTCCATTGGGATTTGTGTCATTTACCACGATAGTGCTAATTAATCACAAGTTACTTCGCTTCTTGTCATCCTTATATACATCATTTCATGTTTTAATAGATTCTTTACATAGAATTTATCCATGAGTCGCTTTTATTCGTCACACCTAAAAATTATATGAGATATTCGAATCTCATAGATATTATATGAATGCAGAAATAAAAAAACTCTCTCATATTATTTACCATCTTTAAATCGATAGACTTCTGAATGCTATATAATAATTCATGCATGAGTTGTTTTAATTTTTATCAACCTCTCTTAATTTTTATCAATGTTTTATCAAAATTTAATTTTTTTATTTCTTTCCTAAAGTTAATTGTATGTTAGAAAATCAAAATGTAATTTTATAAATTATTTAGATAAATAAATACAAATAAATTAGTTAGAAGAAAAGATAAATTTTGTCTTATATAATATAGCATGAACTTTAACAATCTCTAATTAAGCACTTGTATCCAAATATTAAATCATATATTTAACTAGAATAATATATTATTTTGTAACCTGTTCTTTTATTGTCAATTTGAAGTATCAGTTTAATTTCTTAATTTTTTCCATTTTGATCCATCGCGCATTTTGTATTAAAAAAGAGAACGTTTTTTTCTAATTTAATCTCTAAAGTATGTAGATTATGAGAATCTTAAAGATAGTTTTTATAGAGTCTTTAAAATTTTACATACATAAACATATATTAAAGTACACGTACAAATATGATGAATTTGAAATTTAAATTTGAATCAGTCTGTGCATTTATTTTTTCTTATTAATATAAAAATTAAAAAAGTTTAAGACTCACTCAAGGTTAATATGATTAATAAAATATTAAGAAAGAATTAATAAAACAACTTTTCAAGGGTAATAAATAGAAGAGCAAATATACAGCTTAAATAATTATAATCTTCATAATCGATCTAATTTTATTACACTTTATATATATTTTGTATTTATTTTTAGTGAAGTCTTTTCATTATATTAAATAAACGAGACTATACTTAACAAATAAAGTATATTTATGCCGTCTCGGATGTTTATCTGAATTCAGTTATATGCTGGATAAACGTCGGTTTCTTTCTAAAGTAACTTACAAGGTACTTGATTTTTAGTTTTTATTTCAGTACTTGCGCTGTTACAGTAAGCCAAGATGGATCGGTAACCGTCTGATCTCACGACTTAAACGGCGGGCTCTTAGCAACTCGCGGATATAGAAACTCGCTTTCTATTATCCGGTCGCGCTGAGATTTTGCCCCCGGGGGCGACGTCATTCGGAAATTGGAAAATATATCTTCCCGGCAAAAAGGTCAACTCGATACACCGGCTCTGTACAGGGAGGGATTTTTCTGGGAAGCTGCTTACGACCGTTACGTCTGATTTATCGCGTGTGCGCCGCGCTTTACCGCGTTTTACCATGGCCGAGCCGATGAAATTAAGTATCTCGCGATAAGTTCCTTCCCTCACTCGATACCTCCGTCGATGCTTTATTCACCTTCGTCCGTTTACTATGCCGTTCTTTGGACTCTATAGGGCGTGCGGAATTCTTATACACAAGAGACCGGGTTGCCATTACGGAGTTTAAGATCGCTTTTGAGAGAAACCGATATAATAACAAAGACTTTCAGGAGTATGAAGGAACACGAAAATACTTTTTTTTTCCTCATTTTTGCTTTGAATAGAAATTTATCGGCGAAAATACAGAGGTTCATCATTCAATATACATATATAGATGTGTCTGCTACATACAAGAAATAAAATGCAATATACTATGATACATAGTGATGGTTATCATGCTCAGAAACTTTCATCTACTATACCGAACTATTACATGGATATGTAGTATCATAATAGTGATCTAGAAGTATTTTTCTACCTCTGTAGTATAGATATTTAGCATTTTTTGCTTTGTGTTGATTTCATACTTGATATATTTTTGATTTCTAAAAATTTATATTATATATGTAAGGCATTATGTATAGAGAAAAATGAGAATATTTCTGTATTCTTGTTGTTTTTATTATATATCCTTGCATTATTTTAAATTTTAAATAGAATATAGAATTTTATATATATATATATATATATATATATATATATATATATACATAGTAAATATAAAGATAAAATAAAATAAATTAATTAAAATAATAGAAGAGTAATAGAGAGTAATAATAGAGTAGCATATAAAAAATATACGGATTTACTACAAAAGTATATATGCAGCTGAAAAAAATGTATGTTCAATTGTACGTGCGTATACTTTTGTAATAAATCTTCAAATAAGGATTCTGCTAAAGTAAAATTTACTTGAAATTGAATAAAGGAAAAAGTTTTGTAATTTGCCTCTGAAACTTATTTCGTGACAATTGCAAGATTTTCAGGCGCTTATAGGTTGCAACGCCTAAGGCAGTTCGTTGAACAAAGATCAACTTCAATTACACAAAGAATCTATATACAAAAGCAAACGCGAGAGAAACTTGCGAAATTCGATGTTTTAAATTTCCAGACGTCTTCAGATTTTCAGTGAAGCAAAAAAAAATTTATTGTAAAACTCTCGCCCTTCCATTTCAGAAAAGTTTGAACATTTATGCACTATATTTTATAAAAAATTTGTAATTATTTTTTTCTTTAAGAGAGAGAGAGAGAGAATGTGTACACAAAATTTTGATATTTTCACATTTATTGCACGTTAATACGATGTAATAAATCTTTACTAAATATGCACGAGAGATTGATGATGTTGAGAGTACAATTATATTTACAGCCATTATCATGGAATTAATTCAACGTGAAGATTGTTACGCAACCGGGTTATTGATTAAAATGTAGGTTATTTTCGAAACTGTAAATCGCGATGATTATAATTTGTTCGATTTTCGCGAACATTCCGGATTGTTTCGTGAAAATTTTCCAAACTAACCAGCATCTAAATGTGAATTTAATTTTAGAAAATACTCAAAGTTAACGGTTGCACAACTTGTGCATTAAATGAATTCCACCGGTTAATTTCAAAACTGCTGCAAAGACTATCCGATTATAAACTTTACCTTTTGTCGATTGCGGACGCGATTGGGTTCTATTTCAATTGCGTTGCACACTTATCTGCTCTCGCTACGTTGATCCGGAAACTATAAAAACTCATGCGCATAGATTGAAAAGGGTTTATCGAGGTATCTCCGCTAAAATACGGAGATACGAATGATACGATATTGCAGCTCTGACAAATCGACCGATATTGATGAATACAACCCCCGTGTTGCAATATCAAGATTCCCGTACATTTTCCGAAAACTCTCTGCAAACATAATCTGTGCGCTTGTATGACTATTTGTCACAATCGTTTATCGTAGACATGTTCGTGATCATGTTATCTGATCCAAAAAAAAAATCATTTCGGATACGTTAAAAAGCAGTGAATTTAAAATTAAAGATTCAATTTGTAATCCTTTATCTTCTTGCAACATTTAAAAAAACCATTAGTTTAAATCGATCAAATGAATTATTTTTAATTCTTAACTTGGAAAGTTTTGCTGCCATTTTTTTTCATTAATTTATTATGTTTATATAATAATATCTCAAAATCATTAAATGTCTTTTTAATAGATTTTTTGGTTAATTTGGAATTAATTTTTTCTTAATAAGGAAATGCGTATTCTTTGTAAAAATTATACGTAATTCCTACGAACATTCTTTTTCTTTTGCATCAAATACTTTTTTCTTTTATCATATTTCATCTTTAACATGTGGCGTATTCAAGCGTATCGGATAAACGTCGATAAAAGCAGAGAATGTTTTTGTGTGCTGTTTAACAAGATGTCAGGAAATACCCTCATTTGTAGGAGATTTCTTTATGTTGTCGTCTTATACGCATAATGGCAGTGTTGCAATATGCAAAAAATTCTATCGCTTATTTTTATATATTTTATCTCATGTTTTTAAAATATTAGTGCGAAATAAATATAGAACAAAAAAATTTATTAAATATAAAATAGAAACAAATAAGTTGAGGTACAATAAAAAGACACATTATTTGTTTAAAAAATTAATGAAAGCACTATAATAACATGGAAAATATGTAATTTTTTTATAAATGTTTATATATATGAATCGATAAATAGAAAATACACAATCCAATGATATTATATTCATATAGTATAATAAATTAATAAGCTTGATATATATACATAATTATAAATTTATATAGTATATGGTGTTGATATCATAAGCAGAAAGTAATATTGAATTTTCGTGTAATCGGTTAAATAATTGATACAATCAATAGTCATCTATCTTTCTTTTTTTATACATATATATTAAAATAGAAAAAGAAATCTTCATTTCTCACTCTCTCTTTCTTTCTCGTAAATACTAGTTAGTAATTATTTTCCATGATTACACGAATAAGTAATCAATTGTGTCTCACGATCGACAACTTTCTTTTCCAGGAATATCGCGTACAATTGATCCGATAGTACAGATTTCGTTTCTTTCTTTTCGCGGTAGGTCAGGACAGGAAATGATCCGTGGAAGGTCATAGGACCAATAAATTTTCGCGAATTTTCACACGCGGTTAGAATCTTGGAAAAGAGAAGGAATTGTTCCCAAAGTAGGCCAAGGATTTAGTCGATATAGAATCCTATTCAAGTTAGAAGCCCATCCTCACGTAGCAATGCCTTTGTGTATAGTAACACAAGTTTCTCTGAAACCGAAACCATATCGTCGCCGATATCGCGGTATTGAAAAGCTACCTGATAATGTGAGACATCGAATAGCAAAATGTCGATTATATAAGATATACAATGTTAATTGTATTAACTCGAAATTCTGTACAATAGAATTGTTAGTTTACGTAATGTTATACATGATGATATTAATTTCTAATTTCTCAACTTTGTGACATGCAATCTTCACACTACTTTACGAAGTGGACTTTAGTTTCATAACTTTGACTTTTTGACTCTCTCTTTCTCTCTCTTAAAATTGTTTATTTAGGTGATCATTTAATAATAATAATTATAATGATGCAATTAAATTTTGATCATTATGTGACACTTCAATTTCGTATGATGACCACAATCTAATTATAGTAACTAAAATAAATGGTGTATAAATAATCGAATCAAGATAAATGAGAGATTTTTGAAAAAAGAAAATCACGAGGGGTAAACCGCTGATCAAAATTATGTACACTAATGCCTACTAATGCCCAATTCCTGGGCACTGCTAAATTTTTAAAATTTAATAATTTAAATTTTAATAAATTTAAAATTATTGGGAAATTATTTGGAAGAAAAGACTTAATAATACTTTAATAACGTCCATAATACGCATTGATACTTCAATAAAACCTAATAATGCCCAAGTAATGCCCAAGCAATGCCCAGTAATGCCTCAAATCTGTACACCGCAATGCCCTCAGCGGTTTATCCCTCGGAAAATCATGACACTAAATTCCATGTCACGAATTATGATAAAGATAATTTTTTCGTCTTCTCTACTATATATGTATATTTATATATGTGCATGTATAGATAAGGGATTTTGGATATATATATCCTTAATCTCTCATCTTTTTAATACATCCAGAAAATTCATTAATAAATATTATTTTATATGAGACGCAAAAAAGATAATTATGAATTTTTGAGCATATATGCAAATCCGCGTGAATATTTCAAGCGAAGCAGAGCTCTTCTAAATCCTGACTTTTAACAAATTATTCTTTTTTATGGTAGAGGACATTAAAAATTCTACTTGCATTTTCTCGCATAAAATGCGGAAAAAATTAGCGAAATTTTTTCAGGTTTATATGTATATATAAATTTTTGATGTACATATTATTTTTAAATCTTTTAACTGTATGACAAACTATGTTTCCTATCGTGAAGCTCTCAAAGAATGTCGTAATACTTGCATTTTTTGATATAAAATGCAGGAACAATCGAGGAATTTTCTCTATATATGAATGTACGCGTAAGTATTTTTAAATATACAGAGCTTTTCCAAGCCTTGATTTTTAGAAAATTATATTTTTTTATAATTATATTGTATTATTAAAAAAAAAAAATACTTGTATTTTTGCCATTGTTTTATTTTTTGGCACAAAATACAGAAATAACCACTACAAATTTTTAACTATACATACACAAATATAGCGAAAAAAAGATTAAAGCATGCTCTTTCAAATCTGATTCTTACAATTAGCAAAATATTTATTTATATACATATATTTGATATTACTTTTAAAAATTAATATTATCTTGAAATTATAAAATAAATAATATAATATTTACTTGATATAATATATAAGAGCCAAGTTGTAATGTATGTATATGTCATTAATGTGTAAAATGAAAATATATTAAAGTTAACGTAGTATTGTAAAATAATTAATATCTCAGCAAATATTCATTTTGCATAATTAGAAATTTTTTATTCTTACTTTAAATATCATTTAAATATTATTTAATAAAAAGATTAATATAACTTTTGAAAACTAATTTTTTTTTACGCATATAAAGAATTGTAATAAATTAAAAATAAAAAATCTTTAGTTATTATATCTATATATATAATCTTAATATATGATTATACTATAAATTTTAATGTTGAATAATATTTAATATATGTATATTTAAATAACAACATTATTTTATTATAAATTTTTTAAATAATTTAAAATCTAATAAAATCTCGTATGTTTTATATTTCACAATAATTTAAAATACAGTACTACTATAGAGACCAACAAGCTATTATTTTTATAAATAACAATTAATAAATAAAATAAGTTATATATATCGTTTACTTCATGTCGTTGTTTTGCCATCGTCCGATGTCTCTAGAGATCTCGTCTTCTTTTGGTTAGCTTTGATTCCTTCTTCATGTCATCGCTCACTCACTCGCGAAAGTAATTATAATATGTGTTTGTACTAATCGACAAAATTCGATGATCGTACGACACTTTACATGGCACTGTTGACGTCATTTATGACAGAAAAACGGTACGATTACATATGCTACGCACAATAATACGAGTACGTTTATTAAAATCAAGCTGCCGAATTCACGCGATACTTGTCTCTCGCGGCACTGTTCATAACTAATACATCTTCCTAAATCCCTCGGTCGATATTTATCACGTTATACAATCGATAATCGATAGAGTGAATCTCTGCTTGAAAATTAAATCGAGTAATACCGACAAAAAATGGCATGATCGAAATTTAATATTGCAATCGCGCGATGGATTTTCCAAAGCAAAAATACCGCGCAAAACACATGTATCATTACTTGAATCACAGAGTCGCGTGCGCGATGATCTTAATTGCCGTTTATTGCAAACAATTCATCAATAATCGTTTATCAATAATTAATTGTAACAATTACCGGGGATTTCGAAAGATAATGTATGATATATGCGAAGGTACCTGTTCACTTGCGTCACGCCGCGCGAATAAGATTATTATGTGCGTCACCGATCTTGTGACGTCAGCACGCGTTGTGTTACGTTAACCTTGACAACAGGGCATTTGCGCGGCTATGTTCACTATGATAACAAGACATTTGTGCGACGCGATTCGAGTTGAACAGTCGACGTTATTTTTGGCATATATCATATATTATCTAATCGCGATCACTTCTCTGTAATTATTACAATTATTGGTTTAATCGTTTGATTAATTGTCGCAATAAATGACACGTAAGATTATCGCGTGTTGCTATTTGATTCGATAGTGAAAAAGCATGATATATCGATTATTTATATCTTTATTAATAATACAGATATATTATTGCTAATATAAGTACATAATACGGGTATTTCGTTTTGGAAACTTATTAGAATTGTAATATTGTTTCGATTACAATTTTTTGGCGATTTATGGCGTTTTAATGTTTGATTAGAGGTTATCTTTATTAATTTCACTATTTATTCATTTACGTTGAATATATGGAGTAGTAAGATTATTTTAAAATATGAAAATATTTATTAGTGTAACAGAAATAATATCCCCGAGCAACGCGTGAAGTTGATTGATTGCTTATTTTTCGTGTCAAACGTATTATTGTGCGTGACGGTAATGTTCGCATTGTTCTTTCGTCATAATTTAATAAAGTTACATTAAATGTGACTACATCGATTAATGTCAAGAGTGTCATGTAAAATATCGCGTAATTGAATTTTGACAATTAACACACGCGTTATAAGTATTTTCGCGAGTGAGTGATGAAAAAATAATCAAAGATGATCAAGAGAGGGCTTCAGAATTCATCAAGGCATTAGATTGTGGAAAAATTGGAGGTAAGCAATTTATAATTTATTTAATGTATTATTTGTTACTTGCACAAGCTATATTAAAAAGAATAATTCAAGAAGAAAAAAATCAGGAAATCTAAGAAAGCTCGCTATAATAAATTTTATTTGCGAATATTTGGAGTTTACTAAAGTTTTTATTTTTTAAATATTTAAAATCGTAATTCGCACTTGTCAAATTTAAATATTTAAAATATTTAAAATATTTAAATTTGACAAGTGCGAATTACGAATATATAATAAGATCTTTTTGTTGTGCTCATTGGCCGATCAAGGCCACAATTGAAGTGTCCTTGTATTTGTTCGCGAAGCTTAATGATCATTAGATCCAGACAGTGATCACAGGATGTATACGAATAATACTATAGAGTAGTTTCCGCGCCGAGATCGAACGATTCCCATTACATTACCTGCGAGTGCAATCGAGTTCTACTGGTAGGTAAATGGTGCGCGCAATTATTGTCATCAGAGCAGCAAATGCAATTTCGAAACGTTATAGGATATAGCGAGACATTCCTTCCTTTTACTCATCAATTCATCGGCCATTATCCATCACGTATAACTAGAATATTTTTTAATTTTATTTTTTGAAATAAATATTACTAAATATTTTATGTATTTTATTCTATTATAATAATTAATCTTAATAATTCTAAGTTTTTCAATTATTCTTTATATTCTTCCAAAAGCAGTTTGTCTTTTCGCAATGATTCATCAGAATAAGATATATATATATATATATATATACTTTTAACAATTCCGTATTTTTACACGTATAATTTTATTTACTGTTGTTCGCTCATTATTTAGATTTTTATTCTTCGTAATTTTTTACACATCACTTATTTTGTGACCAATTCATCTAGAGATAATAAACTTGTGTTGTCTCTTTTAGTGGAAATTGCAACAGACTTAACGGGCGCACTTAATTTTCCTTAATTGCATTCTTATCTATTAAGATCGGCAATTCGATTTGGCGCAACAGAAGTTTCTTCGAATCTTTTACGCGATACAATCTCTGTTTTCCGCTTTACCCGCAGGACTTAATTTCATAACGACGAGAATATTTCTATCTTATTTCTGCCGAGTATTTCGATGCATCCCATCCCGGTCGCAATGTCCATTCTCAAAGTTTTCCGAAGCGCGGAGCTTATTTCTATTTCACGTCGTTCCGCCGAACTATTTTGCTCCGACAGGGATTTCTTGCGTGAGAAGAAAGAACACCATCCAACTTTCATTGTAATGCGACGAGTCGCCGCAATATGTTAGGAAAGTAATTTCTAAAGTAGAAACGCGTTACTCCGGCGAAATAGCGTGTGTACACGTGTGTAAATCGAGCACATGTACAAGACAATTACAAGACAATCGGTGTTAAGGATATTCCTTTAGAGAGCGGTACACAGGATACATCTCCGCGCGCTTCAATTCAATTTTAGGACCGCAATTATGTTTTCTCGATTCCGAAATATTGACCGCGCATGAAACGTTACATTAAAGACAATCACGGTATCGCTGCTAAATCACGCGTCACTCGATGTCAAATCTGATTTAGTGACCTCAATCTGTTCCGTTTACGATAATTACGCGTAGTTTGATTAGTGCATCATTGATCAGACCAAATGAAGCGGCCTAAAATTAATGCAAGTCATTTGCGAACTAAAGGCATCGAAGGCACGTTCATTAACCAAATCCCTTATTTAACAAAAATTGCTAGATAAATTGCAAAGTTAAGGGTGCATGCTATTCAATATATATATATATATAATATTATATAATAATTAATAAATATATATACATAATATACTAAGTTATATAATATAATAAATAAGTAATATTATATAAGTTATATTATATAATAAATATATGTAATATTTATTTATAACACAATTTTTTTTATCTTAATTATCGACTTTGCAATTTATTTAATAATTTTTGTTAAATAAGAAACTAGATTTTGATTAACTTTAATGATTCGTAATCAATTTTTTGAATATAAATTTAAAAAAATTTATATAGATTAATACACACATATTATATATTATATTTAAGATTTGATGTATATATAGTCTAAATCAAGATATAAAAATTACATAATATATATTAGTTTAAATTTGTTTAATTTACTTTCAAAAGATTGATCACGAATCATTAAAGCATCGGATGAATTAAAGGGCTAAAATTACAGACGAGTATTTTGCCAATCTTTATTTCTCGTATCTCTCCTTCTTTAATTAACGAACTTGTTGCTAATACGGATTGATTGCCTGTGCAGATGTTAATTTAGCTCCGATTGGAACCGTTTAACTTTTAATTAGAATTCGAAATGGCGCGAGCAATCGTGTGCGCGCGTTCGTGATTACCAACGCGATTATCCATTTCCGGTATGAACGACGGGTGCATTGGATCGACGAATTAACTTTTGCATGAGTTCATCAGCTATATATATATACATACATATATATATATATATATATATATATATATATATATATATAATGTACGGACCGAATCGTGAATCAAGCAACTACAAATCATTAAAATAGGAACAGCGGGTGCATCGTTCGTAATCGGCGTTGAGTTAACTATAATTATGTCCGACCGAGCCGGTAATTAATTCTAAAGTGAGAGACGATTAATCATCTCGTGGTTATGCCGCGCGATGCAATATTTTACTCAACCTTCCGACAAATATTTCCTCTACTCCTTCACGGAGCCGGAAAATCCAGGCAAACATTCGTGATTGCATTTATTTTTTGCGATCTTTATAAAATGCATCACTTGCGCTTTTTAATCACATAATACGTGCTTTGGCAAGAGGTATTCTTTTGACGAAAAACTTTATACTTACAGGTTAAACAATATTAAAATATCTTTCTAACAGAAATTCTCTTTTTCCTTCTTTTTTTCTCAACGAAACTCGTTACTTACAAGAAAGAAAGCTTATTATAAAATTCACAAGATTTTTAAAATTTTTTAATATAGAGGCCTAGCATATGACTCTTTAGCCCATTATAATTGTTTTTTACTATTTTGATAACAGAGGAGAATCTTATTACATTCATTTTTAATTTTTTAAAATTATAGTTAAGTAAATATACGTAAATATACACTTGTCGTATCCTAAAAATATCATTTATTATCTTTGTGTACAAATACATTCAATTAATTCAAAACAAATTAAACAAGATACTTATATTACTTTGTTTTTAACTTGTTTATACGATGAAAAAAGTTTCGGGAAAGCTAATATCGAATCACTCCTCTGATTTAAACGCAAAAATATGATGCAATTGTTTATTTGACTGTGATAATTTGAAATGATTTTAACGGATTTTAATTTTAACTATCCCAACCGTAAATCAAGAAAATAATATTTATGTACAACAAGATTTATTTATCGTTTGTGAACACATAGCATATGGTATCATTTAAACGATGACTTCGTAGTGATAGTTCAGATATGGCTTGGCGCCAACAAAGTCATATCTCTCTCCGAAAACCTGGCGCGCGATGTGAATCGGCTTGTACATATATTTAAACTATTCGTAAACGATATGTGGACAATTATCTATCGGATAAAAAAGAGGTAAAGTTTGCCATATCAAAAATGTTGAAAGTAATGTTTAAATTGAATAAAATGTGTGCATGTATGCATATGTGTGTAAGAGAGAGAGGAAGAGAGAGAGAGAGAGAGAGAGAGAGAGAGAGAGAGAGAGAGAGAATTTCGCGCTCTATATTTAATGATGATTTTTTTACTTAGTTTACATTTTTCAGCTATAATCGCCGAAATTTATTTAAAAATGTTCCGATAGTTTAATAAAAACCGAAGCAATATCAAATTTTAAAATAACTTTCTCAACATAATCCGTTGATAGAAATAATTGAAAATTAAAAATTAATGCCAAATTACTCGAAGCTTTGAATAAAATAACAAGAACTTTTCTGCGCTCGTTAAAGGAAACGCTTAATATTGTAACGTTAACAATATCTTTATACATCAAATTTGGATTATTTATGCATACATAATTTCATTCGTTTTTTTTAATACTTTTTTACCGACTTACTTTTTAAAATTAATTCCGATCTGAGTAGAAATTATCTCGACAGTTCTCGCGATTATTACTGTTACATATAAATAAATAGGCTATGTTTATGTTCTTGTAATTTTATTTAGCTCGCGAAATTTCCTTCGTACAATGTTCTAAGTCTTCCTCTTTTCCACGGAGAACATTGATATCCAAGACATGTTGAGAGAGACAAAAAAAAGCCACGATGCGGAAAAGAGGGAGCCGAAAGGTAAAGAATAGCCTCATATTCGAGCAGTTCTGCAAAGCTGAACCAACCGTAATTTGAGCAAATTCTTTGACCTTCCAGAATCCATTGTCCATGTGCCTCATCACTACCGATGCTTAATTTTCCCCAAGTCTCCTGGTCCATACAAGTATTCACTGTAAAAATTGTTACTCATCGTCCCGAATTCTTTAAAGTCTAAATTCTACAAATTCCATCTCCAGATAACTTTAATGCACGTTCGTCTTTTATATCTACTCGTAATTATAATATGAATACGAATTATTGAGCAGTGTTTCATTCGTGAAGTGATATATATTCTTTAATTGTTTTCGATGTCATCTGTTACATAATTCCTTTTATAATTATTCTGATATTTTTTATAACTTATTTCATAAATAATAATATTTTTCTTTTTTTATTTTTAAAATTTTGCGACTATTTCAATTCGATTAATACTATTAATGATTAATGTCATTAAAAGAAAAAAAAAAAAATATATATATATATATATATATATATATATATATATATTTGTTTAATTTTTATCTTTTTGATTAAAAATTTCTCAGATCAATCTTTTGATATTATTTTATATGTTCACCTTGTTAATATAAATATTCGATATTTATTATTTGCTATTTTTATCTTATTTCTAGCATTTATTGTAATTTGTAAGCTACTTTGTTTTTTTTAAAACATGTAACTATATTGAATATATATTAATATAACAATTGCATAAGGAAAATTTTTTAAATAATATTCATAATGATGAATATTTTTGATTTTAATTTGTTTCAAATTTTCGCGTGATATTTCATAAATTTCCTTCCGAAACTGATCGCGTGAATCATTATTTCATGACTTTCACACACAAAAGCAGTAAAAAATGAGTCGATGATACTAATGGCACGACGATGGAGTAGAATACCGGAAGACGTTTATACGAGCGGCGGCAAACAATACCGGGCAATAAACCTAGCTTGGCACGATAAGAATTTAGGTAAAATTGCTCACGATAAAAAGATAGACATCTTTTTACCTGTCGGTGATTTGTCGCTGTGCATGGACGCCATTGTGCAATTTTGAAACTCGTAAGGCGATAAACGATTTATTGCATTACTGCAATGATAAAAAAAATGAAAAACAACAGGATAATGCGATATCAATTTAACGTCAATCACATCGAGTGCGATTGTTCGCTCAATGAGCGAGAATCGAAGATCAAAATTTTCACATAACACACGAACGATTTGTTATCCTTTTTCATTTTTTTAGAATACGGGATTGCGACGATTAAATTATTCCGTTCGTTGATACATATCTGCGAGAATATTTATGTAGAATATTTATGTAGAATATTGTAATGGCATTTGATTTGTGATTGATATATGTAAAATTTAATATTTTACATTTCTAAACTTTTACTTTTAAGTTTTCAAAAGTTTTATCTCTTGATGTTTTTTTCTCTAAAATTAATACTACAATATTTTTCTATTAATTTTATAGACAAATATATTACATAATAATATTAATTTCTCTCTCTCTCTCTTTCTCTTTCTCTTTCTCTATTCTTAAAATTCTAAAAAAAGGATAGAGTATATGCTGAAAAAAATAAAGATATTTTTCTTTAAATTATTTATTTAATTAGAATATAATTAATGTTGTTAATGTTACTACATAAAAATTATTATTATTATGCAAGATTTTATGTTTACTTAGGACAAAGTTGCGAATTGTTTTAATTTTGTGAAAATTGTTGTAGATAATATAATTACTTGAAAAGTTTATTTTTCAAGCATTATACAAAAGAGACTTATGGAATTAAAGAAGTTGTGTCATTCTATCTATTTCAGCAAATTCATTAAAAGTTTAAGTCCATCATTGTGAATATATAACCATAAAGCTTTTTGTTATAATGAAAAGTGAATCTATTCTACAGTCCCTTTATTCTTTATCATTGTCCGATGAACTTTTAATTAGCTGTATATATATTTCTCTCTATCTGTCTGCATAAAATCATTTTATACCCCTTGCGCGATGGACATAGTTGAAATGCGACTTAAAATAATAATTGATCAAAATAACTGTATGTATGACATGAACTGCAAATTGTCAGTACTCGATGCCAGCTTTTGATGCGCTGATTCCATGTTGATTTTAATCTTTTTCGAATGACCCATTTTATTTATTATAAAAATAACGCAGAATAAATAATATATTTTTGCCGATATTTTTCGAGGTGATATTCGTTTTCCTGCCGAGAGACCGTCATTTCACGAGTTAAAATACAATCACGTAGTATGCAGAAAATTTTCGAGCAACACACGAGCGTACAAAATAAAAAATAATTCGTGTTTATGCAAAATACGGCACAAGAGGAATGCAACGAGAAATATTTTAATAATTTTATAAATATATGTGTATATTAAAAAATGAGAGAGTATATATCGAGAAAGAGAGCAGGAAATTAACTAGTAATGAATCCTTGATGTTGTTTGTCAAAATGTAACAAATCACAACTAGGATTGATCCATAATCCCCAAATGCTGTGTGTGTATCATGTAAGATATTTACGTCAATGGATTCGTAAAAAAACACAATTAACATCGAATTACCTGTCGTATTTTCATCGAAATACATGTCGCATTGTAATAGTGAAAATATCATGGTTAAAAAGACTTCAACTGTACTAAACTTTTTCGTTAAAATTTAAATATCAGCTTTTAAAGAAAAAGTGAAAAAAAATTATGCGTTAATTTTGTCCAGGAGTATATATTATTATTTACAATGATGTGATTTTAAATCTAGGGTCGAAATTGCGTTACAAGAAACAAATCCGTTCAATATTAGGCATCCATCGTGTTGTTAAAATCGTTGACACGGAATCTAATGCACGTTGTTGCCAGACGCGTGGCTTGCTCCATTTCGAAGAGGCGGCGCAACCCGAGGCCGAATCGCATGGAATTCACTGTCGGATATCTATCGTTGAATCCAACTTTATCGGTTCGCACAAAGTCAGGCAGGCACTCACGTTAACCTAATCCTAGATTTACACGAAATCAACGAACGAAGCGAGTATAAAGCGACGGAATTTCTTGCTGTTAAAAAACCTATTGATCACGTACTTGCTTAAACCGATTGACAAAGCAAACACCAAGTTGAATTAATAAGTAACGCGAGTGGATGATTATAAATTTATGCGAAAAAATTTTTCCTTTTGACACTGTATGAAATATTATATATAAATATTTACTATCATTTTTAGAAATTAAACAATCTACTTTCAATTAGAAATATTAAGATAATTTCAATAAAAAATGTACTGAATTGGACATTTCTTTGTAGAACTAATTTGCTAGTCTGTTCTTAATTCTGATAACTCAGGCAAAAGGATAGCATGTCTTAAAAAAAAATATTTCTTATAAATTTATTTCTAACTCTTAAAATATATCGTTTATTAATCTATTGTTCCTATACAACTTGTTAGTCTAATTTGTTATAGAATGCTATTTATTACAGAAATTCTTTTTTTGACTATATTGATATTATATAATAAAGTAAAACAGAACCGATACAACGCATAATAAATAGCGACTTTTATAATCCAAGATGAACTATTTTTGCATGATTTCCGCGATCAGAATAAATATTGCCGTTTGAATTATGTATTTACTCCCTGGTGCATCAATTTGTACCGGGTGAATATATCGAATATCGATATCAAGGCAAGATTTATCAAACGCCAGCAGCATCGCTGAAAGTCAATTAGAATTCGTTCCATCGAGTGTCCAGGACATGTTGAAGTAGGAATCGGAGCTTTTATAGTTTCCTCTTCGACCATGACGAAATTTAACCCGTAATTCAATATCTCTAATACCTTCCAACCGACACGAGTTTCTTATTCGGCGCTCGTACGCGAAAAAGCACATAATTTGTCGCTACGAACCGGTAATTAGAATCCCAATAATTCGCGGATAAATGAACTTATCGACAAACTGTCGAATTTTTTTTACCTTTTTCCAACGTTCAAGATAGCGTTTTAATTTGGTGTGAATATATTCCTTTTTTAGCGACCAATTCGGCGTTTTAATTTAGTGTGAATATATTCTTTTTTAATGCCACCGTATGAAATGTGCATACAGGAAAATATCAAATATACATTAACACAATCGTCCATAAATTTGCGAATTTAGTTGTGATTTGACGAAACCAGAAGTGAATTCTAAATAAAATAGGTATAATTATCTCGCACGCGAAACTTGCATTTATTATCAAGAATAAAATTTCTTTCGTTTCCTTTTAATTTCACATTTTTCAATCGTACTCCAGTTCTTAGAAAATTTCTTCTCAAACGCGTATATATCGGAGATATATATCGGAGATTGTAAAAAGGAATGTTTGATATTCACCAAGGTTCGTTTTTATTTGCATTTCAACAACCGCTTCTCACATAGAATGTACACTCGTACGACACTCTCTCGCCCGATTTGTCGCAGCTTCGATTTCTCGTATGCTACTTGTTTCCGTTGGCGATGACTGCGCGGTCGCCAAGTCTCTCGGGAACGATCCCGCGGTTACGGACGACAGTTTGGCGGCACTTTTTCGCCGCGCTTCTCCATCCGGACTATTGTCTGTCATTCTATCCGGTCGTCCATCTGACATGACATTTCCGTCATGGGAATGTTGGACGAGGCAACAAAAACGGCATGTGGTTTTCCATTATGTGACAGCAATAACTGATCGACTGTCTCGGGAAATAATTAGTACTCTCGATTAATAAATGATTTGATATAAGTAAATCAATGATTTGACACGTAACATTACGAATTGTGTGTCAACTGTCAAATTATTTCTGTTCTAGTCTAGTATTCTTAGAAAGAGATTAAATATATTATTTAAATATTTTTCTCGTGTTAAAAAATTGAATATATTATTTATTATTGAATATATTATTTAAATATTTTTCTTGAGTTAAAAGAGAGGAAGAGTAAATAAAATATTACGATAACGTAAAAATGGATGAATTCAAAATAAAACGGGGCAAGATCACATAAAGGACTACACCAAGTGTAACTCACGCCTAGAAAACATGAATAAATGTGAACAGATATAAGAAATATTGAAAATATAGGTACGAAAGTTGGTGCGGTGTACTGATATCGATACGGAAAAATCGCGGAGTCCAGTGAATCCGGAGCAATAATCGGTCGCATCTATCACGTCCGATTTGCAACGTTCGATTTATTCAGATTTATTTTCGCGACGACCCTAGGCGGATTTCTCACGGATTTTCTCCGATTCTCCGTGCGTCGAAATATTCTCTTCCCGTTGCACCGCATCGTCGTCTAGTCGTCACCGATCTATTTATCGATTTCGGCCGATCGCGCGCGCAATTTCGCCGCGTGACAAGCGTAATTTCCGGCCGGGTTAAAACTCGCACGGTGCACCGCTTGGTCAAATTTCGGGAGAGAAACCGCGGCAATATATTATTGAATAGTAATGTCCATAATTAATACTTCTGTTACTCCACGTCCGACAATGGCCCGTGCGCATTGCTCCCATTTCATTAAATATCACGTAATTTATGCAGTGAGTTCCACCGTACATTATGGAGCGAATAAATTTGATTATTGCGTAGCGAACGTACATTTTTTCGATAAAGTGGTCACATTTTCTGAATTAAATATAACTTCTTCAAACACAGAAAACCGATTAATTTGTCGAATATTTTTGCATCAAAGGTCTCGCATAAAGATAGGGAGACAGCACGAGAATAAGCATTTAATTAAAAATGCATATTGTTAATTAAAATGAACGGTTAACAAGATAAAATAAAAATGATTTTGAATCTAGAATAATAATGAAGTGTAAAACAGTGGGTGTTTTTCTTTTTCCGAGCAATATGCAACCAGTGTAAAAAAATATTAACACGTTATTTAATGGTAAAAAATAGACATTCTCTTTATATTTTTTACCCACTACATATCTATCTAACAAACGCAGTTATCAGATGAAAAGTAGCCAACTATACAAAAATGCGACTGTTGAGTGTTCAAAGCGATAGTTCTGTTCAAGAATGAACAGAATGTACCAGAAATATCGAAAGTCGATAATTCAAACTGCTTGGAAAATGGATATCGGTATGAATAGGGTGTAAGTAGATAAAGCTTTTATCTGTATCATCGCATATCTAATAATTTTGTTCCTATGATAATCACCCAAGTCAGCAAAATTTTATGTATAATTTTACCTCACATGATATTGATAAAAACTTTAACATATTAATAGATTTTTATTGTTTACTTATAATTAATCATTATTAATAAACATTTATTGTTAATAATAATTTTTAAACACATATTATACGTTAAGTTTCAACTTTATTAATCACGTAAAACTTATTTAAAATATCAATAATAGTAATTATTTTTGAGCAAGAATAATCCAATATTGAAAGCGCGAAAATCATGGCTCGAATAATCAAGCACAGATATCGGATAATTCGTTTTGTTGGTAATTATTGCCAGCTCTCAATCTCGGATCAGCCAATTAGAATGATTTACCATTTCGGGAACTGCGGCTGTCCATTGCACCCTCGCAAGTATAAGCAGAATTACATACACGAGTATTTGTTTCATACGTTTCCGACACGCAAATACATAATGGCATTTCAAAAGGATTGTTTGCTCGACTAGGTGACAGCATATATTTAATGGCGAATTTAAACGTTGCACCGTTGCTTTGTGCGGTTGCACACCGTTATAATTTATCCTAACAAAGAACTCTCTCATTTGGCGAACGTTTTAGGATGACGCGTCCGTTCGCTGTAACGCCGAATGCGATTGTTCCGGAAAATGCGCACTATTAAATCGGGCTTGGAACGAGCCAACGGATACGAGCCAACCGATACAATGCGGAGTGTTTTAGTTATTCAGCCAGCAGTTTCATTTTTCTACTGCTAAATGCACTTGCGTCAAAATGATTTTTGCAAACGCGATACGCAAAATGATACGACATGCATATTTTCTGCTTTCGCGCTACTGTTTTCGCGCGTGTTTCATACCTTCTGGTATCATATCGAGCAAAAATGTCGCGTTTTATCTGCGCGCTATTTTAATTGCCATACGCACTACAGAGTGTATCAATAAATTTCAATTTTAACTAATAATTTTTCATAGCCAGCAGCGATAAGAATAACGATATTTTTGTGAAGATAATATAACGCTTCTCGAATTTAATCGTGCAATTATTTTCAAAAAATTATTACACAGCGCGAATAAAATAAATTAAAGTTTTTTTGTTGTAAATATATATTACTGATTAATTAAATGTATACATGTATATTTTTTCTTAGAAAGAAATTTAACTTATTTTTCAATTGTATTCTGAATTGTGTTTTTTAATTGTGTTTCAATTGTTTTCTGAAAGAAAGACAATTAATTGTAAGAATAATATTTTGATAATCTAAACAAATTCTAAGAGAGAGAGAGAGAGAGAGTAGATTCTAATCTATCTTGATTTATAATAGATTTTTATAATCTATTAAATTACAATTTTTATAATCATGAATTGATTTAACATTCTTTAATTTCATTTTAAGCGAAGATAGCGTTAAATTTTGATATCTTTTTCTGGAATAAACTCGTATATTGTTAAATTCGAGCAATTGAATTAATGCGACATGCAGGGTGATTTGTTTTAAGATGACTGCAATTGGTGGTAATTGCTTCATTTTGGTCTAGTATGTAGCTATGTGTTACAAGGAATTGTCGTAACGCCACAACAGACATAGTATTGCTTCTTGGATATCTTTGCAGATAGAGAAAAGGAAAGAAAGAGAAAGAGATAAAGAGAACTTTGCGGAAAATCAGAAGAAATTTCGCTTTTATTTTGGATTTGATGTTCTTTTTAAACCAGCTTCCAGCCACGCGTAATACAAGTCTGTCGAGTAATTGGATATTGTGTGTCTAACGAAAAATACTGTTGCAATATTTTCGGTTTGTTGTTACAATATCTTCTGTAAATGTTTTCGATAATACAATCGTTCGAATAACGTAACGTTGTGTAAATACAATTTTTCATATTTTGATGTTCCTTTTAAAACTCCGTTAATAGAGAAACATCTTTTCAAGGGAAATTTCCAGTAAATTTTAAATTTTTAGCATCAATTTGCAAACGGGAGCTTTAATTACGTATTTTAATCCATTAACAAAGTGTACAATGCATAACATAAATCTGTTCTTTCCGATGTTAAGGCAATTTTCAAAATTTTTTAATATTTCGCATGACTTACAAGTTTCATTTTATTACATTTAACATTTTCCAATAATAAAAGAAAAGAGAGATATATAGACAATTGCGAAAAATTATAAAATTGCACATTTAAATGGTATATGATATGTGGTAATTTCACTTTGTGCAAATATAATCTGAGATGAAATTAATATTTTTATAAATGAAATTAAAAGAGCCGGAAGCTGACGTGATACAAGAATAATAATAAAAATGATAATAAGAAGAAGGCTTTCCGCTTGTTTTGTGCATATGCGCATTTTGTCTATCTGTACACATCCAGACCGTCCCTATGGACGTCAGTCTGCTTTCACATAATAGAGTGCATTATAAAACTGGATTATTCTCACAATGCTTTGCGCCGTATTTACCTTGTTCCTACTTTTCGTATGTTAGTAGCTCTAGGATGATTTCTTCCATCGAGATAATTCATAAAGATCATTTCTAAAAAGTTTTCATATTTAATGTAATATCTATCTATTTGCTAAAAACATTTATTTTACTCATAAAATATATTTTATTATGAAGATTATATGAATATGTATAAAATAATTCAGATTTGTGTTTCCTTATTGCTAAATATAAAAAAATTAATAACTTCTTTTTTCTTAAAAAACAATGCTTTATATTTTGCTGGCACAATTTTTATTTTTAATGATTATACGATTAAGCGATTAAGAAAAACATCATATATTCTTTGTATATATTCCTTTTATATATAAGAAAATTATTAAATCAAAGTTTTAATCGTATAATATGTATATATATTATATGATTAAAACTTTGATTTAATAATTTTCTTATATATAAAAACAATTATTCGCGTAATAATAGTAAATGGCAAGTAACAGTAAACACAAATAATTAATTGATTTTTGTTACATATATTTTTTGCGAAAAAAGACGTCGCGCGTCTAATGATGAATAATGTATTCATGATTAACTGGTATTAAGAAAATAAATGAGAACGAGTTAAAAGCCGCGAAAGAAATTTCATTTTTAATGCGTCGAAGTTTTCTAATAAAGGGTGGTATGTATCCCAAAGTATCATCAATTAAAATCCTCATTCATATCTGTCAAGAGCGGTTTACGTGACAGCATAAAGTTTCTTCTACTAAAACAACATACACTATTTTATGCATGTTAATTCATTTATTATTAACGCGAGTTATCATACAACAAGGCATTCAATGTGCATGTAATATTTTCGTTTAAACACCGACAATATAAAGTGATTAGTGACCGTGCGTAATGACGATAAATGATATAAGCGGCAAAAGCTTGTACACCCGTTAGTTTATACGATACGTAAATAGAGTCGGCAATACCGTTCGATTGAAATGTGTAACAGTGCAACTTTTCGTCATTTATTATTTATCGTCATTTTCAACGTGTACATACGCACGGAAAAAGTCAGTCCAAACGCCCACATGCCGTTTAATGAGGCACTCAGGAGCTGCATTTCCAATTAGGATGCATTACATATATGTAGCGCATAAAGTCCGTAATTAGTGCGCCGCGATATAGCAGCCGTTTGCAGCAAGCTAGGCGGCCGGCTGCGGGACGTTTGTAATGCGGCCGTAAGTCATCCTCTTATTGCACGCTACTTATTAAACGTGCGCGCCGAATTTTGCTGTTTTGCAGCAACTAAGTGTACAACAAAACGTGCGTGGGCGCGGGTGGGCGGCCAAATAGCAGGTGTAATTTCCGCGGGATAACTAAGGACGGCCGTTCGGCTTACGGTCTTGGATATCACGATGGCCGTTGTAGGAACGCTGCCGGGATGTTGCGATCATAAAATGCGTGACTATCCCAGGTAGCCATGTGCGTCCCGTAGGTTTTTATTAACGCGATCGACGCGCGATAAACTCGGGAAAAATTTTATGCGGTCGCTCACGTTTCTCGCGGTTTTCCTTTATCCTTTGTAATTCTGATTTGAGATAAATTTATCGCGATGATATTTATGCGGCTTACTAAATTCTCTCAAATATTAAACGATCGCAACAGCTTTCAAATTCAATGCGTTTTAAATCAAAGATTACTTATTCGAATAAAACTTGCGAACGATTCGCAATTGATATAATAAGTTTCTGTCTGTTTTGTGTTTTATCATTGTTTGTTGGAACTTTAGGATACATAGTTGAAAATTGAGACTTAAAAGTTGCGAATTTACATATGAATGCGTCCACTTACATTTATCTACATTATATTGTACACATTCATGTGAATTTATATATATTCCAAGCTACTGTATTAAAATAATTGTGCTTATATTTCGGAAATAAAAGACAAGAAACGTTGAATCTAGAGCAGTGAAATTTTGCGCGTATTTCACGATGCATGCAAAAGTTTTGCGCATGTTATATAATGGGATGTGCAAAAGATATTGGCGAAAATTTTGCAAAAATATACCTCCGAATATAGAATGAACGTTGCTGTATAATACAAGAGACGCTAGATTTCCCGGTTAATGCATACGATGCATTTTCGTGTGCTCTTATAGACTGGCGGCGACTGACAGTAATTGCCTCGTTCTATCTTTACGACAGAGAGACACTTTGAACGGGTTTTTCAAAAAGCTTTGTCTGTCTCTTCGCGCAAAAGAAAAATCGTTTCATCGACGCGTCCCGGTCGTAACGAAGTTACGAGGGCTTTTATCAATGAAGAATGTCCCGGCCGTGAAAAAATAAAACGATACTGAAAACATTCAGCAAAAATATCACCAGATTTAACAGAATGAAAAAAGCTAACGAGTTATTTTAACATTTTATACTCAAACGACGGTCATTCACAATGTAACGTTAAATTTAACGAGAATATTCCTCGACGCGTTTATCACGAAAAATATCATGACGTAAAAATAATAATAAAATTTTCGCGAAAAATTAATAACTGCCGAAAAATTTATGAAATTAAAACATTATGTAAATAGTGTGAATGTTACAAAAAAATTATTATTAAAATTAATTGAATTAATCAAAATATAAAAGTTATTATGTTTCGTTTATTTTTAATTTACGAGAATACTTCTCGATGTATTATATTTAAGCAAATCGCATTCACGTATACGTTACATGTTATCATGTAATAATAAAATTTTCTTCCATTATTTATGGAAAAAGAGCGTAAACATTTTTTTGAAGATTTCGTGGGGATTTATTCCGAATGTATGTAAGTTTTATAATCTTCGATATGCTATTTGTTTTGTCATCCAGATAGCAACACATCTCCAGTCACACGATAAACCGAAGGCACAACCTGTATGCCATATGCTTTGATCCTCATACATATTCAAATCTCAATTGCCGTATACCGTGTGTACACCGTCCATCTCCGAAATCCAACCATTTTCCGCTGGCTTCATTTTATAAAGTTTCCATCTCTCATTTTTATACGCGACTCTTATCGTTTAATGTAAAATAAATAAACGGTATAAGTAGAACATTTTTATTATGTAATATTTACAAGAAATAAAACGATTTATAAATATAAGAATATGTTTTGCCACACAAACCAAGTAACCATCAAATAATTAAGCGAGATGTCAGAATTAAATAATAAAATATTTTCTTTCGTAAAATATTTATATTTATTTAGTTCAATATAATTATTACGTAAAAGGAAAATTATTAAAAAAAAACTATTAGAAGAATCCGTGAATGAATAAAAGAGATTCATGCGCGATCTTTTAGTTATTTTTTTTAGTTCTTGATATACATATTTTTATGTGACAAAAGAAATATGACTCAGGAAGGATTTGATAATATGTTGCGGTACGATAAAAATTCGCGGAACTTTGAACTGTTTTGTAAAAGTATCTAGAGCATAACTGGAGTTGGAAAGTGGTGCACAAAATGCTGAGATCCCTCGGGACGAGCTCTCTTACAAAACCCAAGCGGCACCACGTTCACGCCATTTCGCCATTCTTCGACTAATGCTTAGCTTATAAAGTCTACGTGCTGCGAGAATATATTAAACCAAGTGTGGTATGTTGTTATACATTGTTACAAAGTTTTCTACATTTTTCATTAATAAAGTTATTCTACCACGGAGTTAGCATATATTCGTGGATTCTTGAATATTTAAATCTTTGGTTTTCAGAAAAGTTGAATCTCTCTCTTTCTCTCTCTCTCTCTGTAGTTTCTTAGGTACTAAGAGCGTTAAACTTTAATTGAGTCTTTGAATTCTCACATTCTAGAACTCTAAAGCTTTCACAAATTTTCGGATATTTAAATTTTTATAAAGACTTAGCATATTTAAATTTTTAGATGCTAGACTTTTCGATTATAGATCCTTGGATTTTAAAATTCTTCATTCCTTAAGTATGTATTTTTAAGCAATTTTTAGATCTTAAGAGTCTTTCAAGATTTTATGGGGATTAGTTTTTCGAATATATCAAACTTGAAAATTTTAAATCTTCTGATACTTTCAAATTTTTTGTGTTTTATACAGTTTATCGATTTTATAAAATTGGGATTATTCAAATGCAAGAATTATCATGGAAATTTACTCTGTTATTATATTATCATTATTTCTGTTATTAATTTATTACTGAGCAAGTTAATGTGAAATGTTCTGCATATTAATTATTCATGAAATTAATAATAATTAAGAGAGTAAATAATTTCCGACATATATTGCAAATATAAATATTCCGTACAATCTTTAAATTATCAGTAATAGGGTGGTGAATATTAAAATTTAATTTCAAATGATATTAAAAATTCCACTCAGCTAACAGATGAATAATGTGGCGGCAACGTGATAATGTTTTTAAGTATTTACCGAGAGGGAGAAAGAGAAAGGGAGAACGAGAGATTTTAACACAAATATGAACGTAAAAGGAACAACTCGCCGTGTAATTATCTCAATTATCTGCGTGCACAAGTCACAATAATATACGAATATATTTTTTCTGCACATATTTTGCTCTTATATACATCATATATATAATACATATGTGACATAACACGGAAACGGAGACGTGCGATCTCGACGATAGTCGACGGGTAAGGATTACACAAATGCTCACGATAGCGAGAATCCTGTAAATTCTGATGCCGTCCATCGCTGATGCGTAAGTGAGAAATTTCGCACTGATGCAAGCATGTAAAGCGAGAGCTTGTTGCCTCGTAATTCTTTTTTGTCCATAAATTAAAAAGATAAAAGCGTAAAATATTCGGAGATTTCTCGCTAGCTTATCAAGCGCAAAATTCTGTAAATTCATGGAAAATATTTTTAAATTATTATGTCGTTTACACGCGGATAGATTCACTGAAATTTTATTACATTACAATTGGTTTAATAAAACATAAATTTATAATTTTGTGAAATATAGAAAAGAGAAATTTATTTATAAGAGATGCATATCTAAACAAGCAGTAGCAAAAGTTACAGAATTTTAAAATGCTATATTTAAACAACAAATAGAAAATATCACACATATATTAATATTTTTTACTTTTAAATCTCTTTACTTTTAAAATTCTAGTATAATGCTTATAATAACTTATAATATAATAATTAATGTCATATATGTTGGATGAAAAACGAAATGATGATTGACTTACAATAATTCAAAATTAATAAGGAACATTTTTTACATTAAATTTTTCTATATTCTTTTCACTTCGATTTGTTAAAAGTTTTTCACATGCAATATATCAATATATTTCATGTACTCAACGTGCAACATGCATTCCATGTATCTAACGTAGTAGCACTTGTGCTATCCATCATTTATGCAATATCACAGTCCCATTGTCAGATCTTGAAGATCGAATGATATTTTTCCTCACAATAACTCCAAACATTGTCCTTTTCTTTGCAAATCCTTGGGACCCTCCTCTCAATTCCGCTTCGGAGAGCATCGTGTATCATTCCGCATTCTTTTCTTCGTCGTTCAGGCGGATCGTACGCAGAAAGGAAACGAGCTCTTCTCGGGGGAAGAGAGATACATAGTGTAATCGCGAGAGACTCGCGAATGGAAGACGTTACGAATGTTTTTCGATGGCATGGTTGCTACGACCTCGCCATGAATATCTGCTCCGAAAGAAAGTACTTATGCGCGCTTTACTGCGCGCGAAGCGACGCGCGCTCCGTTCTTATGCAAAATCCATTTGGGAATAGAGCAGGAGAGAAAGACGCCGTGAAACGTTAAACAAAAGGGGGACTCAAAAGCGAATCCGAAAATAAAACTGAAAATCTTGCAGTCGCAACGCGGCAATTTCGACAATGTAACGAGGATTCATTCGCGTATAAAATATCGCAGAAGCAATATCGAAGATATGAGAAAATCAATAGACGAGAGAACATATGAATTATATTATATAATATTATTCCCCCGAGTGTCATTACGTCAACGTAAAAAAAAAACAAAGATATTAATAAATAAATGAAAATTACATCTGAATTAAAAAAATTTGCTTTATTTCAAAAATTTAACTTAAAAAACGACGAAAAATAACTTGTTATTATGAGTACTTCTTTATAACGTGAAAATCATTAAAGTAAAAGTATTTAATAACACAAAATCTTTTTATCATTCGTTATATTTGTACGTTTTTTTTTATATTTATTTTTTATATATATTTTTTATATTTTTATATTTTTCATATTTATTTTTTTATATTTACTACGTTTAATGACTTTAAAATGAAAAATATTTCATATATTTTATACATGATATAGTTTTAAATATTATTATAGCGATCGTGGGATATCTCTAATTTTATAACTTTCAATTTAGTATTCAACAAGAGAAGGCGAATGACTTATGATCGCTATCATAATTCATTTTGCAACACACATTGCGGTGCTTATTAAACTTCCCCGTACTTCTTACCAAATGGTCGTAATAAGTTTCTTGCTTGTACCTAAGTTTCATACTTTGCCCAATTTTTCACTAAAATTGATGACTGCGCCATTTTGGCGTCGCGCCAGATGACAGATCGATCACGCGCGGTACCGAGAGACAAAGGTGCTTCAATATATTTGCAATCTCGCATTTTAAGCGCATCCGCATTTCATTTACATCGGAAACCGCGGGAATAATTGCGCGAAAAAGAATATCCGGCAGGATGTCGTTACCGCCAAGGGAAGTGTCGTCATAAGATGATCGCGACACTAGACTGAGATAGATCATCTGATCGCGTAGAGAGGGAAAACGAGGCGCGAAACGAATGATCCGTGTTTCCATAAAAATTTCATGCCCACGCGGTCCTGCGGGACGGACTCTGGCGAAAGGAGCTTAGCGCACAAAGGCAAAGCGTTCATTAAAATTCAACGCGCATCTCCGAACGGCGCCAATGTCGGCTCTTCGCCTAGAGCGCTCGTTGTTCCTTCTCTCACCCTCATTTACTGCATCCTTGAATATATAGAGACTAAATCATGACTATACCTATAATCGCGGACGAGGGTGTCTTCAGGCACGTTTAACGATGTACTTTAAAAGCTGCAGGAATAGATCTTTTAAACAATCTGAGATCATTGTTTTCGTGACAAAATGGCATTTAAATAATTTTAAACAGAAAAATGATTTAATCCACTTTCAAAACAGAAACTTAATCTTAGAGTTGAAGAAATAAAATTTAATTAAAAATTCTTTCGATCTCTCTTTTTTTAAAGAAGATTAGATTTCTGCTGCAATAAAGAGCCTTCAATTTTACATTGATATAAAAATTCCTCACATTATTATATATTTTTTGAGACATTTAGTTAGTAAAAATATCATCTGTAAATCAAGAGATATTCTGTTTATCTTACTTTATCATCTTATAATCAGACATTCACATATTACCTTCCCACATTTGACTTTTAATAGTCCATGAAATTTATATTTTCACATATATGGAGCTTTATCTCTTTTTTATTATCTCGTGTTATATAGAAAAAAAATGTTAATTTTCCTTGTCTAACGATCTGAGAAATTTTTTTTTCTTGAGAAGTGTCAATATTACTTTATGATGCCCTACGGTAGAATATTTTTTTTACAATCTTTTCTGATGGGGAGGAAAGAATATAAAATGATACGATACTTTTTAGGATGATATTGGAAAAGCACGATAAGATTGAAGATAATCGAATTCGATAATGAAGGGACGATGATTTATATAATATTGTTATGAATAAAAATGCTATGTGCATCGATAATATCTAATTATAAAATTGCCAAACTATAAACAATCGTTTCGTATATCTGTTAGTTTATCATATAATTATTGCTACTTTCAGCTAGTGATTGTAATTTTAATCGAATTGTAATTAATCGAAGTACATAATTTTTAATAAAGTATATTGTGATTGCGTGTTTCGGAAAATATAATATTAATATTAATATTTATTTTTAAAATCATAATGTAAATTTTTTATATTTTGATATAAATTTGATTTATAATGATAATTTGAAAGTTTATATAGCTCGAATCTCAATCTAAAAAGATTCTTAATATTTTTTCCAACATAATATAATTCTCTTATTTCTATTTAGAAAGTTTTTATAGTAAAAAATATAATAAAAATGTAATTAGTATAAAAGAGAGAAAGCTCGCGTTTTGCAGATTTTGTGTCACATTATTTTCTATTGCTTTTTTCATATTTTCCTCAGTATATTCTACAGTATAATTTTAATATTTTATAAATAACGCGAGCAAATTCCGGTCCAATTTTCAACTTGAAATTATAGGGCTTTGATCCCTTTATGTTTAACATATTGAATATTTAAAAATATATCAGTTTAATATCGAAAATTAAAATACGCGTAACCAGCATTTTATGTTATCCAATTTTACTTTGCTCTGTTGCAACTGCGCGATACAAATTGCGTAGAAATTGCATGCCGTGGAAAAAAAAGAGCGAATAGGATTCGAGCTTCGCAGCACATCTGCGGGAGCGCGCTATATTTGCGAGTTCGCCAATATATCGGAAATTCGTGGATCCATGTTGATGCGGGATCCGCGCTCGAATCGGTAACATCACTCCCGGAAGGAAGCCAATGACTGCAACCTGATAAGTTATGCGAAAAGAGAATCAGCTATCGATGCATGTGTTAACTGCCGTGTCTATGCGTTACTCGTTTGGCAATATTCGCTCCGCTCCGAAAGGTCTCACGGGCGTAGACCGGAAACGACGGGGCGTTTTGTGAAGTGGTGCGCCGGTTTTCCCGGTTAACTACCCCGAGTCGGTAATTCTAGGAACACTGCACAGCGGATGGGTAAATAGGTAAATGGTGCACTGCACGCTGCGAGTATGTATAACGTTGCACTGTAATGCTAGTCTTTGCTGTCCTATTAAATTAATTCGTATTACCGACAACGAGAACCAGTGTGAGATTTTGGATAATCTCCTGAGAAATATAATATAGAAACAAATAATAAAGAGTAAATATTTTCCCGAGGGATATAAAAATTTGGAAAAATTAATATTACCTCATTCATTGCGTCTATTATATATATTACAATAATATTACTCTAACAATACAGATTTAGGAAGTATTATTTGCTAATTCTATTGTATTCAACTTTGTCATGAACGTAGTTATTTAAATCCATATTGTTATAATTATTTTAAATATATTTAATCATGTATTATTAATTTAATATACATATTATTAAATACAATTAATTGAATGTAATCTATTATTTAATGTTAAACTTCATTAAAAGTTAAAATTTGGAAATCTTAATGAAAAAAATTGCTATGTGATTATATTACAACAAATGTCCTTTACAATAACTTCTTAAATAATTATATCTTCAGATGCTATGCGAATTTAATGGTTGTCGTTCATTTACCATCGAAATTGAAGCTATAAATCGCATTTGCCAGCCTTTCAGCTTACCGCATAGGTTAAATTACTGCATAGCGTTATATTGCTTCTACAACGTATAATATAATTTAAGATAGTTATAATTGATTGCGCGTACGCTATCGTAGAGATGATCCGATAATAGCAGCATGACTGCGTAATTTCGGATATAACCGAAACGTAATGTATAGCAGTATCGAATACAAAACATTCGGCAAACTGATATAAATGTAATTACACACTACACTTACACAACTGTAATGTTTAATTTTGAACAGTGCGCTATTTTTATGAGAATTATGTCACTAAAGAATTTAAGATATTCGTAAAATATAAAACGCTCGATAAAACATTCAAATGTTTAATCGCTCGAGTTCATGTATTTTGAAATCACGATTCGATTGACTGAAACACGAAACGATGATAAAGGCGAAAGTATCGCGATGCAGTTTATCTGCGTACCATGCGTTGTTGTATCATGCGTCCTCGATTGACACGATCTCTCTGACAATATCCTTATAAACAATTCAATGCGACTCATGAATAACGTATGCACCGAGCAAAAAGCTCGGGGAAAACAAACGGAAAAATAAACGCGATCCGTCCTCGCGCGCGCGACAACTTCCCATAATGAAAGAGCGGATTTTCCAAAGGCGAATAAGGGATTTACGACGCTTACGAAATCTGCATTGCAGGATTAACAAATATTTTTCTAGAACACATGGCACTGTTCTATATGCTAGTTCGGCGCAACGCGACGCAGCGCTATGTATTTTCACTGTATTCCTGCCTACATTTACCAACCTTGCGCATTCTGACTCACATCAGTGCTCTCGCGAAGCTCGTATATTGTACACGCATGGCCATTGTAACTACACGTTCGCGGCTCGCATTACGAAAAAAAAAGCCCTCTAGCTCTCGGTTTGAAAAACGCGCGCAATCCTCTACTTTTTTCCCTCGTTCTTCCCATTTCCGTCAGTGTTTTTGCTTAACCGACTATCCGTATTGAAGTTGTAATTATCGTATTTTTAATTTTAATCGTCGTAATATTACTTTGTAAACGTGAGGAGCGCGGCGAATCACATGCTTCGTAATTTGTAAAAAATTCGCTGAAGAATCAACGAACATAGATGATCAACTGAATAGAGATATCCATTTGGAAAATCAAAATCTACAATACTTTTATACATCAAATTTCAGCAAAAAAATTTATAAGGTTTCTTTTAGAATTTGAAGATTCAATTTCTATATACTTTAATAATTAATAATTAGGTGGAAAAAAATAAAATATTTTAAATATGTAAAAATCTATTCTCTTTCTTCTTAAATCGATCGAAAACTAAATCAAATAAATAAAAAAATGCTTGGGGTAATTATGAAAAAAGAGCAATTATGCAATTATGAAAAATATTATAATAAAACATAACAATTATTCGTGAAAATTTAAATGGGATAACAACTTATATCTAGGAATGTTGTGATTTAAAATCAGCGACCATTCATCTGCATTTCTTACGCGATATCCAACCGTATATGTATTATTTACCTTCATAGAGTATCACGGGGCAGCTGTAACAAAAGGGAGGAACTGGGCGAAGCAAGATGCCTTGGTATTTCGCAGAATATATTTCAGCGTGTAATATATTTTGGAATTATATTCAGCACGACGTTTCATAATACTACAATACAAACTGCCGGCATATACACTCGTGTGTAACATCTTACAAAACTTATATTTAAAAAAAGACGAATGAGAGACATTTATATCTGTTATAGTCATTCTGTCATTATGTCGCATTGTCCAACCGCAATTATTCGCATGTCGAAATTTTACTATTTACATATTTAATTAACTTCATCTGCGTGCGCGCACTCTATCACCGATTGAGAGCATTAAGTAGATATGTTCATATACATATTGCGTAATTTAAAAGAGCTATGCAATAACTGCAATGAGAAAAAAACAGTGACTAACATGCAAAATTTTCATTTTTATGTTCATAATTTCATTTCCCGTGTCTTATTATGAGCGATTAAATTGTAACATAAACATTAATCTAATGCGAATGTGTTTAAATAACAGTGAACAAAATAATTAATTTATAAAAATGATTATTATGATTACGCCCATTAATAGTTCTTCTTATTTTTCTTTCTATTAAAATATATATTTAATAAAATAATTATACAATTCTTGAACATATTTTTTTCTCTCTTATAAACTTTTATAAAATCTAATATAATAATTTTTAAATAAACAATTTAAATGAAAAAACTTTTATCATATATTTCTCTTTTTTAAATACATTGAAAATATTTTTATATCTACAATTATAATAAAGTCAAATTAGTAGCTAAAGTGGTATAGGAGTGTAATAAAGCTGTTAAAAATATCAAAATTCATTATTGTATGCATAATATATGTCGAATGCATTAATATTATGAGGTACATTTGTTATAAATAAAGGATTAATATATTCTGACTTTTCGTTGCTTGAATTATTCGATTAGGTGATTTCTATTATATTTTATATTTTATTTTCGCGCTCTTTTGATTCATAAAATTATATTTCGGTGAAAAAATTTAATATTTAAATCAATACAAAATTTAAAATGAGTTATATTTGAATTCAAACGTTGTTAAAGAACTAATTATCTTCGTAAATAATGAAATAATAATTTATGATTTCCGTCCTATTTCATTTTAATTCCTATTTTAAATAAATAAATCGTGCAAAATATTTTTTTTAATAAATATTCGTTGCCTCAATATAATTATACATTAATCATTGAAGTTAATTAATTGCACGCGGATAATTATTTGTATAAAATATTTGTATCTTTTATACATTTTGTCATTTGAGAGATAGTAATGCAATGACGCACTAAGAAAGCAGTTTGTGACGTTTAAAAAAATACATTCATTTAAATAAATGAATTTTGTGAATACTTAATAAACAATGATTTAAATAAAATGATTAAATGTATCCACATATGCACATAGAAGTATGTACTTTATTAAGTAAATATGATGTTATCTATCCAATTTCGGGTTTAATACTTTGCAATTTTTTTGTCCTACGATTCTGTATTCGCTATCACGATGTCGATGATTAGTTTAAAGGTCCATTATCGCTTGGTCCCGCTCTTCCATTGATTTCCGGTTCTCGTAAGGCGACAATCATAGCCGATTTCGTGTCGGCGATCAATGATGTCATGGTTCTCGAAACACAATTCTCTTATACGAACGTAGATATTCAGGCCGGATACGAAGGCTTGCAGCGTGCATTTTAATGAATTCGCTGTCCAATCTTGTTTTCCAGTGGCGTAAGTTCCCTTGGGAGAACGAAGAGAGGAAGAGTTTAGAGGGAGGAAAAGAGAGAAAGGAAGGAGAAGGAAAGGCTGCAGGCGACGGCGGTGGTGGCGGCGACGGAGGACGGGGGAGGCGGCGAGGTGAACCGGAACCGGAAATGGCTGCGAGGTGGCTGCTGCTGCTGCTGGCGCTCCTCGTCGCCCACGCCGCGGCTCTTCCTGATTTCATTAGGATAGGTGAGTATCTTTCCCAGCTTCCCCCGATGTGAAAGCCGTGACCCTTTCGACCGCATTGAATAGCGTCAGTAAAATTATTATCAATGTCCCGCTCGATAATATTTGCGAGGGAGAAGACGGTAGCACGACTACTTGGTTCTTCGAGTTGATATTGAGAATGAAGCTTCGGGAACATTATAAACAGATAAGATCTTATTCCTCAAATTAATTCCGAGCGAACTTTACTTGAATGGTATCTTGATCTCAAGCTTAATTATCGAGATAGTTAATCTTAAAGTTAATCTCAAAGTTAAAATTTCTTTTCAAAGAAAGTGCACGCATGAGGGATGATTTTCTCAATCTTGTGTGCTTTACTTTTAAAATTTGTACAAATTGAAGTATATATGAGAAAGAATGCTAATATATTTTTATCATTTATTATTATATGATCTTATTATTATTATAATCTTTCCTTATTATTTATAATCTTTCTTTTTAAGAATGTTAATATAATCTTTTATTGCAATTTAACTGAAAAATTCGATATTTTTATAATGCGATAAAAAAATTGTAACAGATCTCATATAATGTTAGTGTAAAACACATTCGTAACATAATAATAATAAATAATAATAATAATAATAATAATAATAACATGATAATAATAATAATAATAACATAATAATAATAACAAATAATAAATAAATTTCAAATTTTGTGTATTTTTTTATAATAAAGAATTTTCGAATTTTATATTTAATTTATATATAATTTGATATATATTTCGAATTTATATAATATTCTCATTTGTATTGTATAATGCGGCATCAAATAACACAAATCATATCTTTCACAGGGATTTATATGGGGATTTTTTGTATATATCGTTCAACTGTAACGTTATTATTTATCTTTTTACTTTTACAATTGTGAAATCATAATCGTTTTAAATTATATTTGTAGTTTTATTCAAAATTATGTTTTTACTAATTATATCACCTTACTTTCAATCTGCTATTATTCTTGCTTTATGCTTTCTTACATATACGTATAGTAGTTGCTAACGTTACACTATAATAGCTCCGTGAAAATGTTTCGGCTGTGAAGCACAAATAATTGAAATTAACGACTGTAACATCGCATTACTAACAGTGCTTTGTTTAATTTGCATTGATGGTGATGCAAATGGAACATTGGCAACGAAACATGGACAACGAAACAAGCATTTTATCGACGATAATTACAAAAGTTTTGGCTCTATCGCGCGTCAGAGAAAATCAGTCCGATGCCAGCCATGCTTGTACTACTGCGTATACAGCGGATATATAATATGAAGTATTTCACAATCAAATGTCGTGAATTAGCTGCCTATGAGTATATTAAAAGCAGTAATAGTTGACTGTAAACAGGACAGTGACAGCATATTTCCAGCCATACAACTCACAAAAAGATTGCAAAATTGAGATTAGAAGTAACATCTAAAATTTATTTTATTTAAAAATATATTGCATGATAGAAAAGCGATGATAAAAGAGAGCGATAATTTTATTTATGCATTTTTAATTTTCTTCAAATATTCGTATAAAAAGAATATATTATTCATATTTTCTAATAGTTTAAACAAGGTTTTTGTTTTTTAAAATTATATGTATATATACACGTATAACAATTATAAAAATTGGTAAAATTAGTATAGTTATCATAATTTTTTTTAAATAGTTCTACATAAATGAATTAATATTTACATATTAATTATTAAAATAATATAATATCAAAAATATAAAACTTATATTTAAATTATTGTAGCATATTTCTTTTTTAATGCAAAATATTATTTTATTCCACTAGAAAAAATGTTTCAAAAGTATAACATTTTCGGGTCGCATACAAATGTTCAGTTGCTTTGACATAAAAGCTATGCATATTTAAATTTTCATTACACAGAGAAAATTATTATAACTACGTGATTGTAAAGTGCAGTGATTTTCGTTAATCTGTGTCTTTTTAACAGAAAAAAAATTTGTTTATTTAAAGGAACACATACAGAAAGCTTTTATTATATTGTTCGATAAACATGCTATTGTTATCCGAAGACAATACCAATAGTCATCAAAATCTAATGACAATGTAATACATTACATTACATTGGCTGCTATATCTATATTTGAATATCATTAATTCATGCATCTTTTTCAAACACAAATATTGTGTTTAATAATACAAGCATTTTATACACATATTTGTATTCGATTTCTGTACTTCATTCTTATCTTTTACAATATGATAAAACAATAGCAATTTGTAGATTTTAAACGAAAAATCATGTGAAATTGTTATTATGTTTAACATTACAATCGTCGTTTTTAAAATACGACGTATACAGATACACGCGAGTAACATGATGCATTGAGTTCAGACTACACTTTGAACTTTTATCGAAATGTAAATTCACGTTGCACTTTTACGAGAGCTGCTTTCTTTTTTAAAATAACGATAGCGAGAAGCAAAAGCGGATCAATATTATACGTCAGTGCTCAGGAAGATGCTTGCTGTACTCGCTATGAGTTTTGATGCATTCATTTGTGCTACGTGTGCTTGTTCCATAGCGTATATCAATGGCATGTGTATGGTCAATATCTTTCTGCACCGGAACGCTGAAAGGCAAAAGAATTTATCGGAATAATATGAAAAGAGACGCATCGAGATAAAAGAAACGTCGCTAGAGATTCCTTTATCTTGCATTAGGTCGATTGAATTTTAAACGGTTCGCATTTTAGTTTTCTAATTTTCTCAGCATTCTCTTTGATACTCAATATCTGTTGCAGCTTTCTTGACGCTCTTTTGCAACATTTCCATTTGTTTTTTCATCGTTATTGTTAATCAAACAATCGCATAGTTTACTTTATTAAAATTCTGTTGGTAAATTAAATAATGAAGAGGAAAAATAGTATAAATGTGCTTGTTTTTTTATTGAAGATATATAAAATAGTTTGTAGAGATAAATCTCTTTTATTTTTCTAATTTTTAAATCTTTCTAATTTTATCTCGTAAAAATAAATATGAACAGATCTCTATCCGTATATAGCGATTTAAATACATTATATATATATATATATATATATATATTAAATATATATATATATATATATATATTAAATATATATTAAATATATATTAAATTTATATACTTATGTATTTATATAAATTTATGTACATAATAAAAAATATGCAACCAATAATCATTTATGGGCTGATAAAAAGCTGTCTTTTGCTATCCTTATAATTATACATATATAGAGCAATCTTCCATTTTAAAAGAGCAATTTATCACTCGCTCATTTTAGATTTAACGTTACTACAAACATGCTTCTCGTCAAACTCAAGATTAAAAACTCGCATGTGGTTGTATATATTTCTCTATTTATTTGCATAAACCAGCGGTAAACTCGCTTTTTCGAGTGTATAATTAAACCGAGGTATGGAATTCTTGGAATAAACTCTTACGTATTCAGTTGGGATTAATTTATCATTTTTATTTCATCGTATAATGGTTGCGATGAAAGAGCGACGACGTATTGCTTCATCAATTTGAGCAGAATAATTTACCAACGGTCAATGAATAAACGAGTTTAATAAATTTGGTTTGCAAACAAGGAAATATTTAATTGATATAAGGATAGATTTTTATTACAGAATATTCGCGACTTTATTCGATTGGCTGGAAATATCGATTTTTCACGATGTGTATTCTCGTACACATGCTTAACATTATTCATAACACGAATTCGACTGATTGATGATAAGTTAATGTTATTACGCGTTTTTAATCGCGCCCTCTAGCATCCCGCAACCTCCCTTCTTTTCTTTTTAATGGAAATTTTATAGAAGTTATATTAATTTCATATTTATTCTTACGAATCTGGCATAACAATTTTGTAAAATTTATTCTCCCGATGCGAGAGCTACGTGCTTTTTTATTTCACATTCCAGATTTCACGTCATATTCCTGTGCTATTCAGTTTTTCTTATTTGCGCTATATTTTACTCATTATTGTATGTTACAATGACCGTGGCGAATCGAACAGCTTTACGAAGTGCGCTAAAGTAAATCGATAGCAGCTCACTAACGAGAGACGTAAATCTATCCCGGAAATTCTATAAATCGCGGAGTCAAGCCAGCGCAGCTGCTCGTACAGTTACTTTATGACGTACACGAGATTAAAATCAATTTATGGCGCCAATTTCTCCTAACTGAATGAATTGGAAGGTGCGGAATTTGAGCGGACCACACGAAGAAACTATCAAGAGTACTTATGCGACGCGAGATGATGGAAATGACAGCAGATGGAATGTATAATAATTTACGTCGGCTTTTCCGATAGCATAAAATATATAAAAACTTTGTATTATTTTTAAAAATATACAGATATTTCATAAATCTTTCGTTGTAGTTGAACGCGATATTATGATTTCTACTATCTTGTTCTTTATACGCCTTTTATTTATACTACTTATATTATTTCCATAATAATATTATAATCTGTTGTCGAAAATGTATTTATATTTAAGAATTTAAAAAAATATATTTTAAATATAGAAACTGTACACTGTAATATCACAACTGTCTAAAACGCATTATTTTATAATACATAACACATGCACATAAAATACATTGAATAGTAAAGTTACATGGAATATGAATTATCTGGTTTAGATCATTCTGTACAAAGATGTAAATGGATCATAAATCTTTATGGTTCGGTTATATTGACGGACAGAGGATCAGATAGATAGATGGTTGGATAAAGAAGAGATCTGTGTGTGATGGTGATCGCAGACGGAAAATAAGAAGTACACGCGCATGGATCTCGTCAAAGTAGCACTCTTTAATATGGATGCGTGATTTCCCAGGTGGGCTGTTTCATCCATCGGACGACAAGCAGGAAGTGGCCTTTCGCTACGCCGCGGAAAAGATCAACGCCAACCGGGACATCCTGCCCAAGTCTAGACTCAGCGCCCAGGTCGAAGTGATACAGCCGCAGGATAGTTTCCATGCTTCGAAACGAGGTGAGTTTCATAATTGAATCGGAAATACTCGGATGATACGAGACTTTGCTATTCTTCGCTCGATTCAAACTTCTTATCAAGATTGATTATTTTTTAATATCATCAATTAATGCAATCTAATCTGCGCTAACAGTTTATTAATCTATCTTTAACTTTTTGTTTTTTTATTTTACCACATAAACTTGTTAACTAAAATATTTAATATATAATATAATATAATATAATAAATAAGATATTAATAATTAAAATAATTTTTTTAATTTTAAATATTTACACACATATTGAAAAAGTGGAAAGAATAAAATTTTACATACTTAACAATCAAATTTTTCCAAAATTTGATTCGTGAATATTATATATTAAAAAATTCGAGAAATACAAATTTTATAATCAAAATGTTTCTACAACAAGAAGATTTTAATTAAAGAAACAAAAAAATTAATATAAAAGTTCCCGTTCTATCAACAATATATATTAGAGCATTGGAATCAAGAAATAAGAGAAATTAGATAAAATTATTGCAGTTGATGTGGTCTCAACAAAAGTCAATAAATAGTTAAGGACTTATGTTGCGAGTAAAGGATACTAAGTTGACTGGAAATCGCTTCACGTTAACGTATGCATCGCACGCCAAGTCACACGTAACTGCCTTGAAAGTTCGCACGACTTGCTTGATGCGCGAAATAAACTCCATTTACGCGATTAAGGATTCGAGACGTCGTTGCTGCCGTGAAGCTTCATTCTCGCACGTGGTAGAACCGGGTGCCGCCAGTTGATGCCCGATGTGACGATCCTTCCTAGTTCTCCACTATCAAAGTGTAACTCCCTAACATCCTTATCTCGAAGGCGAAGCCCATTTCCAACGCTAAATTCCGTTTCTTGTAGTTTCGGCACATTTAGTGCATCGCGTTAGAGAATCAGGAAGTTTTAACATGCGAAAAATTTCACTTTGCTTGGATAACAAATAATTTATTTCCGCGATGATAGCAATGCTGATACTATTCAAGTAATTTATTTATATAATTTAAATTTTAATATTATAATTATTGACTATGCTTTGTTGAAGAATCACATTTAAAATTCACATTGAATATTTTTCTAAAAGTCGTCATAAACTTTCTCTTATATAGAGATATATAAAGATACATATACATATATACTATACATATATATTTATATATTAAACTAAGATATACACATATATAAAATCTTACACAGTTATATATAAATTCATTTTTAAATTATAAGAAAAAAAATACTACTTCTTATTCTCTATGAAAGTTAAAATTATCAAATGATAAAATTATTGTATATACAAAGTGTTCATTTTAAAACTTTCTATCCATTTATTTCACGATAGACTATTTTTGCGAAAAATGCCAAAAACAAGAAGAATTTTGTTTTCAAAGGGGACATTAAATGCAACGAAATTCTTTCATCCTCTTCAAAAATCTTAAATGGCAATAGAAGCCAAGTGATATATCATTTTAAAGGTCTTTTGATTCTCTGTACAACTCTCTTTCTTTTTTTTTTAAGTGTATATTTTTCGAGAAATCGCACTTGGAAGTTTTAGGTGTCAAAAATGTTTTACATGCAAAGATACATATTGGAGTAGAATTTATTTATTATAACAAATGTTAAAAAAATGTTCTCCTTTGTTTTCTAAACAATAATATAAACGATTCTTAAATTCTGAACAAACATGAAAAGTTTCTACAGGAATAGCTCTGCATTTTTGTACAATTCTTCGACGCAAATCGTTTATATTTTACACTGTTGTTTCATAAACAATGGATTTTAAGTGCTCCCACAGAAAAAATTTTTTTAAAAATGTTCGTTCAGAATTTGAGAATCGTTTATATTATTATTCAGAAAACAATGGAGAACGTTTCGACATTTGTTATAATAAATGACAAATAAATAAATTCTACTCCAAATTATATTTTTGCATGTAAAACTTTTTTGATCTAAAATTTTGCACCTAAAACTTCCAAGTGCGATTTCTCGAAAAATATTCACTTAAATAAAAAAGAGAAAGAGAGTTGTACAGAGAATCAAAAGACCTTTAAAATAATATATCACTTGGCCCCTATTGCCATTTAAGATTTTTGAAGGGATAGTTAACCCGACGAAGGGGATGAAAAAATTTCGTTGCATTTAATGTACTTTAATGTCTCCCTCGAAAGCAAAATTGACATCTTTTATTATTTTTCGCAAAAAGTAGTCAATCATGAAATAAATAGGTGGAAAGTTTTAAAATGAACACCCTGTATATAATAAACATTAAAATATTATATAATAAAATATTATAATAAATAAATTTAAAATATTATTAAAATATTAAAAAATTATTAAAATATTATAATAAAATATTATAACAATAAGTATAAAATTATACAAAATTAAGATAATATATAATTATCATTCTCACACAACTAATGTTTTGTTATATACTATTTTTCAATAAATAAAAATATTTTAATTGCTGCTAGGGAGATTAATGATATTAAAATTAGTGGCATTTATACTAGGAAACTTATAGTAAAAATGGCTATAAGACAAAACAAAAACATATATAAACATATATTTATTTTGTTTTTATTAAACAGTAAAATATTTTCATAAAAATATGGATTATTTCTATATATAATTTATATATAGTTATAATTTATATTTAGTAAAACATCATGTTTTTAACATTAAAAACAAAATTGTTATTAATATTAAGGATATTCATATTACTTTCGTTAGCATTAATGAACATGACGTAATGATTGTAATTATATAGTTGAAATAATTGCATGAATATGAGCTTAATTACTTCCATTACAGCAAAATCTATTGATTTTTGGAAAATAACTAGGACAATTAATTATGTTTCTATCGTCAGAAATCTCTTTTCCTATTTATTTATCAAGATATCTATTATTAATCTAATAAATAACTCATCAAAATCACACTTATTATATTGGATGTATTTCACAATATTTGTATATTTTACACTGTAACTGTAAAATATCGCGTGCCAACATTTAATACGTTTCGCGTTATAATATATTTTCTTAAGACTTTATCACGTTGCTTTTATCTCCTATTATATCATTTGTAATTAGAAAATATATGAATTTACAATTTCTTAACTTGATTGCATTGGAATATCTTTCAAATTAGAACTCATAATGGGACCTGTTGATCTACGATTTATGCAGTTATTTTTATTGTGATTTCAATCTTTTACGAAATGGACAATTTTATAGTGATTTTATTCCATTACTCGGAAAAGTAATATCCATTGTGAAGTAACAATGACGTAATTTGCAAACATTTTTGACTCTATTGGGATATTATGCGCATTATATAATAGGTGTTTCTTTCCACGATGACATAAACTGCTCAATGCAAACAGTACTAAAAATTTAGAGGAATGTATTCTACGAGTATCTTCCGCTATTTTTTTGAAATATTCCTAACGTTCTGCATTATATCATGATTATCCTCTTTTTATTACGTTCGTATTTTTCTCTCTTTCTTATTTGATTGGAAAAAATATGGAGAGTCGTTTCGTAAGCCAGAAAGTGTATCGCAAGTTTCTGACGCTCATGGAATTCAATATGAAAATAGCTTCACGCGATATGTATAATATAAACCTGCGGTTACACGTTTAACTATGTACACAGCCGGAAATTGATAATCTCCAGCATAAAATAATAACTTGGCGGATATTTGCGCATGGCATTAACCAGGACCAACGTAATTACCATGTCGAGTTACTAAATGATTAAAGCGAACGGCGCATTCTAAATATGCACGCCGGAGTCGCATACAAGCGCATCGGTCATGTCGCAAGTGTGTGAGTCGTTGGGAAATGTTGCGCAGGAGTTGGATGGCCGAATTTGGCGAAACTCCAGAGCGGTATTACACTGTAAAAGCAATTTTATTGATAAACTTCTGTTTGCTAGAAGTTAACAAATCTCCTTGGGACACGGTGATCGCTACGGTCGGGCTGGCAATCGCGCTGCACATTTCACGACGCTCGAACTCGCCGCTATGGGTGATTCGAAAAATTTATCTTCTCCTGTAACTCAACGGCACAGTGCAGAGTAACGAGCGTTCGTGTCGGAAACGAAACTCAAACTCCGTTAACAATGACACATACTACTGCATCATAGAGAATTATGTGAGATCCAAGCTTGTTATTAACAATGGCGTGTAACGGTAATATAATGCGAATTACGCAAGATTCAAGCTTTATAAATAATAATATTTCTTACAATTATAATGCGCAATGAACTCCGCGAATATTACTTAATATTTGAATATTTAGATTATCGCGATCTAAAATTCTTGACCATTCTAAATAATGTGAAAATTCGGATAAAAAAATGCAATCAATCTGTCTACAATTTGATTTAATTTAAATATTAGGTATACATAAAATAAAGATTTTTGCTTTGGATTAAAAACAAATAAATAAATTGATTTTATATTTGAATGTTTTTATTTAAATATTTAATTTAAAGTATATGTGCAATATTAAAAGTAAGAAATATATATATGACTTTATGAACGATAAATAAGAGATTATATAAATTAAATCTATTATACATATAAAGAAATCGAGAGTATATGTTTAATATATTGTTGACGAATTTGTTACTAATATTAGAAACATTTACTTATTGAGACCGACCCTATTTATTTAGTAGCAGTGCAATTATTTCACAGACGAGATAAAGAAAGTGAAAGAGAAAAGAAGTAGTACTGATAAACAGTTGTCTGCGACGTCAGCCGCTATAGTGAGATAAATTAAATGCCGCAAATTCACTTGAGGTTTTGTGTTCTTCTCGTCGTCTAGATTCTGCTTGCCCTCGGGGCGATGAACCTCCTCGTTCGACAAACAGAAAGAGCGGATGGTCGTTTGGATGGTGTCGCCTCACCGTCTTTTTACGATGCTACGGAAAAACACATCGGCGAATGCGGTGGCCTTTGTTCGCTTCGTACCTTCGCCAGTGCAGTTGTTGGTAATAGAGTTTTACGATTCCGCTTGGCTGTCTCGGAATTTTTGGTGATACAGTCCATCGTTCTCCAACACGAAACGCGAGTTGGAACGGAAGTTAACGAGGACGCGCGCATTCGATTATGCGTGTCGTTCTATTGCGTCCCGTCGAAAAAAATGTGCAGCGCGATAACGTCAAGCGATAGCAGTTTCACCAGGGACAATTGTCGGGAACTCACTCTGTATGCATTGCACGAAGAATATTATTCAAAACGTAGGAGATCCGGAGTTCTTATGCGAACATCATCGCGCGATAATCTTTGTAAAGCACCGAGAAGATTTTCCCGATTCTTTCAATATACTTTTGTGGTAGAGGCCATATTTTGTAAAGTAAAGTCGATTGGCGATGAAATTTCCTTAAGAATAAAAATCTCTAGAGTTCTATAAAGTTGAAAAAAGTGAAATACATAATAGATATAATAGAATATTATTTCTCTAATTTAATTTCATCAAAGTATATCTTCGAACTTTAATACAAAAATCTTTATTCAAATTCGTTAATATTACAAACACTCTCAAAATGAAATGTTTAACAATTTAAAAAAAATAGCATTTGAAGTTTATTTATCAAATATTTTACATTACATATTAATACGGAAATTGTACACAGAAAAAAATAAGTGTCAAATCAAAACTTATATACTTAAATTAACGTGTTCATTGTTTCTATAATCTTCTTAGAAGAATTTAATAATTTTAAATTTCAACAATATTGTAGTCTTATTTCAATATTGTAATTGTCATTTCAAGAATATATAATTATTTAATTTTACTTAAAAATTATAATCTTTGATTTAAAAATGTTATTTTCTATCTAACATTGTTTCCATTCAAGAAAAAAATCATAAAAATAATATAAATATTCAAGAATTAAATCATAAAAATATATTTTTCTTGATTGAACTATATAAAATTCTTCATTCAAGCAAACAATTATTCAAGCAATTATATTTTTCTTTAATTAACGCAATATAATCTCATTTCAAGATTTTCATGTGTGTTAAAACTAAAGATATTTTCAAAACAAGAATATCCTCTTTTTCTGTGTACGGGTTAATCCTTCCAGATCCAAAATAATATATTTATATATAATATATATATTTATATATATTTATATATAATTTGCTATGAACAATTTCTTCTTGACAAACGACTTCATATTGATTAAACATTTAGTCTAAAGAATTTTAAAATTCCGTATATATAACGTAGCTTGTGCTAAATTCTCTGTCGTAACTTAAACACATTACTTATCGATTATATAACTCGCGTGTGCGAAAAGAATCTCTCTCTTGCAAAACTGGACGTCCCTCGGCGCCAGTGCGGAAATGAGAATATACCGGAATACCCTTGCGAAAGTATAAGAGACGCTCTGTAATATTTTACGCTTACGACGATGGTGCTTGGCGAGCGTGTCCGAGGGAGGTTTTCGTAACTACCCTTACACCGGGGGCAAAGTAACTCGCCGCGCAAGCGGTGGCGTTGTCTCGCTCGTTTCACTTTCGCTAAGCCAATTTCCCAAAAACCACCACCGGGAGGAAACGTAAAGTTCCGCGTCGGGATCGTGAGAGCGGCCGCAAGTTGCGCGACGCCGAGATGGAGCAGTCCGCTCTAATTTTCCCGTAACTTTTAAGGTTTCTTCTTTCACATTGTTGCGCAAAACTTTCGAGAACCTATTGGCACGTGGGAAACAACCAACGCGTTTCTCCCTATCTCTATCTTTCTTCTGAGACTCTTTCGAATAGCCGTGTTACAGTCTGAAAGAATGTTGGGGAGAATCAAGAGATACACACGCGTCATTAACTCTCCGCTATTTCGGTATGCGTTGAAACGCCCTAATTTACACGTAATTTTATATTAAAAATAAGAGAACTTCATTAGCAAATCAGCGTTTTTAAGGAAAAAAATTCTGGATACATAAATAACAATTCTCTGTTAAAGAAAATATAATATACAAGTTATGAATTCAAGATTTTGCGTATTTACAACTTCGAAATAAATTTTGATAATAAAAATGACATATTATTAAGAACGAAAGGCAGAGAATGTTAGCGCATTTGTAATTATCTATCACAAATATATATAAAAAATTTAAATATAAAAATTGTAATACATTATTTGATAATTTCTTTATTATAACATCATAACATCATAATAAAAATTTGAAATTGAAATAATTTAATGTATAAAGAAAAAATATAATTTCAGTAAATATGAATATTATAGCAACATTATATCAAAAGATATGTAAATTAAATAATAAGCAGATGCATCATTCCCATTAATACTACATTACTTTTTATGTTCATTAAATACATAACAAATAAATTACTTACTTAATTAATTAAAACTTAATTAATTAAGTTTTATTTGAATTTATGATTTATTATCTTTTTCTTATATGGACGTTAAAATTTATGCATATGTAAAGATAATATAACTTTAAAAAATGTAAAACAATTTTAAAAAATTGTTTCAAAATCTAAAATTAAATTAAAAATCTTATCAATATCTTTCACGACGATAAGAACTCATTGACCCAGTTTTTTCAAATATTAACATAAACGTCAGAGCGTCCATCAAACGTTATTTCTTTAGAAGTGATATCTTTTAACATGGTGAAATGGAGTAAACATTTATCCCACATCGTCGGTTTTCTTACGATTCTATTAAGTTTATTAAAAACGATGTAAAATCAATTTGTGTTATATATTTCTGTTATTAAAAATTACATTTTATTATATCTTAATATATTTTTAAAAATTTGAATGTGTGATTTAAATTATTATAATAATAACTTTAATTTAATATATATTGCATATATATTTACAGTTATATAAATTTAACTTAAATATAACTTTATATATCTTATCGCAAACTTTTATAAAAAGATTCTGGCCTTTGAATGTATCATAAAAAGAACCAGCAAAGATTCCTAAATCAATTAATATAATAAAAATACCCAAATATATCTTGATGATCTATGATTTGGATGATCTTTGATATGAAATCGAATATGCCTATCATTGATATCCTTTAATTCATTAACGTTAATTTTCTAACAGCTATGCTTGACCGATAGTTATAGATAGCTTATACTAACCTTCATAAATAGGTCGTCGATTTGCGGGTGACGATTAAGCGCAACCAATCCCATGAGTAATTACACACAATAATCAGGTGACATACGTTGTACGCTCATTAGCAAGCGAGCAAACAATACAAATGCAAACTGTGCTCTCAACGATCGCGGTTCGAACGTAATGACGTGTTGTCTTCCCGCGATGCGATTTCCGATCACGTTTCCCTACGCATATGGATATTAAATACGTGTCTCAGGTTTCTGATAAATCCAACCGTTTTACAAAAAACTCAAATCTTTCGGTGTTTTATGAAGACTTTTGCAAGAAGACTGATTTTACAAAAAACTTGTAAAAGATATACAATGGCGAACGATAGTGAGAGATCGTCAGCAAGGGAAAAAAGATTGACAAAGGACACAAGCAAAGAAAGAGATGAAATCGCGAAGTTGCTCGATAATAGTCATGAATAATGTAATCGCTTCTCGCGTTGACAAAACGCTTTTCTTGAACAGCTGTTTTCATGTATGCACGAAGAATACGAAGAAATAAAAAATAAGAAATAAAAATAAGAAATAAAAAATTGTTGAATATTATATATTTAATAATTTTTTATTTAAATTTTTCATTTTTTTATTTATTAAAAATTTATTTAAAAAAAGAATTTTGAGGTTTTTACAATTAAAAGAACGTATTAATTTTCACGATATTTAAGTTACAGTTATTTACTTCGTGCTGTAACTTGTAACTACTGCTATAACTTGTAACGACTTACACCAGATATTAGGTTCACGTGATACGATGGACCTTCTAAGTATGCATTAAATGTCGCGCCGTGTAAATGTCGCAGCCAATTTAATCGGTACATACGTAGCGTGTCTTGTTAGAACTGAACCAGCTCAGGATGTTAGCTCGCTCTCTTCCTCCTGGCGAATCTGCGAAATGTTGGCGAGGAACTGCTCTCTTGGACCGTAGCGGGAGAGCGTTAGCTTTTCATGCAATTACGGGGCGCACATAAGGGCGTTACCTAACTCGAAAACGGCGCCGTCGTAATTATGGTTTTGAGTTTTTCAATTACAACAACGGCACTTCCGCAACCGTGGTGCGCTCGCAAATGTTCCTAGTCGCTTGTGTAATTCACAGAATAATTAGTTCCTTCCTTCTTTTTTCTTGAAGCATTGCATTATGCGCCGTGCAGATTTTCATCCTCCTTCCTTATTAGCATCTTTCAAATTCTCTTCCTTCATAGTATTTTTATTTATATCAATTTCAAAATATCGACCATATATGTTATTTTGTCGAAATAGTAAAAAAGATGTTAAATTAACAAGGCCAAAAGTTAATGTAGTAAATCCCTGGAATTTAACGTAATTAAATCCCTGTTGGAAAAATGATGACCCTTAATGCTAATAATTAATGAGGGGACATTTTGAAAATATGTTTGTATTTATTATCCGGTGAGATGCGTGCACCATTTTACATAAAGTTAATTGTTGTTATTAAAAAACTTCCTCTTCATGTATTCTCATATTTAAGAGAGGAAGAGATAAAATTATTTAATTATTTTATAATATCTAAATTTTGAAAATAAAGCGAGAGAGGTAACATATAGCGTCCAATACATAAATCACGATGCGTCCAATAAAATGCGCATATAACGGTATGCAATTCGCACAAAAAGCCAGGCAAACGTTATGAATACTTACGGGTCGCCGCAATTTCCGCCGTTCCTTTCAGCACTGGGCGATTTTCTGTCTGCAGAACTTTACTCTCTGGCTCTCTTTCTTTCTCTCTCTCTTTCAATGGAATAAATCGGATCATGTTTTGTGCGGGCTTATACGCGTACAATTAAACGTTCCTATTTCGCATATCCTAAAAAATATATGAAAGTAAATAATGGGAAAGATATTTTGTGGAAATGATAACTTGTAAAATAATTTTATTGTAAAATACCCTATTAAGTTTGACAAAATTCATCGATTTATTTTTCTTCAATAAAGTATTCAATAAGATTGAAATTATTTGTTTGACATTATTAAAATTGAAATTATTGAATTTTATCGGTAGCCTTAAGTTACGAGATACTGAAGATTGAAACAATTTTTTATTAATTCAACTGCACGAAAAAATATAAAATTTAATTAATCTAACATCTTAGTTTTCCTGGTTTTAAAAAATGTATACTATTTAGAAGAAAGAAATTTTACTATCAAATATTTTTTTAATTTCAAAATTAAAAGCTATGTGATAATACATTATAATATTAATAATACATTATTATGAAATTTTCATCTTATGATACAACATAAACGTATAAAAAATTCCTTATAAAACATATATTACCCACAAAATCTAATAATCCAGAACGTAACAAATCACAAATCGTATTTTTGTTTTATAAAGTTGTTTGATCGACGAAAATAACTTTCTGTTCAGACAGAATGATTAAATAAAGACGCCACTATGACCCTTGCGACATTGAATGCACTTTCTTTTATTCCGGCTCGTTACTTAATGTAGTTTCTTCTCGTCCCTCTTGTCTCTCACGTAAGTCTCAGAATGGCTTACTATTCTTTTGGCAACTTCCGCTATTTTTCTCCCCTATAAAGTACGCGCCGTTTGCCGTCCTTAAAATTAAAATAAATTTACGAGCCGGCGAAGTTCGTTAAGAAGAAGATCCTCGTTATTTAGTAAATCTACTTGAAATTCTTAGATATGACTCTTTCTGATATAATATAACTGAGAAAAATCGAGCGTATTTCCGCAATTTATGACATAGACGTTTAATCTTAAATATTATGAATGTTTTTCCGTAGAAAATTCAATATTATATACAGTATCAAATTTTACACACGTGTACATGTATATATAATTAAGTTCTTTTAATATTATCTTAATTGCATTAAAAGAATCTAACTTGCAAAATGTGTAGAATGTTGATATTGTTTATTTTTCGATTTATCACAATAAAAATATATATGTTAAACATATATTTCTAATAGTTTTTGAATTATATATAATTGGAAATGTAAAAATTTTTATGGATTATTATACATATATATTATACATAATATATTATACAATTTTTGTTAATTAATATTTCACAGAAATAAACAGGAAAACGTATATATTTTATTTAATATCAGAATCATATTTGAATCATTCTGTAATTCAAAATTTAATTATAAAAACATGTGCAAATTGAATATTAAATCTTCGCAAAAGAAGTGTTTTTTGTTGATGTAAAAATTATTAAATTCAGATGACAAACTGAATGGACAGAAATAAGCTGATAATATCTTGTATAAGCTGCATGGTTTGTATAATCTCCTATTTTATTTCTACAATCACACACATTGCATTTTTAATGATTTAAAAAGCGACGTTGAAAGGAAGGATTTGCTTTTATAAAGAAAGAGAGATTTAGAATTCTTTATCAGAAAGGGAGACATTAAGGCATTAAGGAAATATAATTTCCTACATGTCTGTTGTATTATACAGTAAGCGTTTAATAAGCGATGAAGAATTGATCGTAACGAAGGTTAAATTTGTGACACAGTGGGAAGAGGGATTCCCCTAAAACCGCTTATGAGAATTCACCTAAGTGGGGACGCCAAACTACAGTTTAATTGTAAGATACTTATACGAAAGCACTCAAGAGTTCTGTGAACGATGTTATCATTCGCATTATATCGCATTATATTAGTAGGATCTCCCTATTTTCCCTAATTGTGTACGTACTCCGATATGCTCGTTAACCGCTTCTATAAGTAGACTTGAGGTACCGCCTTAAATTATGCAGAATTAATTATCACAAGTAAATAAACCCGTCAAGCGTTCTTACTCCCCCGTATGAAATGAAATGCCCGCAATAAATAATATATAATTGTCATAATTACAACATAAATTATTTTAGATTAAGACTTGTTAGTTATGTGTTGCTAAAATTATTCTTGGAATATTTACAGGAAAAGGAAATTGTTGTACATAATTACTTTGATCAGATTACTTAATTTTATTTAAAAAAAAGAAAAATGCGGCCATTGAAAATATAAAACAATATTTATCACGACTTTTGACATTTAAGACAAAAGTATTGTAATCATTGAATCTCCTTTTAAAAGTTTTTTAAAGATTGTAATCCTTGTGTCAGAATAATTTCTCTGTAAAATCGATACATCTGGCAATATCAATTTGTATAGCTTTAACTATCTCGTATCTACAATAAATTACAATCAACTGCAAAGCAAACATTGCAGATAGGTCGAAACAGGGCAACGCGCGCGAGTGCAAGTTCGGTATCTCATTTTGTCTCGGTTAATTTTGAATTTTCACAAAGTACAACGAGAGAGGCAGGCTCAACCGCTCAACGAAACCGCTACTTTTGGCTGATAGACGAAAGTTTCGTCGCTACGGCGAATCGATCGCACCGGCTGGCTCCAGCTATGGGTGGCGTCGCCCCGTTTATGGAAGCCGGTGCGGTCCGATCCAAACTTTTTCCTCAATTAAGGAAGCGAGTTTCGGAGCTATAATTTCGTGCCCTGCGTTTTACTACTTTTAATAAAATTAGCGACGCGCCGCCGCGGAAATCATCTCGCGCTCAAATGACCATTTCTCCTCCTTTTTTTCTACACCCGAACTCTTTCATTGATGTTTCTCATTCTCTCCTTAAATAGACTCGAGCATAGTAGCGCGAATAAAAATTCCTGATTGTCCTATTATTCTCCGTCTTAATCCGCGCTTTGGAAACTCGAAGGAAATTGTATGTAAAAGTAACATTACGCGAATAATCATTGTTTCGATTATATTTAATCAATTATGTTGCGTATATAAACAACTTTGATTAATTCATATTACAATTTATTATTATATATCAGATTTTACATTAATTGCATGTACGATTAACACAGTTTGGTTTTATACAACAAATAAATATATATATATATTCTGTTGTTACCTTTATCGTATGTTATCTTTATCGAATGGCAAGTACATAATACTAGTATTTTCACAAAATATATAATGCATAAAAAATTTTGCCTCACAAATGTGAATTGTAGAATTTTATTATATAATTTCATATGTAAAATATCAGAAAAGTTTTTCATAAAAAGGCTACCGCTCAGAAATTGTACCACATATATTATTAATTTTCTCTTTATTCTCGTATAAGATTTTATTTCATTTTGCTAATAAAATATTAACAGATTATATATATATATCGGAGTAACTTATGGGTTCTTTTAAAACAGAAACTTTTTCAAAGCAAATAATTTTAAAATGTGATATTCGAAATTACTAATTTAATTAGTTTCTATTATTAATATTAAAAGTTAATATAAATTGCATTATTTCACGGAAAAATTATTATTTCACTAATTGGAAATTGATATAACTATACTATTGCACAAACATTCAAGATTCGGTTTTGTCAACTAGCTCTTCAACATAAAATAGCTCGCATTGTTTCCAGCTGTTCGTTCACTGAAACTATACGTGCTTCTGTCATTTATCTACGAGTGTCACAGTAGAAATGTCCAGGAGTATCGATAAACAAATGTGCTCGAATATCGTTGGTCACACGAACCATCGATATTTCCGATTCGATTTCAACTCTCTCTTGACCTATCCTAAACTATTAAATTCTTTTGAAGTAAAAATAACAATTCCTAGTCTCACGTGAGCAATGTAAAATTCTCTGTTAAATTTTGCAAATAAGTTATTGTAGTTTTAATTTTCTTATTTTTAGATTAATTCAGATGCTAAACATTAAATATTCTCCATTGAACAACAAGTAGTAACTTATTCAAATTATTATTTATTGTTTATGTTTGCATCCATATAACAAGTATCAGTTATATTGAAATTGTTAATAATACGTGTAAAATCAAAGAAATTATCTCCTACCATAAAACTTTTAACATATCACAAAACTTATTTCTCAAGAAATTCTATATGTTTCAATATTAGTTATATTGGGAATAAGAATAGATTAATAGATATGCATAAAATTACAAAATATATAATGTAAAATCATAATCTTGTTTCTTTTTCATTAAATTCACAATCTGTTTATTCTTACAAAGTTAGACTTATAAAACCAAACTAAAAAACTAAAAAAAAATTGTATAGACTAATCGATTGGTTAATGATTTCATGGAATAATCGATAAAGGAACGTTTACGTCGTTTTATTAATAGGTAATAACAGATCACAAATTGGAGTACCGCTATTGGAATATCGGTGAACGAAGCGTTTTGTCGAAGCGTGTGAAATGTTCGACAGGATGACACATCGCGGGATTACATAGGACTGCATCATCCTCGGCATTACAGGAATTCTATTAACTCCCGCTATCTCCTCGCGAATTCTCGGCAAACCGGGAATTTTCTATTTTTCTCTGGTGGGTAATGGCCGCGAGAATAATTTTCAATAAAGGGTGGTCTGAAAAATACCTATAATGTTGAACACTTTCATCACGTATAGAAACTTTTACTCGTCTTCTAAAAAATATATATATATATATATATACAAAATTATATGTAAAAAAAATGGTTCTAAATAGTATATAAAATTTTTTTATAATAATTATTTGATAAAACAATAATATGATATTTATTTTAAAATTTATATATAAAAATATATATATTTTCAATAATATATACATATACATATATGTATCTCGATGCGATATTTTTAATAATATCCTGCAAAAAAATATATGAAAATTATTTGTTAGATTTGTTTTAAAATAAAAGATTTACGTAATGACAATAATATAAATATAAATACTATCGATTCTATTGCAAATGTAATTATAAATTATTTATTTTATGGAGAAATTATTCACTTCACAGATTTACATAACAATGTAGATTTACATAACAATAATATAAATAATCTCCGACGTAAGTCGAATATTATAAAACAAATATATTATTTATTTTTATGAGAAAGTATTAAGATTAGGAGAAGAGGTTCTACTGTCACTTAATCGAACAACGCTACACGTAATCAAAATGTCGATAATCTGTCGAGAATTAATTTAAATTTTCCAGCGAATAATTTCTGATTTCTTTTTTATGAAGACCTCAGAGACGCTGCCGGAAGAAGAAGGGTGCATAACTTTCGCAGAAACTTCACGGCACAATTCTTCGAATACGTTCATCTGCATACCAAAATACATGGCTATTTAACTTAAATTGAAATTTTAGATCGCGATGGTGATCATAAAAATGAGGGAATTTTTTTAGAAAATATCCTTATAAATTCCTATCGTTCTATTTCTTATTAGAATAATCATGGACAATTCGTTTTTCTTCGAATGTAATTTAATATGACTAATTTTTATATTCTTCTTCACTATTCATGAAATACTTACAAGGGACAAATTCGTATCTCACACTTGAATTTTTATGCGATGAGCATGATTAATTTCATGCAATTCAATTAGACATAGTGGTGAAGATTTTTATCTCTAAAATAGTACAAAGAAAGTTTCATTGCGGTCGGTTTTTGCTCCACGACAGGGAGAACAATAAATTTCATTTGTATAAGAGTGTTGAAAAGAGGAGGCGGTAGAGAAGGGATGTTAATCGGATTGTTAGCGGGGAACAGAAAGTCTTACAATATAACTTTGCAAATGAATATTTGCGACGAAGTAGTTGACGAGACAAGTTGACGCTCGTTAATAAAACGTACCTCGCGTTATTTTCTTATAAATAAAGTACTATTTGTTGCGCACCGCATAATAGTCGGAAATGAATGCGTCCTTCGTCATATCTTGGTAATAAACGTCACCGAAATAGACAAACATTCATAACAAAAAGATATAATTTAGCTGTAAAATATCAACGTCTCGTATTGTACATTTAGAGGATATATTGAGATTTAATTATGCATAATATCAATATTATATATCAATATAAATTACCACAACATAATTATCTTTTTGTTCAAAAAGAATTTTCTGATTTTATTCATTAATTTTAGGTTTGTCGAAAGTTTACTTATAAAATTTGTCATTTTTATATTATTAAATTTCATAAGTGTTCTCTTTCACCTAAAACTTTATATCAATTTTATTCGCTATTATTTCGTACCGATTGAAATTTATATCTCTTTTGTACATTATTAACATTATATAATCAAAGATAATAAAGCTCGAAATAAACGAGCTTTAAAAGCGCTCGCAGCACCGAGGGGTTTAATAACCCGTGGTAATTCTTATTTTCTGCGGTTTAACGCCCTCATTAGAAGCGAGGATCCAATGAGTCACTGAATTCAGGAACGCTTCCCCAGCATTCCGCTGAAGCGAACACGACCGCACGACGACGACGACGAAGCGAAATATAAAGGCGGCTCTCGCGTACTCCCGACGACGACGTGGCGCTTTCCCGCCCCCTCCCTCCCTCCGCAGCCGTGTTAATCCCCCCTGGTAGGATTTCAACGCCGTGGAATTTGCATAGTCGCCGGATTTTTATCTGCGCGAAAGGCCATCTACTCCGGCCCGGGTCGCGGCTTCGGCGCTCGCGAACACTTACATACAGTCGGTCCCGCGCACGGGGAACAGGGCGCATCGATTTTTCATTAAGCTTCAACCCCCGTGGACCCAACCGTCGGCTGCTTTGCATACGCGTTTATTCGTTGCACCGCCGCATCGCGAATTCCCGGATTCATCCCTCCCACGCGGCCGCGCGACCGCGCTCTGTTTCCGATTACGCGACACGTAGGCGATGCGAAATCCCGCGGTCCATTTCCGCATTGGCGGTTCCGCCGGAAGCGACGAACGAGCCGAGAAGGCATCCGCATGAGTATTTGATCGGTCTTAACGCGCGTTATTGTCGCGCGGAAATCACTGCATGTAATTGAAATACATATGCGCTGTTCAAAAAAGAAAATATCGATTAAAAAAGTATATTAAAAAAATCTATATCTATAAAAATTATATTAAAAAAAGGACAAGTAAGTTTCATATTTGATCGGTCTTAACGCGCGTTATTGTCGCGTGGAAATCACTGCATGTAATTGAAATACATATACGCTGTCCAAAAAAGAAAATATCTATTAAAAAAGTATATTAAAAAAATCTATATCTATAAAAATTATATTAAAAAAGGGGCAAGTAAGTTTCATATTTGATCGGTCTTAACGCGCGTTATTGTCGCGCGGAAATCACTGCATGTAATTGAAATACATATACGCTGTCCAAAAAAGAAAATATCTATTAAAAAAGTATATTAAAAAAATCTATATCTATAAAAATTATATTAAAAAAGGGGCAAGTAAGTTTCATATTTGATCGGTCTTAACGCGCGTTATTGTCCCGCGGAAATCACTGCATGTTATTGAAATACATACGCTGTCCAAAAAAGAAAATATCTATTAAAAAAATCTATTAAAAATTATATTAAAAAAGGGGCAAGTAAGTTTCATACATTATATAAGTTTTTGCTTTTGTATAATAATAACAAAATATATTATTATTATTTTATTTACAAAATTTACTTGCCTATGATGTAATCTCTCATCAGTTTAGAAATATATACAAGATAATACTCTGAAGATAATATTTCTAAAGCTGTGTATGTGCGATAAGAAGGTTATATGAAGCTCTAAAACCCAAATAGAGAACTAAGGGAAAAAGAATTTGGAAATTTGCCGCAATATCATCCCTCTGTGTCAATCGTTTCCACGCAGGTTCGCATCAGCCAGCGCGGAAAGTCGGACGGATGGGCGAGGTCGCATAAAACGAGGCATAAATTTCGGGAAACAAAATTTCCATTACCGCGATATCCCGCTCGCGTTTCCCGATTTGATCCGTGATCGTGTGAAAGTCGCTCGTGAATCCTGTCGCGGACGGATCGTAACGATTCTGCTCGCAAAGTTGTAAAAACTTGTCCTCCACCGGAGAAGTTTAACACTCAGCCGATCTCCAAGTGTACGAGATCTCCAACTTTCTTACTATTGCTTGATGAAATTTCTTCAATCGCCGAACATGAGAATCGAAGAAAGTAAACAACCGTCGTGGTGCTTGCAGCCAACAGCTGATATCGATAGGAACGAAATATTTTTCACACTATTTTATTTCTTCGCGAGACAGATTGCGCTTTTTATCTTGCAATCTACCCAAGATATTGTACACTTAGTATCTATAAAATATTGCATCAAATATACTGAAACGGTAAAAGTATAATCCTCATATAACAAGAGTTAATAACGTTATCTGAATATGTTTTTTTATGATGCATACTTGTGTGTGTTTTATTTTTTTAAAAGAAATTTGTATGAAAATTTTAGGAAGAATAAGAAGGGATTTCTTTCTTAATGTCATACTTGATTATTGTTATCTTGTTATACGTCGAGAAATATTAATTTATTATTTATTAAGGTCGCAGAAAGTCATCATCTGCCTCTCCTAATTTCCATCGAATTTCTCGGCGTACGCAATAACCAAAGATGTTTATAGTAGTATTTAGTATATCAGGATAATTTCAGCGATAAATGCCTTGTAAAGTTTCTACACAATTTCCCTCGATTTAGTTATACAGACTTGTTCCCAATCGCATGATTCTCGATGTGGTATTGTACACGATCGTTAGACACGCCCGGTAATAGTCCCCGTGTCGCAAAGTCGTAGATAGCTTTGCGTTACGTCACTAAAATTACGACGTCGACGTGGTTTGTAGCAGCTAGCAATAAGATGTACCCAACTACGTACAATCGCTAAGGGGGTTAAAATATCATGACAAGCTGCAATTTGCATAAACATGTTCCAATATAAAGTATTTTATTACAATGAAACGTAGTAATCATGTACATATACATGTTTATTTACCTTTAATACGATCTAATTAAATTTAAATTTAATATGATAACAATTTTAATATATAAAAAATTTATATATAAATATTATAATATATATAAAAGTGTGTTCACGATAAAAATTGTGTTGAAATCACTATCACATTAAATTGAACCAATCATACTCTAGCGTTCCACAAAATATCTTTAAATCACCTGGATATTTGTTTTCGATTACGTACGAGACTAGCAATGTTGCAGGTTCGTTATGCACATCGAACACGATGGTATTTACGCGATGGGATCGTAAATGAGTTTACGGAATTGCGGCAGAGACGCACAAGAGTCGTCGAATAGATTGTCGGCGTCGCTTAGCGCATAGCGCGGAGCAAAACGCATATAAGTACGGTAGGATATCTGTTGCCAGCCTCGTATCCTCGTATCCATCGGATACGAGGTCGCTGTCCTATTTTCTCAGGAGAGAGACGGTTATCGGCTGGTCGTGAATGGGGCCAACATCGTGGACACCAATTTTACGATAACGAACCGCATGAATATAGATGGGAAATTGGAACGACTCCCGACAAGCACGAAAGGCGATTACTCTCACATAGAATTTCTTTAATAATTTAAAGACAATTTTTTAAGGTTCATTTGACCAATTTTTATAGAATTCTCGAGGTTAGATTCGTATCGAAATATCAATCAAGAGCTTGGTGCAACGACGCGGAAAAGAAAGATTGTACGAGATTTTTTAATTCATATATTTATTTATAAATCTAATAAAAAGATTTTCACTTCTTTCTGTAAACAACGCACTTTAAAATAATTTGGTATAAAGCAGCACATATGTCGAGAGCGTAAACACTTTTGCTCTTTGTAAGTTTAACGCACGGATATAGATACTCGGCGCATAAATACAAATAGGGACGAATGTTACCAAATATTATCAGTTTCCAAATATACACATAAACCAGAGTATTATACTCTCGAAGTGCTGAATGCGATAAGTACGATCCAGTTGCGGCGAGAGGGATTTCGGTATATGTAGCTGACGCACGAGGTCGAAAGCCTCATCAGACGACGACGTTAATCAACACGAACTGAAACGCTCGCAAACCAAGCAAGTACAGATCCTCCTTTCGGCGATCATGCTCGACTAAAGCCGTTAATGTTAGCCTAGTCTGAGATTAATGTCACAATGGACACTCGAAAGCCTCTTTGACATAATTTAGCTACCTATATACGGTATCTATGTGTATGCGGAAATATAATTGACTTTTTAAATAATCAAATTAGAATCTCCCATGTCGATTTAGATGTTCCTTATCGTATGATTAACATTATAATAATATATAATGATGTTTGAAAACCATAAAGTAAATATTAACAATAAGAGCGCATATAATCATATTAAAATATATTTTAATTATCATTTAATAATCTAAAGATGGTTTATTTTTTATTTACTTTAAATTCATTTTTATCATCAGGTTAGAATATGAGATTATTGACATTTTCAATAAAAATTGCATTTTCAGTAAAAAGTGATCATAAATAAAAATTACAAAAGTTAATAAAGTTCGTGTAGTATCAAAACAACGATTTATTCGGTACTATTATTGTAAAATATTCTTCGACATATATCTCATAACTCTCTCTACTTCTCTCTCTCTCTTTTACACATTGAACAACATTCAACTCCACCAAACTTTGACGATCGTTAGCTTTGTCAAACTTTACATCTCCTATCTCCTTCATTAACCGTTCTCGGAGTTATATAAAGTTGCCATTATGCTATTCCCTTACGATATCAGACTCTTCAGTTGCTTGCACGTCGTTAAATTCTATAACGTTTCGATCAATCAGCAGTATTTTGGTCTTTTAAACAATTTATCCGCTTGTGTTGCTGCATTGATGTGAATGTACAGTTGCATAAAATTTTAATGGTAGAGAATATTTACATTCTAATATTAAAAACTTTAATAACAATGTTCATAAAAGCTTTGAAACAAAATATACAGATTTTAACATCATTTTTCGTAAAGCGAGATATTAAATATTCGACATTAATTTGTTTGATCTGACTGTGTAATATATTTAATTAAACAATCTATTTTTTCTAGAAGATTTACATAGAAAATCGAATTCAAAACAAAAAAAAGTGTAGACGTCTTCTAGAAATAATTTATTTTTTATTTCAATGACATATCTTCATGACATTATTTCATGACATTTGTGTATCAATTATTCAGTTTAATGAATAAACATTTGAAAAAACGTTTTGCTGATGTATATAAATTTCTAGATGTCACAACAAGAATTCACTTCTATTTTTTATATCTGCTAGAACATTGTTTGTAACACGTAGAATTTATAGCAGCAAATTCTAGTAACCTTCTGGCAAATTTAGGTCTCATTCCAAAATATTCTCTGCATATATATCTCTGCATTGGACAAATATGAGTTTCCATACTACGGATAGAACAATCTTTGTGAGAAATGATTTTTCTGTATACCAGTCAAACTTTATAACAAGTATGATTAGCCCTATAGATATAAAGTTTCTGTCATTTAAATTGATTAAATGCAAAATATGCGCGATATCATAATATTTACTAATCAGTTATCTATCTCAATTAATTTTTCGTACTTAGAAAATTATTATTGTAGTTTTAAGACTATTTTTTGATGAAATCAAATGATGAGCATATTTTAAAAAATGTGTGCAAAATTTCGAGACCGTAATGTGATATTAGAAATACTGTAATAACATGGGGGAAATATCGTTATAAATTAAAGAGGACGCAATACACCTATACAGATGGATTTCATGAAATTAAAACTTTTTGTGCGATCTTGAATTTGAGAAGGAATTGCGAAAGCTCGCGAAGCTGTGGCATTCCTCGTACGCGCATACCGAGATTGCGTGCGATTTCGTTTCGATTTCCACGCAAGAAACCGAAGATATGTATTTCTGGACCAGCGGCATTTTATATACATACCCTCACCCATCTACCGTGGAAAGGCGGTTGCCGGTAATGTAATTCCACGTCGCGGGACGAGAGTGGAGTTCTGCTTGCCTCTAGATATACGCATTCCTGCTCGCTCTTCTTCCACAACGTCCCGGGTACAGCCGGCATCAGGCAACCGGATAATGCTGTATGAGAAGCGCCTCGTTTGGAAATGTAATATAACCGGAGACATCGGAGTAGGAATGCGTCTCCACGCACAAGATAGAGACGTCGTCGTCCTTAAGTAAATGAAAATTGAATTCGCGGCGTAGCCTTCGCACACTTTCCGCATATTCCTGTCTCCGTTTCCTCGTGTCTGCGGTACACCTACAGTACTTCGTTTCTTTTCCATTATGAATCTGCGCATGGAGCAAAATGTGACGTTTGCGTTTGCCAAGTTTATTCATACGCTCTTGCACTTCTTTCTCATTTTGAGCAAAATGTTTTTCAGTCATCAAAGAGAGTTATTATATGGTTGAAAGAAAATTAATCTTCTAGAAAAATAATCATTAAAGATCTTGCTTTTTAATGCTTCATCTTTATTGCTTTGATACTGTTTTAGCATCTATATAATAATAGAAGTCTACAATAATACGAGTAAAAAAAGAAACAATTTTTTAATAATGAAACAAAATTATAAAAATACTTTTAGATGTTTAATAGAATGATAGTGATAAAATAAGTAACGTATATTCGCGTAAGCACCGGAGTGCTAATAATTTTATTGACGGGCGAGTATTTTTATAGAAGTAGATTTTTTATAACTATCCCGCTTATAAATAATTAACACATAATATGTGTTAAGATATTTTAAATATAAACTGACGTCACTTAAAATAATGGAATACATTTTGAAATGCATCATGAAATTTATTATTATATATTTCTCTATGTAAATTGAGCCTTCTGTGAATAAATGAAGGATGATGTCACAGTAATTAGCTTAATTTGATTTGGTTTGTTTGGGTTGGAGAGGGTTCAACGACAGAACTTCATAATAACGAAATGACTGACGAAGCACGTACATTGTTAGAGATTGCGGTATCGCAGAGGGGAACCCTGGACATGATTGACGGTGGTTCGCAGTATCCTGCAGTGTGTTAATTTGAGGGATGACCACATCTACAAGTGCTTCACCACGAATCGATCTATGATGGGCATGTCTCGTATAATAGCTTTATTTCCAGCACTTCCGAATGGCTCAATTGTCGCCGTTCGTGCCGAATTTCCTCTCAGGATACTCGCGTTACGTAGATTACCGTGTATTCCGTTTCATTCGTGGAATCTTGTTCGCACTTACCACCTTATTCGCAGGTTAATCAGTAGATTCGAGCGGCAATATAGCTCGGCAATTTAATCGAGCGATTTCATCAGTGGTTTCATTCCAGTTACAGATTACTTATCGTTGGCGGTTTCGAATCGACTTACGATTTAAAAAATTTACATGTCAAAATAAATAATATCATAAATATAATAAAATATTGTTGTGCATAAATACATCAAGTTGTTCTCGTGAAATTTTATATCGTGAAATAGAACTCGCACGTCTGTAATTTTATAAATCTCTCTAAATATCCATGAAAAGTACATATTAACCAATGTGTGTTTTCTTTTTATTTTTTTATGTTTTCCTGTCATTTTGCGTGATTCTTCTAGTTTTAAATGTTATAATTAATGTAATTAAACTTAATAAATTAGCACTTTAGTGATAATCATAGCATGATAACATAGATGATGAAACTGTATTTTGAAGTAAGTAATTTAAGGAAACGTATATTTTGCACGCAAGGATTTCATAGAAAAGAGGTGAAGGGAATGTTCTGGACAACAAGTGGTCACTATCAGCATTGTGATACAATACCGGCAGCATAGTATTTCGCGTGCCGTGTGTCGTGGGTACAATAGTATCGGAACGGTACGTAATAATCCATGGTGCCGGTAGTGGACCACCGTGCATGTTACTAACCCACTTTACATACATTGTACCTATAGACTCTGGCTTAATTACAATGCGAAGCTATATAGGTCGAACCCTTCTCCCAAAATCGTCGATATCTGTCGATGACCCTTGCCTGCGCTCGTTTAACTACGAGGAACTATCCCCGAAATTGCGCGGGAAATGAGATTCTATGCAATTTTCTAGACATTCGATTAATCCTGCAGGGAAATCTCTCATTAATCCTTCGCGTTATAACTCCATTAATTGTGTTGACGTAAACCGTAATGCAATTTTATTGTAAAGACAACTTATTATGTATAGTTTAATTTGTGAATTTCTTGTTTTTCAAATAATTTTTTATGTAGCGAAAAAATCATTCTGCATATTATTTGTAAATGTGTACTACTTTTTTTGTAAAAGCAACTAAATTGCTCCAAATCAAATAAAATAGGTCTTTATTTCGTGATTTGCACGAAATGCTTATAAAATATGTATAAAATCGAAAAGAGAGGATATAATATATATGATTATTTTTTTCTCTATATTCTCTATATTAGTTTTAATCAGTCAAGATTGTTATTTTCTTAACAATAATTTCATTATTAATTATTTTACAACTTTATTCTCTAACTTGAAATTGAAGTCTATTTAAAACGTATACTTGGTAAAATTCAATTAAACGTATACTTGATAAAATTCAATTAAATAATAATTTTGCATTTTATCTATCTGTCAATAAAAGATTTAATGCATGAAACTCTCTCGACGAATCAGGAAGTGAAAAAATTGATTAATTTTTCTTTGTACAAATTTAATTATTTATTCCGTTTTCAATATAGATATCGAGGAATACGGATGCAATAATTATTTGTGATAATTATTGGCGGCAATGTCTTTGAATGGACGTCATTCGATTGATCAGATAGAGAATTAACAGATCGGGCGGCAACTGCCTAGCGATTTGTATATAATTTTGTTCTGGATTTCGGCGAATAACACAGGCTTACTGCCAGATTAGCGCCGGATTCTAGTAAGTCGTAATTTATTGCGTAAACATACATTTAGCTATCCTACCAATCTCGCATCATTCATTGATTTACAGTACACTCTTGTATTTCTGCATTTGACGATCGAGATATATTTGACATGCGTTCATTAGCGGCTGCATGGTCTCTCTGTAACGGGCTAACGGTGCATTCATTTGGCGATTAATTAATGTCATGTTCGCGGGAATTCCTGTACGATGTAAACGGGTAAACAGTTATTAATTGTGCAATGTTACGGGAATGTAATTTTCCTGACAAAATAAGAATATTAAAAAATTACCTTTTAAATTCCATTTTATATTGCTACAATAAAATTAAACGCTCTTCTCTCTCTCTCTCTCTCTCTCTCTCTCTCTCTCTCTCCTTTTGATTCTATCTATCTGTATTTTCCTCTCTCTTTTCTTCAGAATAAACGAATAACTATCAGGCATCGCGATTACAAGAACACAAAACACTGTTGCAATGATCAAAGGGATAGTTAAACAAAGCATGATGTGTTAATTAAAACTGTCCAAAAGTTTCGAATAATAAGTATAATAAACAGTATAGTTGTAAATTCTGTATATTTTTATGAGGCAAAAATCTCCAAAATAATACTTGTTATTTACAAAAATAATACTTGTTATTTAAAATATCTGAGTATTTAATAAAAAGTAAATGAAATTGAAGGAAGCTTTAATAATTGCCTCAGTTTAATACACGCATACTCTATAATGGCATGACTCTGTAATAATGTTATACAATTGATATTTTAAATATGATTTTTCAACCTGTTAAAGCCAATTTTTTACAGATTAAATTTGAATGATATTAAAAAAACAAACGTATCTTATTTCTCATTTAATTTTTCGAGCACTTTTAATGGAATTTTAATTTGTTCTTAATCAGTTACAAAAGTAACCAGCTGCTAAATAAAATTTGTTCCAGCGTCACATTGAGACTTTCCGCCGTTCAACTCTACGAATTTTCGAGCGATCGGTCGAGCTTCTGATTCATAGGGCTATAATCATGTCTCGCGCATATTTCAGGCCGTAATATTATACAATTGGCGTTAGTGGAAAGCGCGTTGGATGCTTGTGATCACGCATCGCGCGCACACCTTTCAACGTATGCAAATATAACGCGCCGCTGCATTTGCATACCACGGATTCCGCCAGAAAACCGTCCTCCGATCGGGCTTGGTCGTTCAAAAACAGGCCGGACATTTTGAATGCGTAATCCCAGGTTAGTCTTTTGCATTTACATGCGCCAATCCTTTCTCGATTGCACGCTTCTTTCCTGCTCCGCTCGCGAATTATAATCCTTTCCCTCCTTCCCTCCGATGCAGGCTATTCGTCCGGCTATAATCTTTTATCATACGTATGTATTTCTTGCGCAACATCGCATATTATCACCGAACATTTGTTCTTTTTTTATCTCTGAGATATTTTTTTCATTTTCGATAAAATAATTGTGTGATAGTGTGCTACATTTTCCACGTTGCAAATCATTATTCATGTATTCCTATCTCTTGTAAATATATATAATCATTTTTCATAATTAATTGTTTTTATATTATATATTTTTAATATTTTATATATTAATCATAATATATTTTCACATTCATAATATAAAAATTTATATTTTTAAATATTTATTCATATTTTAATATTTTAATACATATTCTAATATATATTTGAAAAAAATATCATCTCGAATTTGTCATTATGCAAAAATCTCTCATTTTTTAATATTTAGACTTTTCAATAAGTGCAAGTATTCTGTAAATTTGATTTGTTCCTTTAATTAATTGATAACGCTACAGAATATTAGAGGAATTTTAGCGGACACATTATGTCGTAACGCATTACCTCACGTCGTAAAGACATTTCAATCCTTCATTCATCAAAGTTGCAGGACCTTGCATTACCCTGTCGCGGATAAAGTGATGTATCGTTTCTTTTTTGCGATAAACTCGAAAAGAGTAATATTTCAAAGGAGAGAAGGATGAAAGGTACCAATCAATTACAGGCACGGTAACGTCTTTTGAATATGTTCCATTACAATCGCGCAGAGAAGTCCATTATTTGACGATCCGAAAGCAATTATGCGCAAGAGGATTCCAATCCACTCGTCGTATTCCTTACCGCTCGAAAGATCGATAAAAGAATAATACTCGAGCTTCTCTCTCGTCGGTAAGCATTATGATCAGGATGCAGCGGATGCACCGATTGCGAGCAAATCGTATCAATTCTGCGTTACTCATAATTCGAGAATAGATATCGATAATCGGTGGGAGTGAATTAATGCGGAAAAAGGCATTTTTGTGCAGATGACGTGCTTGGCATCATCTGACAGAAAGAGAACGAATCTCGTTCATGATGCTCGTTAAACGTGCGAAGCTACGGTAAACGTGATAAATCGCTGCTCTCTGTCCTATCGTGTAATTGTCGCATACCGACAAAACCACACTGCGACTGAACTGGAAATTAATATATTTAAATCCGACGAAAATGCTCGCGCGTCCCTCGCTTTCTCTCTCTCTCTCTCTCTCTCTCTCTCTCTCTCTTGCGCTCGTGCTCGTGCTCGAGCGAGCGTGTACCATTTCCGGCTTTCTGCTCTTCCTTCTCTCTTTCTCTTTTCACTGCGTTTCCGACGTAATCTACGGTTTCGGAGTTTCCTCAATGGATTTTTGGATTACCGTGAGACAAATGACTACTGTTCCCCACGGGGAAAGTATAGAATACTGTAGAACCGCGATTATCCGGCCAATCCCGACAGAGAATTAGCTCGACGTCGGTGGGAATTTCTTCCCCATTACCAAGGTCCACCTTAGAAATTGATGAAAAGATATTACGAGGGAAATAATAATCTTAAATATTTATAATACAAATATTCATCAAGTTAAATGATGAAGACATTAGGTGGAAGTTTGAATTTTCAAGTTTTTCGAATTTTAATTAATAATCTCAATCAGCTTAATTTAAATTATATTTATATTAATAAAGAAAAATTAAATATTAAACACGATATAGATATTTATACATGCAATACAATAGATATTTTTTTCTCTTAATGCGATATCATAATTCACATCTTAATCTTTTCAAAAAGTTAATATATTTTTTAAAGGATTCAGTTTTTTGCTGTAAGTTTGGCTCTCTTTATTTTGTCTATTTCAAAGTATTTTACTATGAGTTTCTAGCTTATAAATATAAGCTAGAAATCATTAAAATAAAAGTAAGTAAAGTTTCGTTCAATGCGATTTAAATTTTGTCGTTATTGTCCATTTAATATTTGTAGAGGTGATCAGAATAAACGCTCTATCTTTATATTCTTTATATTCGTATAGCAACCTTTACGAGCGCGGCCGGAAACGGTGATAAAAATAAAATGTATATTGTTACTCGCGCCTACATTCTGCAAATTACCTCATTTCCTTTATTGTGCTTAACGACAGTATATAATAAAATATAAATGAATAAAAGTAAATTTATGTATGAATCAATTTTTATCGTTCCGAACAGATCATTCAAGATAAATCCCATATATGAGAAAGTTTAGGGTTGTCTACATTTAAGACAGACATGTAGTCTGGTTTTCGTATTTTGTTGGTCAAATGATATATTTGTTTTTTGCAAATATATATAAAATAAAAGATCTTTATTATTTAAAACAACAAATTATAGAAAATTATAATACAGGTCAATTGGATTAAAAATTTAATATTTTATATGTTTGAATTAACGGAAACATTATGTAACGGAACATTATGTGATCACAAATCAATTGTATAATAATATAATTAAATGCGTATAGAAAATATAAAATACGAGAAATCTAAAATATAAGATATATATAAAAACAATCATAGAGATTAAAAAACGAATAAATAGTTTAAGGTTCAGTGTATAACAAATAATAAAAAAATAATTAAAATTCCGGGTCAATGAACCGAGATCGCGTATCTTGTGGCGACAAACAAAAGAAACAGCACCTATATATTATTTTGGCAAAGATGGAAAAAACTGTGAAAATAACATATGAATCAAGTGCAAGATTTATTGACAATAGACAAACGTTTCTACCCCATTCGGGTTCTCTTCAGTGAAAAAGATAATTAGTTAATTGACAAACGCAAACAAAAGAGTCGAGTGGTACAAAACATTGTTAGCATGTAAAAGTCGCAAAAAATAAAATAAAAGTGTCATTGCGCATCAAAGATTAATTTATGTCTGTGAACGTGTGCAGACATGACGCTCGAATTATTTATAATAACTTACATAAACAATTATGGAGTTGCCGGTATATAAAGGTATCGGAACGCATAAAAGACGGCGACGAATCTGTTTACGCATGAGAGACAATAACCGATTAGTGTACATGTGCAAACATGACACTCATCTTAGGCGTTGAAAAGTCTCTAAAAAGGATCGTTCCTCCATATAAAAGCATGGCAAAATCCAAGAATTTAGTAATCAGAAGTAGCGAGTCATTAATGTGTTTATGGTCCTGAAAATTACCGTGGTAAATCTGTAAAAATTATATATACTTTTTTTATTTCCTTTATCCCCTCCCTCTCTAACAGCTAGCTTCGATATTTCGGCTTGCGTGTCTTATTACTGTTCGAACTTGCGATCCATCGATACATGAGTTTCGACGCTTCTCGGGCTCTTGGATGGGCCTAACTCCTTTCTGCTTTCTTCCGGGCGTCTTGGTGAGCTCTCTATCGAATTTTTTCAATTGCTTCTTACCTTTTGTTTCAACGGTTATTATTTTGCGAATCCCTTTTTTTATTTTTATTTCTTATTTCATGTTATTTATCTTTGCGTTTGATTTCAAAAGTGTAACGGTTCGTCTTTGTTATTTTATTGCTTCGGTACATAACATATTATTTTTGCGACATCTGTTGACATGTATGTTGGGTCTTCTTGACTCCTTCTGCTTATAATTTTTACAGATTTACCACGGTAATTTTCAGGACCATAAACACATTAATGACTCGCTACTTCTGATTACTAAATTCTTGGATTTTGCCATGCTTTTATATGGAGGAACGATCCTTTTTAGAGACTTTTCAACGCCTAAGATGAGTGTCATGTTTGCACATGTACACTAATCGGTTATTGTCTCTCATGCGTAAACAGATTCGTCGCCGTCTTTTATGCGTTCCGATACCTTTATATACCGGCAACTCCATAATTGTTTATGTAAGTTATTATAAATAATTCGAGCGTCATGTCTGCACACGTTCACAGACATAAATTAATCTTTGATGCGCAATGACACTTTTATTTTATTTTTTGCGACTTTTACATGCTAACAATGTTTTGTACCACTCGACTCTTTTGTTTGCGTTTGTCAATTAACTAATTATCTTTTTCACTGAAGAGAACCCGAATGGGGTAGAAACGTTTGTCTATTGTCAATAAATCTTGCACTTGATTCATATGTTATTTTCACAGTTTTTTCCATCTTTGCCAAAATAATATATAGGTGCTGTTTCTTTTGTTTGTCGCCACAAGATACGCGATCTCGGTTCATTGACCCGGAATTTTAATTATTTTTTTAATCATAGAGATATTTGAAATTTCTTCCTTGTAAACAAAAGCATCATATATGATGTATCGTTTGCACAGTTTACATACATTTAATCGTTACATTTTTTTCTGCATATATTCAAGATGAAATTCACGATTCAATCGTTTCACCAGCTTTACTTTGAATGTTTTGCTCGGAATGAACATTAAAAAAATATAGATGATTCTATCGCTTTAGTTGTAATCTCTTTGTGGTAATATTGCCTATATCTTCCTTTCTTTTCACATGAGATGATTCAGACATCAAAAACGAACCACGTAAATACGCCTTAAATGGTACGATTCTCGTTCGGCGTCTAGCTGGATTACTTACTGCGTCCGCGTTTTACTTTGCCGAGAATTAACGAGCCGAGGAGTAAATAAGCACTCCGCTTGCGATTCACGGGGCCAGTATTATACGAGCCTTCGCCTCATAAAATCCATAAAGCACCCTGGTATGGAGCGTAAGAGAACGAGCATGCCCGTGAAAATTTCGCAGCCCGTGAAAATTTCGCAGCCCGATCTACTTTCCCAGACTATCTCGCCGAATTTGTGGGATCTTCTTATGTGCACGAAAGAATACATACATGTGTAGATGCACATATACACACATACGTACTTACACATATATTGTAGTATTAATTTTTCCATTATTAATATATATATCTTTGCTTAATTATGAATTATTTGAAAGTAATTTTTTCTTAAATGTATACGGATATAAATATATAACACAATCCAATAATAATATTTATTTTACGGCTAAAATTTTAACGTGTTCAATATTATAATCAGATTTTTAAGTAAAATTTGATTGAAAATTAAAATAAGTATGGAAAAAGAATAATAATTTTATACATAATTGAAAAAAATATATATATTAAAAATACCAGTCTATAATATATATATTAAAAACACCATAATATCATAACACCATTTATAAGGATATGAAGATTAACAAATTTACTGAAAATATTATTATGTAATATGTATTATTTTTTACTTGTATTATTTTTGTGCGCGAAATAATGATTCTATTGAATAAGATTCGGGAAAATAAAATAACCGAACAATAAAAGAATCGCTGATATTTTTATGAATATATTTCTCTACGCTCATCAGTATTCTTCATGTGAAAATATATTTATTACGGTACGCTAAGAAAGAGTCAGGAAAGTTTATCGGGCAAGTTATGGGATACCCTATGTAGAGACACATAAAGCGAGCTATATGGGGTATATGGAACCAGGATAATCCCCGTGCCACATTTGCGAGACTCTTGAAAAATGGATCGGTCCGCAGCTATGCTGCGCGTATAATATCGTTCGTGGCAGTAATGTCCATAATAGTAGCTAAGGTGATCATAAAACGGTCACTATTCTGATAACGTAACAGTAAATCATGGTTTTGTCGACACGATTATACTTGCGATTACGTGACAATTCAAAAAATTGAAAAAATTTATTCATAAACGAATCTCAATTAGGCTGCTTGTTCTAAAAATAATTTTATTTTAATTTCTCGTATATAAGATCTTTTCTTAAACACAAAAAGAAATGTTCGTGTTGATATAAAAAAATTAAACATTATTTATTAATAATTGAAAATATCGTCATAATAAACATATTATTATTATTGTTACTGTATCGATAATCATTAATAAGAAATTTAAACATTATATGATTGCATTACATTGGTTGTCTCAAGTAATATGGCAGTATCATAACTAAAATATAAGATTTGTTATATACGATTGCTTCCGAAGATATATGTATAATCATAACAGTTCGTATACAATCATAACAATAACATTGTTTTTCAAATGCAGTTATTCCAGAAACATACACGAGAATTTATTGCATAGTTAAACGTAAGATTTTATTGTAGCGATACAACAAACTATAATTATCTTATTCGTAATATCAAAACCAGCATTGGAAAATTCAAATGAGAGAGAAAGGAAGTTACATATCCATTATCAATTAAATCTATACACACAATATAATACATATTTGTTGCTTTTTTCAAAATTCTATTGAGCCTTGTAACAATTAGAAGACTATTCATTACGATAAATCTGAAAAATATTTCATTCTATAAATGTCGATATTTACTTATAATTAATCTTCGAACAAACAAGTTGAACAAAACAACCGATGAAAACATCAGTGAATATTTTACTCTAGTGTAATACGTATTTTTTTGGGATGTATATATCTTCACCATAATCAAAATACAAAATTGGGAAAAATATGTTAACGAATTAGATGAAACATGTGAATTGTATAAGCGCATATAACTTGAATCAACAGCGAAATTCAATTCGCTATTTTGATGATTTTATCATGGCAAAATTTGTTCTCGTCACTGAAAATGTCTTCGAGGCTGAACAGATTTCAGTTACTTGGTCGACAGACTCGGGAAGGAGGCAATTAACCGATGGGTTAACTCTAAGAGCGTCCCGTAGGGAGCCAATACGATCTCTCTCGCTAATGCATTAAACTAATCTTCGAAGTTCGCGCAAAAACTATATTGGACACGAAGATCTCGAAAGTTTAAATTCCGTCCTGAACTTTTCAACAGCGCTTCGGAAAATTGGCTGTGATTGCAATTAGTATATATTTTTTATTATAATTTTTATTATATTTATTTAACTATAATTTTATTTATTAAACTATATTTATTTTAGTATATTTTAGTTTATTATACTTACACTTTTTTTGTACATATAATGTATATATAATTTAACTTCATTAGCAAATTGCAAGTGAGGGCCATAAGTATTACGTCTCAGCTCCAGACAATTAATATAAATGTAATCGTTTTTAATCCCCATTTGCATCTTAAAGCGATGTTTTTTTCTTCGTTTTGTAGTATTTCAATAAAAACCGTGCCGAATGTGAGAGACCTTACATAAATCGAAAGAAGCGCGTTCTCGGGTTTATATTTCTCATCCCATTTATCGTTCTACATACAAACCGACACGACAGGAGCAGTAACCTCGTTACTTATTCCGTTCCAGTTTAGCTCTTTCACTGCTACGGACATATATAATACGCACCCGAGAAGATATGATAGATATATATTCTAATAAATTCTTCAAAATACGACATCCAGCGTCTATATTGCTATAGATTCTTTTTAAAAATAAAAATATTAAATATGTAAAAATTTTAAAAATATATCACATATATTACAATACTAAAATACATTAAGTAAAATTAATAAATGTAAATTATTAAAAAGAAATATCTCATCTATTAAACACACATTATAATGTATTATATTATTTATTTAAAAAAGTAGAAAATGTAAAATTGATAATTTAAAAGTATCAAAATCTATTATTGCTTTTTTCCTATCGAAATTATTTCAATGTGCATCATGTTTCGATTATTTCGTATCAATAAAGATCATTGAATGAAAATATAAAGATTATATGTATAAAATGACTTTGAAGGAATTAATAATATGTAAATGATTTTATTTCATACGTGTTGCTTTCGCAGAAGGGCAGTTGAAGTAAATTCGCATAATGCATTTTCAACATCGATGGAATATTAAACAAAGATAATTTTAATAAAAATATTTTTTATATATATTATTAATTATTATAAAATAGCATTATTATAAAATTTTTAATTAAAAAAACTTAAAAATTTAAGATTCCATTTAAATGAAACCGAAAACTTACATTATTAATTGATAACGAGTAATTAAAAATAAAATTAATTCTATTCATAGATGTAATTATACACAAATATAATTAGACAAAAACTTGGAGAAGGTTTGAGAAGAGAAATGTTGTTAAGAAATTGAGATTAAAAGTTTCTTATATATTTAATTAAATAAAAAATGTTTAATTAAAATTATTATTTAATAGAGAATTGTTACAAAATACTTTTTACTGTTTTTATGTATATATAATATAATATAAACTAAAATAAAAACACATAAATAATGTGCGTTACGCGCGCGCTTTTCTGCTAGTTAAAAGTATGTTAGAGATTAAATATAAAAGTTTGAACTTTAGAAAACATTCGTGTCAGCAACAAAAGGGTTAAAGTAACCATGGAGACGCCAAATGAGACAAAATGAAGAAGCAATTAAGAGCGAGCTGCTCAATATCGAATTACTGAAAGTTGGGAAAATTGCTGAAGTCATCACAAAGAATTGCATGAGCGACGACACCATGAGAATAATCCGAGCCTTTTATAATATAATTGCAAGATAAGAACAAACTTACTCGCGATAATAGAAGAAATTGTGAAAGCGTTAGACCTTTATCATCAATAGATCACAATAATCAAGGAGTAAGAAATAGAGACTTTAACTTATTATTATCTCTGTCTTTATCTAATGATTCGCAGAGCTATCACAGTTTGACATTTCTATGTATTCTTAATTATATTTTAATTATGCATATGTCATGTTTTGTCTTATTATTAGCACTCAACATCTTCTTCTACACTATTTGGATTAAATTATTGCATCTTCTTGATGCAATAATTTAATCCAAATAGTGTAATACAATAATATAAGTTGTTCATATTTTCTTGCTAACATTGTTATTAAAATTTCTGGTAAAAAGTAAAATTCTATTTAAATAATTCTGAGTATTCTAAATAAATAATCCAAATTTTATATCGTGCCTAATAAACTAACGATATAAAACCTATTACCAACAAATTTGATTTAATTAAAATATTAATATAATTGCAACAAAGTAATCAATAATATTAATGATTATAATATTTATAATAATCAAGTAAAAGAAATTTAGTTTGGAGACTGAAATAATTATCGCTAGAAATGACGAAAGTAAAATAAATTCGTATCGATAACTTAAACATGTCTCATCCCTCGTTCACACAGAGGGATGCATGCATACACCTAACGAAAGATCACCGATCTCGTAACGCAAGCATCTTCCATTCCCATTCTTTCTACAGCTGGTCGCTTTTATCTTCGTATCGGAATCGTGCCACGACGGAACGTGATAAAGCGCGTTTCGCGCGAGGAAGAGTTCTTTGTCCGACGAGCGATGCATTATTTGTGCGCCTATCGATCTTCAGTCGTGACGAGATCCTTCGCGCGCTCGTTCGACGGATCGGTGATAAACATAAATCCCTCTTGCCAAAGTCTCTCCAATGCTCGTGGAAGAATTGTGCGCGTTTGATTTTCAACCCTAACGATGATACCGTAAATATTGGAATTTCGAATTAATTGAAATTTCCAGTAAATAGAGAGGAAAATAATGATGTCATTGAAACGTCAATATTTAATTGAAGAGAATTCAAGATGAAAATTGGCCTATTTTTAGAAAAAAGCAGGCAATTTAAAAATATAAACAAATAACTTTTCCCAAACGGATTCTCCCTCCATTTATATAGTTATATAATTTGATAAAGATTTGAGTAAAAGTTGAAATGCATATTTTTTAAAATCAAAGATATTCTTTTTTTCGAAATGTCCGCCATCTATTTCCGCTCACATGATGGAAAAATTCTGCTCAAGCGTGACAAAAACAAAATAATTTATTTATCGCAGCAAAAAGTGAGGTTTTTTAGTTTTAGAGCGAGCTGAAATCACGATCGTACGCGTGACGGATTTTAGTTGGAAGAACGGACGGTTGGATTTCTCGTAAGAAAACATTCGTTTCCAACCGGGGAGTTTCTCTCACCCCTGGTATAGCACTTAGTTTCTCCAAGGACGGCATTAGGAAGATTAAAGGACAATTCGGTCCTCATTGCGAAGGGATTAAAATCACTCTGGAAGCTCTGCAGGGTTTCCTTGCCCATGTCTCTACACGATGCCTCTTCTTCTTTACCTACCTTGTAGATATGGCCTTGTTGAATGCGCAGCATTTAACATAGCATTCGCGATCGGTGATGAACGAATTTACATAATCTCGCTCTCACTCTCGTGAAATCGACGTGTACGAATCAGTACACGCGTCGGACTTCAAGACGTGAGCAAAAAGATGATTAGTTTGCTCGTCCGCTCCGCTCGATCTGGTTTAATGATCGTTTTGGGTTGATCACTCTTAAGTGATCTGAGTTAAGGGACAGAGCAATCTAAAGCGGTCGATTAGGCTGTGAATTTCTCGCCGTTAAGAGGAACGATTCGATTCCTCTCGATTCATTCGAACAGTTTAAATCGACAAGTCTCGTGTCAGTCACCAAATGAATTGACTTGATTAGAAATTGACTCGAAAAGTTAAATATTGCACAATTTTTTTATACCAATTAGTTATATTAAAATGTTAAAAATAGAGTACAAAATTGTCAATCTCGTTATTTAAAAATAATCGAAAGATGTGAAACATTTCGAACATTAGAGATGAAAATATGTCGGCAGACATTAGTTATCCAGAATCGAGAACAAAGGTTGAGAACGAAGGTAGAGCACGATAGAGGATATATATCCTCGATTTCTTATCTCGATACCGTATCGAAGTGGGATCTGATCTCAATATACGCACGACTTATGAAAACATCGTGTGCGAGTTGAACTTCTCGTTCTCAACAAGTCGTCGAGGAGAATTCAATGGGGTTCAATAGAATTTGATAGGAGTTATAAATGTCGCAGGTGCCGAGTCGTAAAATGGAATATCCTATTAACCGCGAAGGTAGCCGATATCCGGCCTGACTTCTCTCCCACGGTTCTATCGGCGATCAGTAATCGCGCGATAAGCAAGTTTAAGGGCGAGAGCGTGAACTCCGGAAATCTTACGAGATATCGCTTACGACCACGCGACAGAATCAGCGCGGACTGTTTCGTATATCGCCGGCTCATCGGTGGACCACGAAATCTGGTGGATTTCGCTGGCTAAGTCGCGCCGAAGCTGACTTCCAACTCGCAAATCGGACCTATTATCCGTGAAATAAGAATTAAAGGTGGATGTGTGTCCGCCAGTCGGATTGAGAATATAAATCCGCGGATAAGGAGGGAGCGGAGAGGAAGCGTGCGCGATGCACTCTTGCGCTATCGAATGCCCTAATCTTGAATAAGGAATGAGCAAGAGAAAAGGAAACTCTTTTCTTTCGAAGACGGAGGAAAGAGAACGGAATTACGGCTTGCGACCACCAGACGTACTGAAATACTCGAGTGAAGCCGACGGGGAAAAGCCCCGAGAGGATAGAAACATATCACTTTCCTGAGGACAGGAAGTAAGAATTTCGACTGTGCAATGTCGAGGAAATGGCAAGAAAAATAAAAAAGAAGGAGAGAGAGAAAAGTGCATATATATAGGATATTTTAAGTGAATTTTATATTAATTCTTTAGAGAGAGAGGGGGGGGAAATATTACGTTTTAATCACACAATTAATGTTAATAAATTTAAAAAAAGTCTTTTATGTACATTCATATTTTCTTTTATAAGAACTATCTTTCACACATATTCGAAACACTAAAAATAATTTTTGAAAAATTGCCTACAAAAATTCTAACATTTTCTTTGAAATTTAATGATATTTCTATTTTTCTTATTTATTGTATGATGATATGTCAATTTTTATTGTTTAATATAATATGATATACATACATTCTATATTCTGAATTATATTTTATTTATACTTCATACGTTGAAAGGAAAATATTATAAAATATTTATTACTTATAATAATTTTAATAAAGAATAAATGTTTAGATAATTTTGAATTATTATTTTTTAAATTAGAACCGTGCATAAGAATTACCAGTTTTTATTAGCCTAATAGAAAAGAAATAAACTTCAAATGGTATTATTGTCACGACATTCGTTAGCGATATTGAGGTAAAGGATGAAATTACAGTCGGCGATGAGAGAACAGATACTATTAAGGTTCGCGTAGAAGGACCCTAGGAAGGATGAAGACCGCGGAATTAGATATTACTTGGTACTGGGATCGCCAACTGGCTTTGATATATTACCGAGCGATAATCTTATCTGCGCGTACAGCCGGGAGACTATGATATAACCGGATGCCATGTCGACTTCGTCGCATCAATATACATCCAAGTACTTGTCCGCACGAACTAGACTTATGTATCTAAGGTGTCTATAACGCAGAGAAGAGTAAGGTTTATGGACACAGTGGCATCTTTGATAAGAGCCTGAAGATGCAGATTCATGTTGACGAAGGAAGGAAGGGAGGAAGGTGAAATCACTATGTCAAGAATGATTGCAATGCGATTCACTGATGTATAGCATTATATCTCAAAGAGAGCACAGAGATAATGGTAAAATATTCCAGGTTTCGTGAATTGCAAAACTCTTACATTTCCATTGTCGTGTTAAATATGATATAAAACGAAGAAATCATTATAACGCGAACGATTGCTCCTTCTTGTTTCCTTCTAAAAGAACGAGCAATTACATGTATACATTGCAATAACAGTACAATCGATACACATTTGTTCATTTGCTCATTTGTGATCAAAATAAAAAACATGCGAAATATATAATACTATCTAATGAAATTAGAATATCACTATGAAAGAATATAATATCCCTATCTATTTTTAGATTTGATTGATTTTTCTCTGATTTCTGATTAACCATATTATACATTTTGTATCGTGAAAAACTAATATTAAAAATATATATTGTTTTCTTAAATTTGTTTATTATATAAAATTTATTATTTTAACAGTTTTTATATAATATAAATATTTTTTATAAATTTCTTTTATGAGAATTTCTGAATAATAATTTAATTTAATCGAAAAATATCTAAGAGATTAATGTATGAATTTCATGTAAAACTATTCTAAATCATAAGTAAAAAAAATGTTTCCATTTATACATCAAAATTTATATCTTCCCTTAAGTACTTGATATATAATTTATTATAGTACGATATTTTAATAAAAGAATTATGTAAATTTAGAATATATTTGTTGTTTTAAGTGTATTTCTTTTTCGCGAGAGAGTGCGCATATCGCAATAGCATTCTCTTAATACAACAGATACAAGCTTTTAATTAGAAGCATGATATGATTTGTCATTAAGGCTAACATGATTTATTGAGCAATTGCTATAATACTCGAATATTTACTGAAATTATTATATTTTAATTTTTATAAGCATGAATTTAAATCTGTATCATTTTTAAATCATATTACCAATATCAAGTAAATAAAAATATAATAATTTTACGTCCCAAAGTAAATTGAAATAATGGAAAAAAACTCTTTTTTCACGTGGAGTTTTATTTTCGGAAAAAAATAACTTTGAAAATCAATCAGATATATTGCATATGCATTGGAGTGAAATTCGGTCTAACGGATTTGGCTGTACGGATCACTATGTATAAAATATCGGCCTATACGCAGAAGCACAATGTGCGATTTACTGATCCCTCAATCCTCGCCGTTTGTATTATCTCCGTCGAATTGTTAGTACCATCGACAATACATAGATATACATAGAGTTTTCCCGCGCCCCATGTGCGCGTCCCCCGCTTTAACTGCATCTCAAAGCCGGCGAAAGATGAGAGCGCGTATCGTTCCTGGGCCACAATGCAGCTTGAATTGATTTCCAGGCCCATCTTGGAAAAGGGATGCTCGAGACCTCCAGCACGCTATGATCAAAAGGGGAAAAAAAGAGGAGAAAAAGGGAAAAAATCAGAGTTCTCGATACATACCGATATGAATGGCCGTTCGCAGATCGCCCCAGGGCCAGTCCCGACAAAATTGCATCCGGAATTTCAATATAGCGCATATCATATTTCAACCTTAAAACGCCGCCAGCACCGTCCGGGTATTACTTTGAGGCTTCTGTGCCCGTGCAAACCGACTTTGCCCACAGATTATAGAGATTCCGACTGTGGTAAGGTGTACGGGGATGAAGCGCGGAGGGAAAGCGGGGAGGATACGCGTACACGCACTCATACGCAATCACTCTCTTCTCAATCCTTTTACCAGGGTGGAGCAGCCTCTGTGTATACGTGTTTCGCAGGAGACATTAGACGGTTTTCGCTCGGAATAAATGATCAAAAGATAACTCCGGATTAAAGCTGTCGCTCTCTCGCCCGGTGATAACTTGCTTTTATATGCTTTGCTCATACGACCTGATGCTTTTGTACAGGTTTAATCAAATTTTCAGAAAACACGACGATGCTATTAATATATATTCGCCTGTGCTGATGGAAGTGAACTCACGCGTGTTTTCTCGGTTCTTCATTTTCCGTCAGATTTAGAGTTAATTTCGACTTATAAAGAACAGATTAGAACAGATTAGAACAGATTTCGAAATATCTACGTAGATATTAAGGTTTGATCGTAAACAAAAATTTATTACCTTATTATATCTTTTTTAAATGGATTTTAATAATAATAATTAATTTTTCTCTCTCTTATAAGTCTGTAATTAAATCCTAATTTTTGTATGTCTAATTCTAAATTCTATTTTTACATTTAATTTTAAATTTATAGTCAATATTTTGCCATATATGATCTCTAGTTTCATTAAAAATATCATAGCAGAGCGAAGTATTCTATGTTAAAAATAAAAAAAGCTATAGATAATATTATATATAATAATATGCTAATAATATACTTAATAACATTGCAAATTCTCGTTGGAAATCAAATATAATTAATTTTATCAAACGAATATACATGTGCTTCTTGTATATATGTTATCTATTTATCATTTTACGAATATAAATAATATTACAAATATACACGTGCTTGAATATATATTATCTATTTATTATTTTACAAATGTAAACAGCATTACATAATACGATAACCCCTTCCTCTTTTATAAATATATAAATTATACAGAATTTAATGAAAAAGGAGAGTGCAGCTTTAGAAATAGTCGACATAATTATCGGCATAATTAATAAAATATATACAAAACAATATATGTAAAAGAAGTTATTAATAACGACGTCACACTGGAGATTATGAACCGATTATACTTTCAAAGCCTGTTTCTTTTTTCATGCTGGAAAAGGGGAAAATTATGGTGGTTTATACACACACACACAAATCGAAAACGAGAAAGACGAGGGAAATTAATGTCAGTTCGTTAGGATGGCTTGTATCGCAGGATTTAATTACTGGTATGAGTAAAAATAAATGGCAGCAACCACGCAAAATACCGATTTAACGAGAAGGGACAAGCATATCGCCATCGGAACACTCGCGATATTCGCCATTAGACGGAACGACCCCTTTCAGGTAATTTCCACTATATCCAGCAATCTTCAGGAACGACGCGACGAAACATTTTTTTTTTTTTTTTTGTTAACGAAAGATATAGAGTTTCAAAGTAATCTTCCGCCAAATGTTCGACGGTGCGCGCTGAGACAATTTTCTCTCCGAGTTTACCCAAAGTTCGCGAGCAAAAAAATTCTCATTATGACTTATCCGCGATCGACTCGACGAAGATACACTTCGGGAATCGCATCGACGAGGATGACGAGTCTGAGAAATCGTCGGGACAATCGGACGACGAGGGCGTAATTGAAAAGAATGAAACTCGCAAAGATCCGCAGAGACCAGTAACATCGTTTTGCCGCCTCGAGAAACGCAAAGAGCGAGAGGAAGCGAACGGTGCGAGAAAGACGAGGAGCTGACGCGATATTCGCCGTTGGAGTGAATGCTCGTCTCGACACGGTGATTTATTGTTGCGGGAAGAAAGAGTTACCCTGTGAAAGGATACGCGGTGTAACGTGAACGAAACCGGCCGGCACGAACGGTAACGAAAAACATTTATTCGCCAAATTAAATTGGGAGTGAATGGGAGAGATTGATCGGGAGTTATGCATCGCGTCGGTGAAAGATTCTGGTGGACAACAAGATCCTCTGGCGAATGTTCCGCTAATACCTCCCCGTCATTTATCACGATAGCGAATGGAGAGAGCTCGTGAGTTCGGAAGATCGTCCGACAAGCTGCACACGCGGTGCACGCTTGCATCGCGCGCGACTAAGTTCGCGTGTGAGTTGCGATGATTAATCGATAACAGATTCCGTATGACATGGTCGATGTGATGAAACTACCCTAATCACATTAGTTAACGGTGGTGTGATCGATATATTATGACGGGACAGGTCATCTCGTTTCGTTCAGCTTAACATCACAGTACGCTGCCGACGGCGTTCACGTCATGCTTATCTTGCTCGCGTATCAGCGTGTTACGCTCACATCTACGTGGATATTATGATAATAGAAGCGGGCTAATTAATCGATTCACATAACGATGCTACCTACCTATCTCCCAATTTCAGTTTGCATAATTCTATATTTATGAAACCTACGTATGTATATTGCACGAAGTATCGTACACATCGTATGTATACGAAGATAATTATTTCATTACGAGAAAGTCGTAATATAATCATATAATTATATTTCGCGAATAAAATTTTCCCTGCTTTGCAGGATGAAAGCGATAAAAAATAGAATGTACTATTTATAAAAATAAACGAGCATTGTTTCATTTTTGGGCGAGTAAATAAATTTAAAAATAAATAAAACTTATATATACGGGTAAAGAGAGAAAAAATATAATTTGGTCGGAGAATAACAACCCTTTTTATCGTTTTATCATAATTGAAAAAATTATTGCTAATAATAAAATTAATTTTGGGTAAACAGAGGTGATGGCTAAAGATCCCTCGATACGAGAGGAAAAGAATCTCACGTATTTGTCGCACAACGATTCTTATTGACCGCGTTCCTTGGTGTGTTATAGTGTGCCATTTGCTACGAGGCGGGGTGGCGGCGATTTTTGGACCGCAGAGCGCGCACACGGCGTCTCACGTGCAAAGCATTTGCGACACCATGGAAATTCCGCACTTGGAGACGCGCTGGGACTACCGACTTAGACGACAGAGCTGCCTCGTCAACCTTTATCCTCATCCCACCACTTTGTCCAAGGTACGTATACAAACTTGAGGAATAATAGCCTCATTAAAGTGACAACCGCCGTGGAAAATGTGCCTCTGTGACCTTTCTCTCTCCTCGGTTTCGCGAATTTCTGTAGCCTCTTGTTGCTATTTTTCCCTCACCTTCATCGACAAACAAATATATCGTCTTTTTTACGTCATAGGATTAATTTAACGGTCGACGCTCTAAATCAGAGTAGCTTAAACATTCCATGCTTTGCTCAGTATTTTATGTCGCATTTGATTAATTGTAATTACAGTTGGGATGAAAAAAAAGTAGCGGAGCTCGGAAAACAATTAAGTTTTCAATAAAAGAACAAGACATATATTATCCTTCAAAATTAAATTTTTCAATTTTTAAAATTAATAGAGATTACATGTATAGCTTATCTAATCCAATACAAATAAAAAGAATTTTTATAAAAATATAATATAATTGATGAAACTATATTTTAGATATACATAATATTTTATTAAATAAATATATAAAATACATAAATATTTTATAAATATTTCTTTTTAAATTCTCGTATGTATTTTTCTTCATTAGTTAACCAAACACACAGTTAGTGATCAAATGGACTAAATTTTTAGTAACATTGAGGCAAAAAAATATTTCAATTTCCGTTTAGATCGTGTGTTTCCATCAAGCTTTAGTGCGGCAGGATTGCTTTCGCGACTATCGCATATTCGCAGTTATTTCCGGTTGCATCGGATGCTACGCCCACAATGCGGCAGTTCTAAACTTAACATAAAAGAACTGAAACTTTCTAAATTTTTCTTAATAAGCGCAAAGTTCGCCGATAAAGAGTGCAGCCGGAAGCTTCAGTCGCGAAATTTGTATAGTTCTCGAGCACTCGGGTTAACGAGAGTTCTCTCTCTCTTTCTCTTTCTCTTTCTTTCTTTGCTTTCTCCGCTTGTTGTTTTATGAATCCTCGCAGCTCTTTTCCTTTTCCCAATATTTGCAACTCGCGAACACTCGCATCTTGCGACACTGTACTTCGTCTTTCTTACTTGCTGCGCGTCCTCTCTCAATATTTGCCACTAGATTTGTGCTCCCGAAAAGCGTTTCATTTATTCCCTGTATAAAATGTAATGGGAATCCTACTCATCGTTGAGTTTCCTCTTTATTTTTGGGGGAATGCGCGAACGCTAAGAACCGAAAACAAATATCCGTGATGCTTTATGCTTCAAAGAGAACATTGAGAAAGTCAATGAATGTATCAGCCGAACGAAACGCGCGAAAATTCATTAAAGAAAAACATAAAAAGCAGCGAAAATGAAATTTGTTCCAAGACAATTTATTTATACCTTATATATGTCTTTAATAATAATAATAGAAATACAAGAGAAATTCCTCTTTTATATTATTATTATTACATACTGGTTACTTTTATTTAAACCGATTTATTTAATACTGGCTACTTTTTATTTAAACCGATTAAAAATGAAATATCTATTATTTTTGCAATCCTTAAATTCATAGGAAACAGAACGAGATTGGCAATCAGTATTTATTTCTATACGTGACAGATATTCCGAGGACCTTTATGGATTTTTCGCATGAAATATTGATAGATAATAATTTACGGTCACGTACATCGGCTTTGACATTGCCGATCAAAGAGCTTTCAAAGTGAGGGCACACAGAGGGCACAATTTAAAAGCCATCGCATACCTCAAGTTGTCCGCTCTTTCCTCGTGCTTTCTCTCTATCCCTGTCAGAGTAAGAATTTCAATTAGAATCCGCTCATGTGTCGCTTCACTGAACTTCAAGCATTCGTTAAAAATCACTAATTTCGATCGCTATTCTAGTGTTGCCGATAAACTCGCGATTACTCGATGCAACTCTAATTACTGTATATTTATGCAAACATATGATTATCTACTGTAGTAAATTTCATAATTTGCGTATACACATAAAATGAATATACAATGATTGAATATACAAATATCGCGACATACAAGATATAAATGTTTATATAAAATAACAAATCAGCATTTATACGTAATAGTAATGCATTTATATTTCTTTTTATTTTTTCCTAATTATTTATAGCTTAAAAAAACATTTGCCTTTGCTATGAATTCAATTTATAATAATTTATATCTGTATAAGCTTAAAAAGAAAAAGATAAATCCAGTAGAAGATAAATTTGTTTAAAAAAACATCCCTAAAAAAGAGATAATTCAATACACATAAATTTTGTTATATTAAAATTATTCACAAGTATCTTCATTTATGCACGATGACAATTGGATGAAAAAATTGCAACTATGCAAAAGATTTATAATAAAGTTTTTTCTGTAAAATCCAATGTTTGCACAATGAAATGCGAGTGCACGGAAAATTGGAAATCACAAAAAAGCTAGAAGACATTTAATAAACCTTCGTGTTCAGAAGGTGATAAACATTAGGTTTTCTTAGTCTCACGTTTCCATTGTGAATCTAGTAAACTGAAAAGAAGTAGATTACGCGTCGTCAGTTATTTCACGGTGTTGGAACGGGGTTGGTTTTTCCTTGGCTGAGAGTTCTTTTCCTCTCGGCAAAGTCCTGCCATTCAGCGGCAAAAATGCAAAATTCGCTAGGAGAGCAACGACGTTCTGATTAGAGTACGCGGCAGAGGAAAAGGAAAATCGAAAAAGGATAGCGAAGGTGTGGGAAACGTTGGCGTCGATTCCGTCAAACGAGCGACAGTCTCATTCAGTCTCAACCCGACGACGGAAATATTTTACTTTCCGCTACCATCTTATGCGCGGTTCAAAGGAACCGAAGGCGATTGCAGGGAACTGATGGGAAAAATGGAGCAAAAAGAAAAGCAAAGTCGCGTCGCACTGAGTCTCTTTGATTCGCATCGAGCGCACGAGCTGCGGGGATAACTTTTATACCTTCGCACCACGATTCTACGCGGAACGATAACAAATTACTATCGCAAACGACATATTATTCCAGATAATGGCAAAGTGAAAAGAATAATTATGTAATCTGTGAGAAATATAAATTAAAATGAAATGTTGAATGCGTTTAAAAGTACTTTCAAACGTCTTGCAAATCATAATTTATTAGTTATTTAACTCAAATTTAAAAAAATAATTTAAATATGACAACTATTAAAACAAATTAAATATGACAATTATTAAAACAAACATTTATTTTAATCGAACAAAAGTAAAAATTTTAATTTATATTTTTTCATTGATTTATATTTTATATGAATTATGTTGGTATAAGATAAAGAGGTATAAATTATTATTTTATTTGAAATAATTACACAAATTGCTTTATCTAAATTATTTTCTCTTTCTCTCTCTCTTTTATTTCATATTTCAAATACAAACGTCTTCTGTAAAAAATAATATCGATAAAACAACAAATGCTTTAATACAAATAAAAAACGACATACTCTATGACTATTTCACGTTTAAAATGTTTCTAATCGTGATGCTTTAATTAACGTACTCAAACACGAAGACGAATCTATCCAATCTCGCTTTGAACTTCAGAACAGCTCGTATTGTCCGTGTTGAAATCGAATTGTCAGGTATTTCGATTCGCATTCCTCCACGGACGTGAACTGCTTCTTCTGTTCTGTGTTCTGTGAATCTCGCGAAATAAAATAACTCTTTGTAAGCTATCAAAGAAATGCCCCACGAACTTGTCGAATTCTCACTCGCTCTTAATATCCTTTTTAATAATGAATGAAATGTTGAAGAGAGAAAGGAAGAAATACTAATACTTTTTTTATTTATAATCTCTAAAAATAAATTGAATTATCTAAATTACATGTATATATCGGTATTTTCGACTTGAATCACCAATGTCTTATTTTTATATAAATATTGTATATATATAATCATTGTGAATATTTTTTGATTATTATGGAATATACATTCATTGCATACATGCATCGATCAATTACTCGTCCTTATCCTGAATTTTTAATTGTTAAAATGTCACTAGTGATGATATAGATATATGTAATGATTGTTGCAGAATTATTCTCTATATAATTATGCATACTAAATGCATATCAAGTGTATATTCTAATCAGAGAATTTTATATAACTAAAATTATTCTGTTTGCACACATTAAAAACGAATCTGTACCTTTCCCTCTTTCAAACTTCAAATCACAAAATGATACTGATCATTTTGGGGGGTCGTAAGATAACTAATATTATGATGATATAGCAGGCGATATGTTGGTGTTAATGAACCACGAGGGGCGCAATTGCCGTTACCGCGGCAATGATTTAACGATCTTGCTCGTAGCTGATAATGGACCGACTTCTATGCTCCGATAGTCGTCAGACCAACAGTCGTGATATATATGGATCGGTTGAATCAACCGTTATGTTGCTATGTTGAAATATGTACCATTTTCTAGTCTTCGAGTCTTTATTCTTTACGTTTTGTTGTACTATTTTGCCCAATTTATAATACTGACATATTAATTAACAGGTTCAGTTTTGAACATTGAAAAGATTTTATATATAGAAAAATATTTTTAATATTTATATTTTCATAATACATTACTTTCCACATATCATAATGTGTCAAAAAAAATTTTATAATTTAATATATATTTATATTTAATATATACTTATATATTAAATATATTTTTTCTATAGAAAAAATTCGAGATTATTATTATTATTATTATTACAAACTTTTATTATTATTATTATTACAAATTTTTAATTTTCAACTTAAATATTCACCATAATTCACCTCACAATAATAAAATTTTTTCTCCAAAATCAGATTTACTGCAATAAATTTTGAAACACAATAGAAATTACATTATTTTTTATCATATTTCTTCTACATATATGTTCGTACCTTTTTACAACATTTTTTCCTCCATATAATTTAGACAAATAGTGACAATATTACATTTTATTACATTTTATTACATTCAGAAATCGCTCAATTTCATTCGCTGTTCAAATCGTACTTGATCGCCACCGCCTAAACAGATCATCGGCGATAAGTACCTTGATTTTGATGCGGCATTACGGTTGTATGAGTACTCTTCTCTCGTAACAATGTATGTTGCTATCGCTTTCGTCTCATTTCTTCGTTGGCTCTTAGATGTTATCGAGGAGCAAAGAATCCACCCAGTCATATCGAGTTTATTTTTCTGGAAGCGGTTACTGATCAACGCTATTCAGCGAAACCACGCACTCCGAAAGCACGTACAGCCAGCGCGATTGAAAGCCGATTGCATCCTTTCCCTCTCTTTTTCAACATCTCACCGATTAGCTATTTATGTTCGTTTCCTCCTTCGTAAGGTTTCCTCGCGCTCGTTTGGCCGATCGGTTGAACACCGACCGCATCTCCTTCGTATCCACCATCTTTTCTCTTCCACTACGGTAGAGATCGTGTCAGAAGTAAATGGATTGCGTTCCCGCGTATTCGTTTCTGACGTTGATGAGCACTCTGCTCGTTCGGGTTGATCGAAATAACGATCAAGTTTGCGAGCTCCGACTAATTAGTTTAATCGTGCAGACGAGTTGCTCTTAACTTTTCTCAAATCTCAAATTCTGTGGATGCGTTCAGCCTTCAATTCGCGATACCGTAAAGAGTAAATTATTTTCTAGAAAGATTATCATTTCTAAATGCACATTATCGTCTTTTGAACTCTATAAGATAAATAAAAAACATACATATGATATTTTTGCGCTCTTTTATTAAGTTGGATTTTATTCTGTTATCTATACACGTTCAAAGGAGAAATTATTCAAATTAAATCTTAAATATTATCTCTGAAATTAGAATTATGAAACCTAAACTAGCGTGTTTATTCCTTGAAAAAACATGAAAAACATTGGATTCTTCGGAAATTTTTTTGTAAAAAAATTTGGAAAATCAGGGAATTTTATTGGAATTTTATTGAATCAGGGAATTTAAAAAGGGATTTTAAAAAAAATTTCTCTTTGATAATTTTACTTTCATGTTGTAAACATTCGACAATATGCAGTATATTTTTTTTGCAATTTTAATGATAAAGAACTAAAAATTTTATAAAAAATACAAATGAAAGATATTTACCTTACGAAAGTTATATTCAATTTTTTTCAGTATTTACAAATCAGAATTTGAAATTTAAGAGACTGCATTTTTTTCTTTGTATGAGTGAGAAACATTAGAAAACGCACACATAATAACGCACACATAATAACGCACACGTAATAAAAAAAATTTATATTATTTTTTATAGAAAGTTGTATAAAAAAAAATCTTTAAAATATATTCTCTTTATCTGGAATTTTGAACAAAAGCATTTGAAAGAAGAAAGGGAATTTTTAGGCAATTTTTTACAAGATTTGAGTAGACACCCTGTAAACATATGAAAAATTTATCCATGTTACTTACGCAGATTGTCTGCATAGTAATGAGATGACAAGTACGGAGATGACAAGATCAATCTTGGGCGAAACTCATTCGCTGTATATTGCTGACATTATTTTTCGAGAGAGAGAGAGAGAGAGAGAGATCGCGTGCGCGGAACGATGCGCTTTATTGAAGGGGCGACCAGAAAGGACGATCGTCAAGAAATGTAGACGCAATATCGTACAAGCGGAGCACGGACGTAGAATATGGTACCGTCGAATAAAGCGGTCGTATTACGTTGGAAGTGAATAATTCCGTAGCGTCTAGCACGTCAGACATAATCTCGTTTCGCGCTCAAGGAGAGAGCGGGCGTAATCGAGAAAGAGTGACAGAGAGGGCGAGAAAGAAAGGGGAATACAACGGGAGAGATGCGCGTTGGAGGATTATTCGTGTTCGCGGCAGCCTAAGCCGTTTGTTGCCGCGAGTTTCATCGCTCGTAATCGACGTCTCACCTTCTTCGCGGTTCGCAGCTATTTTAATGTCGACGATGACAGTGTTGGAGTACGTCGACGAAGCGAAGTTGAAGACGGTGCATTCGAAGGTGCCCCGAGAATGCATTATTTACGAATGCATTAAGCGGAATTCTATTAGAAGCGGAATTAAGAGCGTCGCTTTCCTTCGATTTTCGCTCACATCTTTCTCTCTCGTTCTCTTTATTCTAATGCATTTCAAAACTTCACTGTCGAGTTGAGATGCCGCGCGAAGAAATGAATCGCCCGGAGAATGCAAAGTGCATTCATCGCGAATGACGTTCGGGAGAATCGAATGAAAGGACACTTTTCCAATAGTACTTGGATTAGAAGGAATTCGAATACGTAACAATATTATACGATTTTTCCATCTCAATTATTTATTCGTTTTTTTATATGATTACTATATATAATTAATATATTATTTATATATAATGACAATCCGTTATACATGTGCACGATCGAAAATGTATTGTGCTCTGAGAACTTTGTAATTTCCTACATATGAATGTATGTAATTGTTAGAAATTATACAAAATATTAATTAATTTACTGATTATGCTATTGAAACTGCTGTCATAAACGCTTTCTCCACATTAAAGCAATGAAAATGATTACAGCAGAAGTAGTTTTATTTGTTGTTACTAAGCTGTACACACTCTATGGAAATCGAACCAATGAAATTTCAGTCGAAAAAGCCGATATAGCGATTGCATTACATTTTGATGTATACATTGTAAGCGAAATTTAATAGGAATTCGTTTGAAGCATCACCAAATGTAATTAACCAGCAACGCAAATTCATGTTCTTATCAAAACACACACTCTCTCTCTATCTATCTATCTATTTATTTATCTTTCTATCTATCTATCTATCTATCTATCTATCTATCTATCTATCTATCTATTTATCTATTTATCTATCTATCTATCTATCTCTACATCTATCTTTCTTTTTCTTTTTCTTCATCGTTGCATTATGAACGATACATCAACAATCATGCCTCAATTTTCCAGCATAATGTAACGCATTCAAATTAGCATTGACATCGACTGCAATTTGGTTTTACATACAAATCCAATGTAGCAGTATGGCAATAATGCGGTACATGATTTCACAAATTGCATTAAAATTACGAGCGCCTATGTCAATTTTGATGCGACTTTAACATATTTAATATCACACATAAATTTCCTATTTTAAAATCGAATTGTAGATAAGCAGCTAATATTATGATAAATACATTTGTTATCTGATTTTATTTATTAATATATAATTTTTCTGTATAATAAAATGTTGTACAGAGATGAGATAAGAAAAATATATATCATTAAGTAGAAAATTTTGCTTTTTATCGGAGATGAAAAATTTTATTTCTGATTTTAGATCGAGGTAATTTCTACGTCGAATTCAAGTGAAATTACAAAATGATAATTGACAACTAAATGACAATCTTACTATTTACTAACTTGTTATTTCCGGAAAGCCGATAAAACTCGAACTCTCGGTACAGCAAGAGACGATAAAGGCTAGAGATACATGCAATCGACGCGATACTAAGCTAAACTTCGATTTCCCGTGAAACTTGGATTTAATCATGCTAACTGCTCTTTTCAACTTATTCATGACAATTATCTCTTTCCACTCAATTTAATAGTTAAAGCATGAATTGATATATCGCTCGAAAGCGATTAAAATAACAATATTTTAACGAAGTGTATTAAATTATATATTAATTATACACAAAAAATCCATTTTTATCATGTTCATAAAATGGAAAATTTAATAATTGTTAAATTTAATTAATGTTATTCATTAGCATAAAATACATATAATACACAGTCTTTTATTGTTCAGTAGCTTTAATTTAATTTAGAACATTATTTAGAAAATATTGCTCTTGTATGCATAAAAAATAATATTTTAATAACGATGTTTAATAAAAATATTATGAAGCAATTATAGGATGAACTGAACGATGTTTCGATATAAGAATTATATATGAGATAACTAGATATATGAGAGTACTACTAGTATAAAACGACACTAAAATAAGAATTAGGAGAGGTCATGTTATTTTGGGAGATAGAAATATTCTCAAAGGATTAAAGATCATCATTAATAATACAGAGGAAACGATGATTTAGCGTCAATTATTAACCGTACAATTAGTCACTGCAATATTGAGGGGAAGTGACGATTTGAAAATTTTTCACTTCTAATACTCGTTGTAAATATGAATATTTTGCACAACAGCATGGTGCAGTTTGAGAGGCGTTGATGGATCATGCATTTATCTAAAGCATTCAAAAGTCATCGATGAGCGGTTTAGAACGTAATAACGCAAAACCGAAATTGAAAGCGGTTTCTCACGCTCGGAATTAATGCCAATTGTTATAATGTATTCTATATGTAAATTTCGCAATCAACACACATTTATAATATATTATGGTAATCGACTGTATCGAAATTTGATTGATGGTCATAACAGCATGATTTAATACGTAAACTATTCGTCCATTATTCACAAATTCGATTAAATATCATGACATCACTATACAATATGCATATATTCCAGCTTTTATGTCCCTTTGGATCTTCAGATTCTATTGATTTCGTCGATTTTAATGACTATATTAATGTCAGCTTCCTTCACATAATTTGGTAAATATATTTTCCAATTTAAACATTTCATTAAAATTTTGTCAGCTCACATTCGATTTGAATTACAAAATATGTTATTTATTTGTAGCTTGGAAACTTAATTCGTCAAAATATCTAGATTTTTAATCGCTTGTTGTTCAATAATTATAGTTGATATTTTTGTCAAAAAAAAAAAAAGAAAACAAATGCAATTTTATCAATCCCTAAATAAAAAGGATTTCATGAAAAATTTAACATGTTCCAATAAAAAAAATAACAATTTATTCAGAGAGAAAAATCGTTCTTAGTAGTCATTCTTTTATGAAACCATATAACATATTTTAGTTCATCTATTTGTGTCTGCAATTTAAGATGCGGTATTCTTGCGAATGCATTGAGTGCTTTACAACGCCTGAATATAATTTCGTCGAAACGAATTTTTTGGGATTTATTCTGAAATGAGAGCGAGCGGAAGAGAACTATCGTAGGGAAAACATCTTGAGAAGAAAGGAAGAAGCAGAAGAGACACACGGTCACGCTCGCTGCTCTGTCTAGCCGGTTAGAAAAATCATACGAACTCGGAGCAGAGACGTATGTTCCTCTTTTTGGGATCTTGTTACAAGGAGTACATCAGCAAGCGGTTCGTTAGCCGCGCTACCACGAGTAACTCCTATTTTACGTAAATCTTACGCGCGTAAGAACTCAATGAGAGAGCAGGGCTCTTTATGCGCGCAAAAACTCAATGCGAAAGCGTAGCACGTTTAAAAAACTTTTGATTGAACGTGCGTAAAAAAAACGTGCGTTGAAGCCGGATGAATAAACCTACGTACGATTTGAAATTAAAACTGGAAATGTGAATGCATTACATATAGTGAGAATTATAATAGTAAACTATTTTTAAAATTTTTTCCTATATTTCTTCAGGTTTACACATATTAACTATTCGATAAAATGCAAAATTCATGAAAACTGAAGCGTATTTTTATATAAGAATCTTAATGAGGTATGTAATCTTTGACCAGATGTTCATTTTATACGAACATTTTATAAAATTGAAATTTTTTTAACGCGATATTTTGTAAACGTTATTTTAGTATGCAAAAAGTTTGCCAAAAATTGCGCGAATCTCGTCTCGAATCGTGCTTATTCGAATAAATCGAATGCGCCTCGTTGGCAATTTTTGATTCTTGATAAAAATATCTGAAAAATGCAACACACAGAAGCTGTTCCGTGCTCTCAAAGCTGCTCTCGGGAAAGAATGCATCCGTGAATTCGCAGCTCACGCGCATCAACGCGTCATTGTTCATTACAGTAAGCAGTACATAGCGCCGACTATACGGATACGTATACATTTATGTGCAGCGAGATAAAAGCGTATGCATCCACGCCTTATATGCATCCACGCTCATGCAGGATACACATTCATTCCTTTTAACGTGATGAATTTTTTAATGAATTTGAATTAATCCAAATGCAACACGACGCCGTGTCGAATCGGTCAAGTCTCTTTTGAATTCTTGATGCCGAATAAATCAATTCAACTAAAAGCTATTTCTAATTAATAGAAGACTGACTATTTTCCATTTGCATTCTCGAAATTTACTTTATCTAAATTTATTTTATTTTCTTATTTGTATCCTCAAAATTTACTTTATCTAAATTTTTATTACTAAATTTTTGTATATCCTATTTTTAATTTTTTTAATTAAAATATGTTTGTAATAATTAACCTTCAAGCATAATTTATCATAAATTCATTAAAGTCTATTAATGGTATAAATATATAAATTATAAATTAAATTAAATTAAATATTAAATATTTTATAGATGTTTTTATTAATTTGTAATTGTTTTATTATTTTAATAAATAAATTTAGATTTTTTAAAGCAAAATTGTTCAATAAAAGTTCGATAAATACTCTTTCTCTTTAATTATTGATAAATATTTTTACAACTGGTGAAAGTTCTATTAAATTGCAGTTTGATATTAATTAATTGAATAATAACTTAGACTTATGTTGAAAATCAATTCGCAAAACTCCTCAACTATTGCTTGCTCTAAATATATTTATTCATAAAGAAGATTTCTTTCAAATAACAGACAAAAGAGAAGAAATTGCAAGAGAGGAGAAATGGATCAACCTGCGTTATAGTCACCGTCGTGTGAAACGTAACGTACTCGACCGCAAACGTGCTCGAAATGGCAATGTAACGGGCGTGATAAATCTCGCGTCACGCGCGAACTCCGATACTATGATAAGAGCCGTGGCGAGGCGTACGGCGACTTAAATATTTCACCGCTGAAATATTTCCGCCCAATTTGCATCGGGGTCGCGAGGTCCGCGCGCTCCTACACGCCCACATCATGTTCCGTGAATACGTAATTTCGGCGACGTTACCCTTTCTTTCAAAGTATGATGATCGCTTTCCTAAAAATCTTGCGACGGCATATCTTAACGATCGAAAACTTTAGCACTAAAAATAGTTCGATCGGAACTTCGATAGGTTGACTTCGATAATTGATTGTGCAACAACCAAAAAGTCAAATGATATGAGAAAATCTTCATGAAACTTTCATGTAACTTTCCCTATCTTACCTGAATTCATAAATGGATTCGCAACCGCGCATGCTTATAAGTATATTCAGATTATCCTATATATTATAAACTACCAATATACATTAATGTTTAAATAATGAATTTAACAGCATAGGAAATTGGTATAAATATTTATACCAAATCGCAATAAATAAATGAATATTAAAATAACGAGAATCAGATATATATATATATACACAATATGTATATATTTATATTAATGAGTTAATTTAATATGATTTATATGGCTTTTAATGAACATATTAATTAAATTTATCTCAATTATGAGCCTTACGCTTTTTAAAAATGATTTAAAATTTAACTGTTGTAAAAATAAATGCATATATTAATAATTTTTTTTATATTAATAAATTTTTAAACAACAAAAGATATTTTTGATTTATATATAATTTATATATAAGTATTTAATTATTTTATGTTTCAATTTTGTTATTAGATTTTTAGCTATTTTAACTTCTATAAATTCTGCATAAAAATAAATTTTTACGTTAAAGAAGCAGCAAATAATGAGAAATATTATTATTATATTATTATATTATTATTATATTAGAGAAATCATAATTTAATTCTTGTAGAATGAATTATTTCGCATTTAATTATATCATAATAGTACAACGATCGGAATATTATATTTCGAGTATATAAATACTCGAAAGAGAGAAGAAAATACAATTTTCAAACAAATTACAATGGAAGACTACTTATCAAAATTATCAAACAAGATAATTTAGTGTTTTTATTTTTTGGTAAATTTTTTTTATATTAGTTACATAACTTATATTATTTTTATAACTTATTGCATTATTTAGCGAAACACAAAATTGACATATAATAATTTATAATTTATATAACAATACATATATTCATTTTAATGAATGCATCAGTTAATAACAGCGTGAAAATGTATCTTCAGTGTGGAAAATCTAGCCATGTCTGAACGAGAGAACCAGATTCGATCGCACAGTCGTTGATTATCGGAAGCTGGCAAAATTATCGCTACACAAGCCTCACCACGCAAGCCACGCCACGAAACATTCAGATATTTTACAAGCATTGCGAGCTGCAATTTACGTGCACTACACTGAATGTAATTTAAACATCGATCCAGTCGTGATATATTACATGCGCAAAACACACGACGGAGGTGAACGAGAGTCTGGCGGTGGCGCGTTATTTGTAGGGTACCGGTTGGTCGTTCGGCACGTGCGAATATGTGACAGACACGCCAGGCATAGTTGTTGTGATCAGATTCGCAAACTCGCGTGATTATGGGAGATGCACCGGTGTACAGCAATGATCAATACTCTGAACATCGATCGATTTACTCCCCTTTCGGAATATTGGGGGAAAAACGGAGAAGGCTACCGAAATTGGACTGTCGTGTAAATTACAGCGGTCTTGTTGAATCGACGATAATTTTACACTACAGGTGGAAAACGCATTCAAATGCACTGTTTTGTCCAGCTAACAGCGCTTCCGAGTACATCACAAAAATGATGCCAATTTATATAAAAACCTAGAAACTATTTCCTATAAAGTGGTTATTCTAAAACAGCCGAGAGTATATTTTCAATTTTTATTATATAAATTGTTTTATTTAAGCTCGTAAGCTTACTAAAATAGTAAGCTTACTAAAATAGTTGCAAAATATTTTTTTATAAGATATCGATTTAACATTAATAGAAAATTTTTATTAAATTTTAATCAATGTTGATAAGATCACAAATATATTATGTATTAAGAAAAAAGAAAGACAATGGCCGACTATATGGTTGCATAAGCACAAATTCGCTTGTGGTGGTTAGGAATAGCGATGTGGACAAGACATTAACATTTCAGGAAGCCAACCACAAGCTACATTTATAATTCTACATCGCATTACAACACCAAGTTTGAGCAAACGTTATTTCGGTACTTGATACACCGTCGACTTACAATTAATTTAATCGTGTTTGGATATTACGGAATTTTTGCGAACTTCAAAAGAGAAATAATCTCGCTCAAGTATGTCCACAAAATTAAAATTAATATATTAATTCTGAAATTATATTATCTAAGATATTTTTTCATTTCATCAAAACTGTTAATAGAAAGCAATTCATCGAAGTTTCGTCGTGTTTTTTATTTTCAGCAGAATTATAAAATACTCTTTTTGATCCGTTAAACGATCGGGAACGTAATTTACCAAATTCAGCAAATCCCCTCTTCGACAAAAATCCACAGTATATAATCACCGTATTATTAATGAATGCGACCTGGCTATTCGCCAGCAGTCGCTGTCTGCGCTTTCTATGACAATCCGAGCCTGTTAGCATCGCAAATGGACAAGTAACCGGGTCGATAACCGCATCGTCGCCTGTTTTAGCATGTAAAAAAATGACCAAAAGCGGCACCGATAATATCATTGAAATCTGCATGTTATATGTTTTTCTTTTTTTTTTAACTTGTATCGCATAAAATAACGAGCAACGGATGAAACGATTCGATGCGTTACGAAGTTATTATCTGCAAAATCATAGCCTCGGATGCGCCTAGCACATGTAATAAATTTCATGGATGAGTTGATTTTGGAAGCGGAGTAAGATAAATTTTGAATATCCTGCTCTCTAAAGTAGGTACATCGTAGTAATTTCCATTCGCATCCTACTTAAACGTGCTCCAAAGTTGGACTTACAGCACTTTCAAAGTAATCAGCTCTTATTAATGTTCTACATTCAGAACTTTCGATCTCAGCAACGCTGCAAGTGCAAGATATAAATACGATAAGCATAAATAAAATATAATAACCCAGCAAGAATGATGTATATTGCATAAAATCGAAAAACCTGTTAACTTTCTTTATTGTTATTTATTTTTTTCATTTCAATGCACTAAGATTATAAAATAAAAAAAATAAACTTTTATATTTATAAGATATTTGACTGAATATATATGTATATGATAAAATAAAAAAGATAATATTTTATATTTATAAGATATTTTGACTTTTTTATTTTATCATCTTAATAATATTGAAATGAAAAAGATAAATTTCAAACCATCAGAATCTGCGTGTATACACGTTTACCTTAATAAGAAAATTTAATAATAGAAAATTTAATAATGCGTTTTTGTGCTGCATATAACAAGGTAATTAACAAGATCGAGTGCGTAGAATTTATCCAGTAAAGCTTGCAAAATGATTTACCTGCGACCGAGGTAGAAATTAAGAGTTAATCTAAGGATCTGAAGCACGTGGCATCACGCGTTATAGTCCTAATGGCTGGGATTATCTCAGATGAATATTATGCAGCTAGAGATGCTTGGTTTCTTCGCTAAAAGCACAGCAAAGGAAGTGAAATCTCGAGACGATGGGTAATATAAAATTTCGCGTGAAGAAGAACGTAAAAAGATAAAAAGGTAAAAAGTGAAAGAGGATGGCGTGCAAAACCACGACGGAGGTTTCTCCTTGGAAAATATACATTCGTTCTCCTTTCATACGCGCGAATTCGGATTATCGGAAAAAGCGCGGCTGCGAAGTGTGCGTTACCAGCAAAGTGAATTCTTGCGAAAGCATCTCGGCTCGCCTTCGATTCGGCCATTGGAGAGCGTCGCGACTGTGTAATAGTTGTTTTCCCAGTTAAAAGCCTGGGCTATAGACGAGTTCCACCGCGCGGCAAAATAAGTTGCAGTCTCTTATAAACTACTCTTGCAGAAGGCACTCTGTTGCATCGTGATGTAATGTGTAGCAGGAACGAGTATACAGCAGAAAAGGCTCCTTTAAAATACAATCGTAGTTTTGCTCCTTGTTGTATCTATTTCACTATGTACATAACTAAATAAATACGACGAATTAAACTATATAAATATAAATATAAATGTATAAATGTACACGAGGAAGAGAGAGAAAATGTGTAAGAGACATAATTTATTTTCTCATATATAAAAAATATTTTAAATTAAAAATATTAAATTAAAAATATTAAATTAAAATATTAAATTAAAATCTATACTCCTAAAGGCTCTTCAATAATTATTCTTGTTTTATTGACTTCCGTTAGTAGTAGCAATTATTTTTAAAGAGTCGATACTAACCGATCATAAATTTACATGATACTTTAAGGAAAACTTAGTGGAGCTGATATTAAGTCCTTGATATGAAAATGTCTTAGGTCATTACGATCAACAATACAGTATCTTTCAGAGTACAAAATGTTCAACAATCAACTCTTATTTCAATATAACAAATCTGTTAGAACAGAACAGAAAAAGGAATAAAACAAACAATGGAATAAAAATGACAGCGTTGAACACGAATATAACTGTAATGTTCGATTTTCTCTACGATTTTCTTTTCGCAATAATGATGCCTATGGAATCCGAGTTCAACTCTGCTCCGATTTATAACTAACGCAGGTGACATTTCATCGGCAACATATTGTAATTCAAAATTCTAACGGAATTCGGAACGCGCGAAACATGTACATCCGGTGCGCGAATTCTTCTTTCCGATGAACCGTTGTATTTCACGTCAATATGCAATTTGTTACTAGCTGTGAATCCGCAACGTGGTACACAGTTTTCATGCTTGTAAATTTACATTCTTGTACACACACACACACACACACACACACACACACATATATATATATATATATATATATATATATACAGGGTGGACCATTTTAACCTTTAATGGAGAATAACTCGAAAACCAAGCTCGGGAGAGAAAAATGTTTCAGACAAAAGTTGTTTGGTTTCGAGGGAGCCATAAAATGGTATCATTGGTTTGATCTTGAAGAGTTATTTGAAGGTCACCTTCAATTTCTTAAATAGAACCTACTATTTGTCATTGCATATTCTTGTAGCTTATCTCGAGAGCTTTCCAAAACACTATAATTAAGTACCTTTTCGTTAAGTACTTTTTGAGTTATGAGGCTTGAAATAATTTCTTAATTTTACATAAACCGTAAAATATCTTGTAAAATATTCATTTTTCGATTATCTTACCTTAATACTTTTATGTACAAAATAATGAGAGGAATCAATTGGTGTAAAGAAAACACATAGTTGGTTTAAGAAAAAATATGGAATTGTTAATTGCAAATTACATATTTTTTCTTCAGAACAACTATGTGTTTTCTTTACACCAGTTGATTCCTCTCATTATTTTGTACGTAAAAGTATTAAGGTAAGATAATCGAAAAATGAATATTTTACAAGATATTTTACGGTTTATGTAAAATTAAGAAATTATTTCAAGCCTCATAACTCAAAAAGTACTTAACGAAAAGGTACTTAATTATAGTGTTTTGGAAAGCTCTCGAGATAAGCTACAAGAATATGCAATGACAAATAGTAGGTTCCATTTAAGAAATTGAAGGTGACCTTCATGTGACCTTCAAATAACTCTTCAAGGTCAAACCAATGATACCATCTTATGGCCCCCTCGAAACCAAACAACTTTTGTCTGAAACATTTTTCTCTCACGGGCTTGGTTTTCGAGTTATTCTCCATTAAAGGTTAAAATGGTCCACCCTGTATATATATATATATATATATATATATATATATATATATATATATATCGCCATTTTACATGAACGTATCTAGTAAATATCAATAACTATAATATAAAAACGTGTTTTTGTAGATATAAAAATAATATTCAACTTTCTCTATAAAATTTTATTTCACATTTCATAAACTTCCATTCACAGTTTTTATGCTACAGCTACAAAATACAGATTCGACACTATAATACATATATATTATCTTCTTTCTTTTTGTTGATATACTTTATATATTATATTTTACATAAATAAAATATGTTATAAATACTAAATATTATATTATTAATATACTATGTAATATTATCTCTTAATGAGAGATGTCATTCGTCGTATTTATATTACCGTCTTTATATAATGGTATATTATCGCGCGGTTATAGGTTCATGTAGATAATCCGAGAGTTAAATTACAAGCGAAAGATGTAAAAGCGTTACGGTAGCCATGGGCAGGTTAACCTGTTAACCGGACTGTAATAATAACATAGCTTGTGATTGATTACCTGTTCCAGGCGTATGTCGATCTGGTGAAGGCCTGGGGGTGGAAGAGTTTCACCATTATCTACGAGAACAACGAGGGACTCGTGCGATTGCAGGAGCTGCTGAAAGCTCATGGACCTAGTGAATTTCCTATTACAGTGAGACAGCTGAGCGAAGGATCGGAGTATCGGTGAGTTTGGTTCAATCTATTCTCCTTCGCGACGCGCTGGTATCTGTTCCGACGTAGTGAGTTTGTGGCATTTAAATCCTCCGGACATCTTGATACTTTAGCGTAATTTATTTCTCATTCATTACGGTAACTCTTAGAAATTTACCTTTTACTTTGTATAATTTATGTGACGCTTTCGAAAGAAGTTTTTCTTTCTTTTTCTCTCTTGTGCATTATTTTAACATTTTTGAATTTTTACTGAGAATTGGTAATAATAATATCGCAAATGAAAACGCCGTGCTAAGCTGGCTGTCACTTTGCTATTAGAATTTATTTTCTGGGTTAGATCGGGATGGTTTGGATTAGAGTGCTTTACTTTCCGAGTTCGCGAAAAAATCTACTGCGATTATTCTGCTCTATTATAATTTTAATATGCGCCAAATTTAAAGGAATTGGACGCATTCGTAAATCTCATTTTCAAAAGACAGAGCAATCATTATTGTATAAATGTAGCAACAGATTAATTTTTTTTTCTGAAGCAACAATATTATACATGTCAATTTGATTTATTTTCTCAAACTGAATCAAATGATATAAAAAAATACCTTGAAAAGAGAGATTCTACATAGCGAGAAAATATGTCGAAAACTCATTAATTTTTTGGAATTTTTTTTCCTCTTCATCAAGTTTTAATTAAATCAGAGCATGAATGTTTTCACAAAAAACCTAACTATCTTTTGCTTGAATTAATTAGTCGAAGTTTAGTTTCTGATTTATACGCACCAGAAATCTATTTGATCGATACATTCTCGTTCGCTTGTAACAGCGGATAGATCTCTGTCGTGTTTGACACTTTGAAATGATCTGATGAAACTGGCATCCCGTGATTGATATTATCATGGTATTAACGGTAAGCCCGAACATCAGTCGTATCATACGCGGCGCACCGCACGACTGCACACCGAGAATGGCCCATTAAGATTGAAACGTCGTTGTCGGCGTGTAACGCTTATTGGGACGATGATCTTCTTAGACAGAATCGTAATGTGGACGTGGCAGTATCGATCGTCCGACTGCTTCGTCGGTGGGAAACTGTGTCAACTGTGAGGCAGCCAATGGGCGAATCTTTCCCGTCCCATTTTGCCCAATAACCCGTTTTCTCCTCTTATCTTTTAGGAGATGATGACGCCGGAACTGTCTCAAGCAGCATCTCGCGATTACGGCTCAGGGAATAATTAAAATTAAAATTCCATTAATATACACTCGAGATAAAATAAAAAGTAAGTTTTATTATCTATTTGCACTTTCTTAATTGACAAAAATATAGATGAAATTAAGGAAGCATTCTAAGACACACGATAATTTTTTAAAATGAATTTTTAGAATCCTAAACGATTTAATCGTAGATAAAAAGCGCACGGAATTTGAGATAGTTTCTATTAGTATTTTTAGAACGCGGTAATAAAAGCTAGATGATCATTTAAATGTTATTCTTTTTTTTAAAGCCAATATATAAATCGTTTAAAGCGTTGTTTCCGGTTACAATTTTGACCTCTGAAGGTGTTGCAGAAATATATATCTATACTTTTATCCTCTGCATCGTGCCATATTATACGTTCTGCGGAAAAAGTTTCTCGTAAGTTGCATTATTCATAGAGACGATCCACGACGGTGACTTATTGCTGCCGCCCTGCGGCTAGAGAAGGGTAAAACGATAGGGATTTGAATAAATTCGGTTAGATTTGCCTCTGGACGTGCGACGTATCCTGTCTTAAAATTCATCGCTCGCGCTACACTCTCCTTGTTCTAGCAAAGCGACCAATTTACAAAACTTCCGCGCGGCTGTACCGCATGCGGTACAACGTATCGAGCGAACGATGCGCGTCTTTTTCTTCTTCTCTCGGTGAAGTAAGACCGGAGGAATAAAGAGATTTCCGCATAAAACGCGATATGTCTTTAATTTCTCATAAGACTCCGTCTTTTGAAATTTTCCGTTATTAACCTTCGAGCAATCGTAGATAAAAAAATTAATTTTGTATTCTAACACATAATTTTATGCGTGCAAATAAAATGCTAGTTTTAATTCATTTTCAATCATTGACGCAGTTTTGCAAATAATACAATAAGTCAAGAAAGAATAATGTGGATAACGTGTGTTTTAATAATTTACTTTTAAATCGTTTGGTGCTTTCTGCGGGTTCGCGATCGTGTCTTTCTCAAGATGCTGAAAGATTAACTTCGATGCGCTGACTTCGTACAGTTATTCCTCGACGTGAACGAAGGAAATGAACGACGCTCGTGGAGGATAGCGCAGTCGCGAGGCGGAAATGAAGTCGTATCTTATCTCGGTCCCACACCCACCGACACAACTCACTGAGATTCCCAAAGTGAATAATTCTCCGACCATTCATTTTGGCGTTCCGCTTTAGCGCGGAACGCTCACGGTATGGACAAAAGGAAGGCGAAATGGTGAAACTGGTGAAATAAAACCGTCTCTCCTATTTTTCCAAGATGAAACGCGAAGAAAAGAAGAACAACGCGTGACCAAAGAATTTCTCTCCCTCCGCAAGTTTCGCGAGCGAAAACCGCAAAATGGATTAAAATCGCTTCGCCAGAATATCTATAGTTGCAGAAAGGGAGTTTGACGAGAAAAAAGAGAAGCTGGCGACGTAAAAGCATCGTAAGAGCTCGAATTATAATTCTTAGTAAGCTTGAATATGAATAGTTACAGTCTGATATACATGAATACTGAATAGTTCTCAAAGCAACGAGATAAGAACGCGATTGTATTCGTGTACGTAATAGTTCTCGTTGAATTCGCATGAGCGCAAGGGGAGATTATCTTTAAAGCTATGACTTTCGAAGCGGACGGACACCTAAAAGTGCTTAGCTTTCGCGTGCAAGATTCTGCAAGAGGAGCGAATCGACAGACTCGCGCTTTATCGTGGAGAACTTTGACGGACGAGAGAAAAGAGAATTGACACGGATAATCGCGGGGAGGAGAGATACGCGAGTTTTACTGGCGATACAGTTTCGCGGTTAAACCGCTTATTACGCGCAAATAGTTGACGTTGCACTTGGCCACACGAAACACAGGCTCTGACAGTGATATAAAACTTTATCTTCGGCGAATGTGCGAGATGACCGCTCGAAAATCACTCAACATGTTTGGGATAATATTGGATGGTAATTTTCGCGAATAGTGGCTTCTCCGCGCAACAAGTGCATCGTCGAGGACACAGGAATAGGTCAAAAATCACCTTGACATGTGCACTTAGGACATAATTGTCAAGATAAATAGAAGATAGAACGAAAATTATTGTAACATTAGACAGGGGTAAGAGCGTCAAAGATTGTGACGCAAATAAATCTCGAGACTTTTAAAAGAAAAAGTCATTTAATCGAATCGTTTCGGTCCATCTTCGAACCATCTTCAGCAGCTGATATAAGATAGATGCGCAACTTTCAAAGACTCTCAAAAAGGCGTATCTTTGAGAGCTTTTGAAAGTTGCGCATCTATCTTATATCAGCTGCTGAAGATGGACCGAAACGATTCGATTAAATGACTTTTTCTTATAAAAATTTCAAGATTTATTCGCCTCACAATCTCTTACGCTCGGTTCTTACTTGTCCATCTAGTGTTTTTTCCTTTTTTTGTGTAGAGCTTTAGAAAATTAATATTTCCTTTCGGTAAAAAATAAAATAATCGAATATAAAGTATCTACTTTTCGCAATCTTTAGCGACGTCATAAGCAAAATGTTTATCACAAGAAGAATTATGCGATATTCAAATTTAAATATCATAAAAAAATACAAATGAAAAAGAAAAGGATATCGCTTTAGGCTAACATATTATACATATTTTATAAAGTTTACCTTCAGCATCCAATTTTGCAAATTTTGTTTGCAATAGAAGTTTAAAAGTATCTCCGTAACTTATGAAAACTTGCGAACAAATTAAAATTACAAAATACACCATAGACGTCTAATTTTCGATACTATTTACGGATCATTTAAGAATTAATGTGCCATGTGCACGTGTTTCTAAACGAACCAACATCGTGTTTACGCTCAACGGCTCTTAATCTTCCGCAGATTCGGTAGAATACGTCGAGCGGCAACTCAAACGATCTGTCTATATCGAAGTCCTGAAGTCGATTCTAAGGTTCCGTAGCGAGCAAATTGCGAAAGGCTGCCGCCTACCGCTAAGTCACTCGCTTAATAGAGAGAAACAGGAAGATGGTAGGAAGCGATGCGTGCGCGAGAGAGGACTAGTATGGCATAAGTAATTGAAATGTTTCGAAGCCGGCCGTGTGGAAATGCTCGGTTTCGATGAAATATATACGCTCGGCCCCGAATCTGCAGTTATACGACCGGCATGATGATGAGGAGCTTCTCTCCTCGGGAAGACTTCAAACGCATCGGCCAATCCGGCCACCAACTTTGGAGTAGTTTCCGTTTGCATCCGCACGGCTGGACCGGCAGATCTTACGTCACGTTTCGGCCGTTCGATTGATCAAAGAAACATCCGCGACAAGGGAATGTCCGTTTTCTTTCCTTGTTTCCCTATCTGCCTCGCCAATTAGGATCATCCGTGAGACCCTGGACGGAATTTTCTTTGATCGGTCGTGCAATATTTCGTCGCATTTTATAGACCGAAACCGGAAACAAAATTAATATAACCCGTGATATTATATGCATACTATATGCATTTTAAATTTTTAGAACACGCGTATGAGGGCGCAAAGTGCACAAGAAAGCCATACATAAAGGCGTTTAATAAGAGAAGGGAAACATTTTATCTTCTCCACATCCATGAATTTAAAAATTCGGATTATATGAAAAATATGTATGAATTTAAAGCACGGGATCGATATTATATATAGTTTGAAGCACCATAAAGATTTTAGGTCCATTGACAAGAATAGTAATGTGTTGGAACAGGTATAAAATATCTATATCTGTATATCTTTTTCGTGCTTATGTATGCGTAGATATTTGTCAAGAGATATGCTATAATATTAGTTGTATAGGAGTTCTATCGCGATATTAATTAGGAGCATTACCGTTACTCATAATACTATGAATTATCGCGAATTAATCCTTTATATGTGAGAAACTGATGATGTTATTCAGATTGCCAACGTGCAGTAATACGCACATTGCATATGCTCTCCCGTCGTGATTTCAATTGGAGAAATTCGAGTTTACCGTCTGTTATATTGCGCGTAAATGTATGCTGTTTGTTATAAATTTCATATATAGATTACAATGCAAAATATTGAATGCCTTTCATGTTTGCACGAGTAGAAAGCTACCTTTTGAAAACTGTTAATGGAACACATATACACACACTCTGATTAGTAATTAAAAAATAATATTCATAAAGATGTCTAAATATATCTACTTTTATACACAAGACAAAAGATCGCTTTAATTAAAAATTTATAAAATTTTCTTATTACGCGAAATAATTACTGCCATCTTTTGTTGCACGAGGTAATTGCTATCGTTTTTGTAAACTAATTTCAAAAGTAAATATATTTTTTCAGTATACATGTGTATATATTTGGCGCAAGATACTATTTCGTAGAATAGAATATTTATTGGTGCAATGGATAATAATGTGATATTAAAAAATATATTTTAAAATTATTATTTATCTGGATTTTCGATATTTTACTTCTAAAAATCATGGTAAATTAAGTAATATATATGTGTGTGTACATGTATATGTATAGTTTTATGGTCGATCACACAAATCGCAAAAATGGAAATCAACTGTCACGGGAGAGACTCACAGATCTCCGTCTTTTTCGGTTTCCATTTTGCAGAATTGCATCCAACTTGATATTATCTTTCATGCGCGACATATTATACATGTTGCGCAACTGAGTGGATAGAAATAAGCGAAGAAGCCCCGGCGGGACGCAAGAGAGTACCAAACGTACCGAGCTGCGGGATAAAACGTGTCGCGGTCTGGGCATTTCATCGAATATATTGCCATGCTGTTACGTGGAAAATTGCGCAATAAACTTTCAATCTTGCAAGAAAAATACTCGAGAAAATTGCTTCTTTGACAGAAAAGTGCGGTTTACAATTAACCGCACGTGGAGCACATTGTGTTGTTTAACAGTTAACTTTAGAAAGTTTAGAATACTTTGACTGCGTGCTTCTTGATGCAAAATACAAATACATTTGTGATGGCCTGCCCTAACAACGTAACATTGCAGTAAAACAGATTAATAATTAATTATTGCATTAAAATTTAACGGACTCTTGAGTTTCAATTACGTTCCTGTAATTAATTTTCGAAGAGAATGGAAATCGATCTATTACAACTTTATGGATAAGTTATAGTAAAAAATATTTAAATAGTAAATTTTCTTATAGAACGCATTTTTCTCCGATCAGGAACTAAAATAAGAATTTAATATTTTCACATTTTTGACTCTTCCTTTCCATTTTTGACACCAAAATTTTTTGGTGATTCCATTTAAAATTGTTTGAATTATTGTAGCTAAGTTCATGAAAAGTTTATAAAAAAATTTTTTTCTCTTTCACATTTTACGCTTTATTTTTTGTTTTATTATATTTTGAATAAAAATAAAAAAGATTAAAGATATGGGGCCTCATCTCAAAAATAAAAAAAATATTCTAATTACTTTTTTATCGAATTTCTTCGTCTTTAAATAACGGTTACACATGTGAAAAATATGGATTCATATCTTTCAGCTTGGAATTCTTATGTTATGCTTACGCATCTCATTTTCGCGCCATGACTCTAACATCCGTCACCTATGAAGTTTCTCTGCGGCAACCCGTTTACGTGCTTACAAGTTCCATGGAAATGCAGTTCGTGTAAACGCGTCAAGCTACGAGGCAGACGATAGAAACTTGTTAAGCGGCGAGTTTTATTGCGCTTCTTCGTATTCCGAACACGTCACCGAGCGAGAGATAGCTCGGCTGCCAAAGTTTCGAAGCCGTCTGGGTATTGTAAATTTTCCCATTGTTTTGCGCCAGATCTTCGTAATCTCCGCAAGAACGATCCACCAGCTCGTCGTATCCCAAAAAGCGCTTTGTGTTTACGAATTATTTACTCCCGTACCTTCGATCGATGGCGGCTGAAAGCTGGTACGTTTTGCGAGCGAGCTTTTTGCCCCGTTAATAATGTTGCCATGTGGAGAATCGTAAGGCAGACGATTCCTCTCGATAACGAGGAAATGGGAGAAAGCGAGGAGCCGTGACGCCTTAACGGCTCTGCGCCAGAAAGTCTGTTTGAAATTTTAACAGCTAGATCAATTGTTTCGCATAAGCACTTTTCAAGCAGTCGCGGATCTTTACAGATCTTAAATCGACATCATTTCCGCAAAAAATAAAATCTTTTTTCACAGCTTGAAAGGCAATTTCTTTCTCTCGTATTCATAAGATGTGTCGATGATTCTCTGTCAATTCTCGTTACAATACGGAATGTATTGTAATATGTATAGATATATATTTCTCTTTTAAAATTTAAATGTCTTTATTATTCTACTCATAAGTTTTGAAACTCTAATTATTATAATTATTATAAATTTTAAACTTTATTATAAATTATATTTTCATAAATATAATAAATATAATAAATATTCTCTCTAATTATTATAAATTTTAATCTTTATTATAAATTATATTTTCATTGACGTAAACTTTAAATAATTTGTATCATAAAATGCATTATTCTTATATCTGTGTTTTTTTTAAATAATTAAAACGAGAACAAATATGAATTATTCGTATGTAGCGTGATTCGTACGCTTTTTACATTACATTACAATCTTTGAGTCGCAGATGCACTCCTAATCTTCATAAAAAATTGTTGCTTGCTCTTTCTTCGCGACAGCAGTACCTTGCTTTTCTTTTCTTCGCGAATTTCATCGTCGGAAACTTCTTTCGGTAACTCTCACCTCTTATTCTTGCAAGGGAGAGAGAATATCGTTTAAGTATCCAAGTCCACTTTTACGTATCTGATATCCATTCGGCTCCGTTAGTTCTTTGCGGGAAACGCGAGTATTATCCTGAAGACCAGCTCGCGCGAAATGAGGTTTCCATCAGTTAGTTTGCAAATTCTCACGAGTTACTTGGCCGCACAACGACAGAGTTTCAGTGAGAGAGTCGTGCTCAAACTCGCGTTAGCTTGATCGGGATGGCTCGGGTTAAACTTTTGCGAGAGATCGCCTCATCTTCGAGATCGCGCGCCAAAGACACTTGCGTTCCTCAGAAATGAAAATAAATATATTCATAAAACACAGGAACCGTAATGTCCTCTTTCCTCGTATATGTTGCGTTAGAACAATCCTTGCGTTAATATTATCTTCTAAAGCTTGCACAAAATATATCCTTTAAAATTAACATTGGATGACTTCGATGACTATCACTAGTAAAAACGATAATTATTTTGTATTTTAAATGAAGCTCAGTCTAGTGTTATAATAAAGGATTATAAAATATACTAGATAACATTTTTTTAATGTAAAAGAAATAAAATATCAAAATTAATTAGTCCACATAAAAATTAATTAATTATACATGTAAAATAAAAATGAGTCTTTCTCACGACAAGAGAAAGAATTTACTATCTGGAATTATTTTTTTTATCTACGTAAAATAATTAATAACTCCTGCGAATTAACAATAATCTCAATATAATCCATGGTCATGAATATTAATAATCTCTTCAGAATCTTTGTAGGGACTCGATAGATTAAAAATATCAATAATTTTTCTTAACAAGACGCAGTTATCGGGAATCGATACTTTTAAACATCTCGACAACTTAGTCCTTTAGTACTTGAGGAACTTGGTTATTAGCGCGTTATAAAGACATTTTATGACATTTGATCTTTCTTATTTGCGCTGTTTTTAATCCCCGCAGATTAAAGATCGCTCTTCGTGCCAATAGAAATGTCAGATTTAGTCATACATCAGCGAAACGAAAGACGCGTTCTTGTTGACCACTCGGAAAATATGATCATGCGACCACTTAAGAAATTGTATAAGAGACACGATGCATCATCGTCCTTCGGGAATAGAGGAGAACGCTACTCGAAATGCATGATGGATGTTGTAATATCACAAGAACGTGGGTGAAACATGGATATTGATAATAAACCTGAATCATTTTCACAAAAAGAAAACGACTTCCATGGGTCTGATAAAATTTCGTACCCTAATAATAGCAATATAACTGTCTCAGAATGCTATAAATACAAAAAAATAAAATACTATAAAAATATCAAATTTACGAATATAATTATTTTTAAATTTAATTTTAATTTTAATTTTAATTTTTAAATGTATGACAATTGCTGATACTAACTGATATGAGATATGCCGTTTTTATATGGTTGTCGCACTGAAGAATTGTGGGACACAGTACCGATAGGAAAGTTTCAGTTATAAATTGTGAAACTGCAACGTCCCGATAGGCAACGATGGCTGAATAAAGCGGCTTTTGTGCGCACGATAATATGCCGCTTTTGAAAGAACCGAGTAGTTGATGGACGACGGTAATACCTGCTATACGTCGCGGCATGAAAAAAGTATGTGCGCTAAAAACTCGGGAAGGTCAGTAATAGCGTTATGTATGCAATTGTAATACTTTATGTATGACATTTCAGAACTTTTTTTTCCGATAAGTCGCAGCACTTCGATAACCAGTAATATTTAAATTAAAATGACAACCGATTCGATTACTTGGATTGGCACAATTACGTCATATCTGAATACGAATAAAATTCTGTTCGTTTCGCAAGTGGCAGTTAAATTTGAATATGACGGTCAAGAAAGTGACTGTCAAAAATATCGAGTTTATTTAATTGCAATGTCCGTAAAAAATAATATATGAAACTTCATATCTATAATTTAATATAGATATTTTATGATATAAATAAAAAATAAAAGCATCGTTGTATATCCTATCATGAATATTTTAATAATTTTTTTTTTATTTTCTCTCATATATGGTATATAATAAAATATTGTTGTTATTATATATTCATATCAATTTGTATTTTGATTGAGTAAATTTTCAAAGCCATGTCCAAACAAATATTATTAATGTATTTTTGCATATCGCACAAATATAAAAATTGTTTATATTGAGAGATATACAAAAATATAGTTTGTAAATGGAGTTTTCTCGAGATATTTGCACGTGAATTAAATGCATGAAATATTAACGCAGGAAGTATTATGACGCTATTGCAAATGTCCTGTAATTTCGCACACGGATCTTGGACTCTACTTGAAAACTTACGTACCTAAGGAAAATGCGCGTCTAGACACATTCCCTTATATTATTTCTCTGTTTATCTTATCGTCGTAAGTACACGTACATAAACAGCATTTCGTGCGAGAACATTGCGCTCGCTGAACATAGAGGCAATGGAAAATTGCGTCTCGTGCAACATTTTTGCCATTTTAACCTATATATAACACGAGAACGAAAAAGAATATTCTGACTTCACGTTATAGCAACTTGAGATTTAGCTTCATTGCATGTCAATTTATTTCTCTAACACGGAGCAATAATAATTGCATAATTTGGCTTTATAATTTATGCGAAAACTTGATGTTTTGTTAATGATTGAAGCTTCGCGAAGCTCGTATTTGCTGTTTATAAGTTTACTGATACAAACAAGTAATTTAACGTTTGCCGCGTTGCCTTAAACTTCGTCAGAATAAAATATTCGTTCGCAACTCGAGCGGAAACAAATTTTGCGAACATGGCGTATAATTGCGATTCTCTTTGCAATTTAACAAAGGGAATAAATATCCGACTGTCTCTTACTTTTCGAGATGTAATAAATTGAAAAACATGAAAAAACATAATAATTTACAAATTTTCTAGCATTGAAAGGAATATAAGAAAATATAAGAGAATATAGAATTCTTCTTAGTTGATATATATCTGTAATCTTTATCAAAAATCCAAAATATTTCCAAAATACCCAAAGTATCAAGTAATATACAGATAATATATAGCTAATGTATACAGGGTGTTTCTTAATAAGTATGAAAAATTTTAGGAGATGATTCTTTGTCGAAAATTAAGGGGGATTTTTCATATAAACATATACATCCCTCCCTGTGGAGTTACACTCCTCCAAAAATGGGGGTAAAAATTAGGTTTTTATTTTTTTCTCAAATTTGGAACAAGTTAAAGAAATTAAATTATGTGGATATTTTCTACTAGTAAAAAGGTTATTTATTAATATTTCTTTTAGCCTCCCGTATTATTATGAGGAGATGAAACTAGCAACCCCTATTTAATTTTTTATTAGAACTTTTTAATGGGCCGAAATATGATCATCTAAAAATATGTATTAAAAAGTTTGATTTATTTAGAAACTTTTTTATTTCTTTTATTTTTTTCATAAAATCAGTAGTTTTCAAGAAAAAAAATACGTTATCGTGCACAGCACGATGCTAGATAGCATAGGTTTCGAATTACGAAAAGTTAAATTTTAAAATAAAAATAAAATTAGAGTAAATGTTAAAATAAAAATAAAATTGTTAAAATAAAATAATGAAATTGTTAAAATAAAAAAATGTTAAAATAAAATAAAATGTTTAAAATAAAAATAAAATTAGAGTAAATGTTGGGAAAATTGGAACAAAAACAAAATTATAATAAAAACTTAAAAACCTAAAAAATAAAAACCTAATTTTTATTCCCATTTTTGAAGGAGTGTAACTCCATAGGGAGGGATGTAAGAGTAAAAACTCCCCTTAATTTTCGACAAAGAATCATCTCCTAATTTCCAAAATTTTTCGCACTTATTAAGAAACACCCTATATAATAATAGTAATATATATAAATATGTTTAATATATCACTTTACAACATGTTAAATATATCTATATATTACTTGAAAAATAATTAATGTTTTGTTTTAAAGGTCAGCCGGATATTATCGTATTTCATTGTAAACTTCCGTCAGATATAACTTGTCACGGTAAATCTTCCGAGTCGGGAGTAATTTAAAGTTCAGATAGGGGGGGGACTGAAAGAAATTGAGTGGATCTAGGGTGGAAGTTTTCTAATTAATCGAGGAAAGCCGACGTAACGGCCGCGGCTGATGAAAAATTCTATCATTCGCTTTCTCTATCGAATCGCCGCTGAGGGAAATACGAAGATGAGGCTCGAGATTATAGTCGACGGCTAGAATTGTTGGAGAGAGGCGCCGACTTCCTCGCGCGATCCCCGCGCCAAATCGAAGCTTCGCTTTCGTGGGACCTCGTTAGAAGGGAATTGCTCCGTGATCGATACCATCCGCCGAATCTCAGAAACTCGTCGCTCCTCGGGAAAGGGAGAACACGCCGTGGAATGCAACGGGAGACCCATATAAATTAAGGCGTGCTCACGCGCGAGCAACATCAAGGGAGGGAGCGATCGACCTCTATCTGTCGACTGCTGCTTTATCGGGAAACCAATTTTTCATGGAATCGTTCCAACCTTTGTAACATCTCATATCAGGAATTCGATACAGAGAGGTACACTTTTCGTCATGAAATTGTCAATCCGGTGCAATATGCCAAGATTACAGAGCGCGATCGCGATCCGTGAAGATCAATCACCGTGAATTTTATCGAGTCGCATCTCGGTATTAAATAACTTCTATTTGTGAACATGTTAGAAAAAGTTTACTTTAAAAAAGTAACGCAGCAGAAGAAATAATTCTATTAATTCTATTTTTTAGTAGAATGAGTTTTTTGAAACATGTAAGAATCCTAATGGAACTCATTTATCCGTTTATCAACTTATTTGAACTAATCGAAATAATAAATAATTGGGATACAATTGATAAAGAAAAATGAATCTCATCTTGTATCTTGATTATCTGTGTCGCAAAAAAAATATAAACTTTTATAAAAATATAATTCTTATAATAAAATTAGTGCAAATAAAATTACATGCAATTTTTCTTCGATTATTCCATTACATACAAAACATATATAATTCAGCTGTTCTTATTCTGTATACACTCTTACATAATCTTATAGATGAGTGGAAGAAGTCAACGGCAAACTTATTGGAAACAGTAATAACAAATAAAATTAATTTCACCCTAACAAGCTTTTCACGAGTTTGAAGAGTGTACCGAAGACTCGCGCACCAGCAGTTACTTCATACTACTCGGTAAACTGTGCCCGACTCTACGACGGAGCTGTCCGTCGAGATGTAACTTACACGTAGCCACACAACTAACCCCTGAGACCATTTCTCATCCCGACTACCGCGTCCCGCGGAAGAGGTGTGGGTGGCAGCGGCGGGTGTGCGAGGCACGCGATGTCGGCGAAAGCAAGGCAGAACCGCCAACCCAGCCAGAAGAATCCATTCGACGAAGGTAACGGATGAGGCGAGAAAGTTTGCACGGCGATAACTCATCGTTCACACCTTATTTACCTAGTCGTCCACACTTCGCCTAGTCGATCGTTCCTACGCCTCTACGATTCCACAAAATTGAATTTTAACATCGAATTCGTATTTATATCTCAACAAAATTATTTTGTATATTAATATTTTTGCAGATCCGAGACGAAGTTCGAAGCCCTTTAATTTTTTTAAAAATTCTCGAAAATTTTTATTATTTGTAAAACAGAGAAAATAATTATAATGTCAAGTTTAATGTACAATGGTTCAGTTGTAACAGTAGATATAAGTAAAAGCTACGATAAGTTAAAAGCATCTGCTTCAGCGGTGCTTGAGAAAGCTTTCAGGCTAAAATATAATTAAGATCAAATCTATCTTGTGGGAAATGCTGGCAAGTTTTAATATCTTGTGCTATTTAGCGATTGAGATTGCTTTCGAGAGATCGCGAAATGGTGGAAGAGCAAGTCGTCATCGCAGCGCGACTCGGCGACATTCCGGAAGGCTTTGCATCATTCCGTCACATATTTATACCTCCGTTCGCGGGCGCGTAGGATGAGAAGTAAGGGAGGACGCCGTGGCTTATCGCCTCGAAATTGCGGCTAAATCTCTCCCCGGGGTGCAACACGCGCACACGCGGGAAGTTCCGGGTTTAACAAACGGTTGCTCGCGATGAAATTGCTCGTCGCCAGAACCGGCGTCGCGCAAGGGGAAGTTCTCGACTGTTGTCGCGCGGTTGCATCCACTAGAAATCCTCCGCGCGGATTGTTCGCCGTGTCGTTTTATAATCGCAGCTTTTGTTTTGTCGTGCTTTTGGCAAAAGCGTACTAACTCTGAGAGAAAGAGCGTAAGAGGAGCATATACTTGTACGATAACACCTTCAGTAAAGACACTTTCCGTTATGATTGTTAGATTAGACTAAATCTCGTTAATGACATTATTCCTGAAATAAGTCAGTTTTTCTTTCATTTTCCTTATTTTTTCCCTGTCAAGATTTTTATTAATTATATTTTTATGAAACATATTCAAATTATTTTATAATATATATTTATATAACTATCGATTAAACTTATACAATGATATAATAATACGCAACTATAAAATAAAAATTACAAGTTATATATATAAATTTTTTATACAAGTAAATTTTTAATTTAAGCCTTCACTTATTTCAATATAATTATTATATCTAGAATTGCAGGGTTTAATTTCAGAGCGAAGTGGCTCTATAAATTGCAGTTTCTCCACTTTAAGCATGACTTTATATTTCAAAAGAATTCTATAAATTCATCTCGTTGTTGGACTTCTTCAATTGCGCTTAAAGAGTTTGCCGGTACATGCACCACTTAAATGTGGGAGAATCGATTGTATCGTTGCTAAACGCAGCACGCGGGGGAGCGAGATGCAACATTGATGCAGCAGTAACGAAAATGGAGATTTTACCATGCCCACTTTTACGCTTGAATTAACATACTCATTTGTTTCCCTTGAGAGGACACTCGTTTTACTCCGGCGGGTTCGCCGAGCTCCTGTGCATCGCGAGATGCAGATGTAGCCGGATGTACTGGAAGGGCCATATTCCCGGAAGATTATTCATGGTGCATCTCCATCGCCACTTGATTCCTTGATCTCGGTGTACGAATTGCAACAAAGCAAGATTGCATTTGCGCCGCACCGCCATTTTATCTCGTTATTGAATGCAACTGTCGTCGACGGGGGTTTAACTTCTTGTTGAAATTACTACCGGAAGAGAAAATGTATTGCGCTCGTTCGTCGTCACCAAGTGAAATTATTTAATTCGTTTCTTCCGCGAAACTGAACACGCGTTTTTCGTGTGCAAATACTACCGTGGTACTTCTGCTCCATTATTTTTCGTTATTGCGCGTAAAATGAGAATATACGTGTATCTTGACAACTTCTTTACATAAACGCGTTGCAATGAATTTGTGTCTTGAATATTCGCATCGTAGAACAATACGATTAATTTTATCGTTGAATAAATATGAAATGCACTGTTATTTCGATTCAAAAATTGAAATAAGCGAGTTGGATTAGCTATTTTTCTTTTTTACTAATAATGCTGAGTCTATGAAAAGAAATTGTAGAAATCATATGGTAAATTTTATTGCATCGCGAAATATGATTCTAAATAATGGATCTTTTGCAGATTCTTTATTGGAAAGTCATTGCGGATTTTTTCTTCGCTAAGTGCTGACTCGCGCTTTTAAAGCACTTGGTCGAAGAGTTTTGAAGCGCATTATCATAAAACACCTGTGGCAAATAAATATGTACGCTCGGTATAAGAGTGTTCAACTAAGGGAAAACTGAAAGCGTTACAAAACGTGGTAAATTGCATGCAATATTTTAGAGATCTTGAATAATTTTCGACTGTAATTATTTTAGAATATAGTATAAATTTTAAATTAAAATATTTACTAAGCGTATTGATTTCGCAATTTCTTATTAGAAATACATCCAGAAGTATATTCTCTTAAATAGAATGATTATTACTGATAAGTAATAATTTTAATCATAAATATAGCATTAAAAATAATGAAAACTTACTGAAAAGAATCAATTAGTAGCAGTAGTAATAGTAGAAGTATTAATTAGTATTTTTTTCAATGAAATCTTGTACTATAATCAGTAAAATGGAGGTACAAACTGTGAGTGATTTCACTGAAAATCAATGAAATATTCACTGATCTTCTATGAAATTTTGTTATTGCTTTAATCAATGATATTTTCATGAATTAAATTCAAAAGAATACATATTAGCAGTCGTATATTTGAAATCAAAATGTGTTGAAAGATGATAAAAATCATATATCATGTTCAATAATTAATATAATTCTTATACACAAAATCTTTATACGAATTCACGTTATAAGAATGTAAATCTTGAAGCCTCAGACAAGTATGTTGTAATCCATTAACAGTTGTCAAATTGGCCATAAAGGCCCAAAATAAATGCAAAAAAAAAATAAAATAAATAAAGATTTTAAAACTTTTGTCTTACAGTATCATATAATGCATTCTGAGATATATAATTTCGGATTTATAATATTTAAATTACAAAAATTTATATAGATTCTTTTTGGAAAACATCGATAAATTTTTTGTATATTAAATCAGATCTGTAAATGAAATTAAATTATCAATTTAGATTAATATACTTCTAAAACACCAACAAAATTCGAAAACATTACTGTTTTTATTTTTCGATGTATTTTTCAAAAAATTCAAAACATCCTTCGAATAAGATTTATTCAAAAGAAGAGATTCATTCAAAAACAAGCATTGGAAAAAATTAATAAGTTAATATTATTATATATTTTCTTTAAACATATACTATTATATTTTCTTTAAGCATATCTTATAATATTTTCTCTAAGCATATAATATTTTCTTTAAGCATATAAGCACTTTTTCGGTAGCTCTTTACTCTTCTCACATCTGTTTACAGTATGTCGACACCGCTCTTCAAACCCATTAGATATTTTTATTGCAAATTTTATCGCTCTTCTCTCTTATAAAACACGGTTTCCGTCTTTACGCATATCGTCGCTTATTCTCACTACGTATCTCGAGTTGATTTCATTGCTGATCAAACATTTATCGTGAAAGTTTGCAAAGTGGCAGAGATCTGAAATCCCCTCATTGCTTATATTCGCGGGAAGAGCCCGATGCCGGGCACATTGATGTGCACGCATACATGTGCACGCGCGAATACTTTTCCTTTCCTCAATGGTAGTTTTAGTACTCCAGGGAGAAATTACCGCTGGAAAGCAACCGGAATCATAAAATGTTAGGACCGCACAGCTCGCAATTTTAAACAGATTCATAGCCAACACGTTTGATGTTTATTCGAAGATCGAGGAAATATACACAAATGGAGTACGAGATCATTTCGACTGGATTATAAATGTCAATGGGAAACAATAGGCGATGATGTGACAATAATCTATTTTTAAAATGCACATATCAAGAAAGAAAATATCGAGCTCTTAAAAATCGATTAAGCATTGTCCGATATAATCATATACAGTTAAAGAGCTTTTTATTACAAGCTAAAACATCGAAAGATGACTGCGATTCGTGTAAACTTGTTAAAGCGAAACTAATAGGACTAAGAAATATTTATGTTTTGAAAACTGACAACGTGTGGTAAAAACGCGCGACACTTGGATGTAACTGCCATAACGACAAAAATGACTACATGACATAGTGCGCTCGAGCGAGAAGAGAAAAATGTCGAAAAACGAACGAGAAGTACGAAAAAATGTACACGAATAGCAACTTTACTAGACAGAGTATGAATTTCGTTGCTTCTTTTTCCAGCTATAGTCGAAACTTTACCGAAGATAAGCATCCGATCTGGACCATAGAGAAGAGAATCTTCCCGACGAAGCGACGTAGACAAGCGGAATAAATTACGCTTTCTTTATTCTCGAACGTAGTTTTCGCTCTAGTCTGAATGACCCTCTTCCAGTTTATCTTCGAACACTGACTCGTCTAGCAGCCGCCGAGAATATCGATTATTTTTGCGTTCCAACTAGATTGCCCGGCGCAAAAAAAAGGAACGGTCGTCCGTACGGTATTGGGAAACGAAACCGGAAAAACATTCGTCAAGGAACATCCATTAAGTAATTAATGTTACCGTAACAAAAGGCGTGCAAAGAATTGCAGTTCATTGTATACGAACGCGCATACTTATGCAGCTTCTAATCCCATCGGAATGTTTGGGATACTATCGATAAATGTTCCTTTGATCGATCACATGTAGCAAATCGTACATTCATAAAGAAAAAATTAATTAATAATTAGAAATTTATTTTTCTATTATTTAAATGTTATGAAGGAAGGAATAAATATCTCGGAAAATTATAATAAATCTCCAACATTAATTACTTGACAAATATTTTTCGACTTTCTAATTTCATTTCTCGATATCATATAAACTAGCAAAATAATTTCCTAACGATCATTTAATTTAATCATTTTATTTAAAAAATTACAAAAGGAAATTTAAAACTTGCGTTACAATAGCTCTTTGAGAAATTGGATTGTTGAAAAACGGAGATGCTCGTCACAATTCTTTAATAGGAAATAGTTCTTTTAACAAGAAACTTTAGCATTTCTCTTAATCCTTAACTTTTACAATGTTCATTCAACTTGGAGAAACTTTGCGCCTAGTTCTATCAATCGCAGGCGAATGAATTGGCACATTGACTGGTTGCGATTATTTTAAGTCGCAAGGCGATTCAGCCGTGCCCAGGATGTCAGCTGTGCTCGACCCAATTTTACGTTTCTACTTATATCACGGCGAAGGTAGCGATTGAGGAAACAGACCGGAAGTGGCCGAGTAAGTTAGTTAACCGAGACTGTCGGCGAGGTAACCGAGACGTAATTAACTCATTAGCGTCCGAGAGAAGCTAAAGGGGCAATGAGTGGAATCGGCGACTGTGTCGGGTCTTCCGGATCAGGATGAATTAAGCGTGAGAAATAAAGCTCGTTGTGTCATCGGTCGTGTCGTCGTCTCTCGCGTGCTTTGACTTTTTGCAGCTCGCTCTGACGCGAAATTAAACCCGTGCGCGTCCGTGAAGTAAAATTATCCCTCTCATTTTATGGAGCATTTCCGCATTCGCTCCTCGGAGTTTTACACCGTCGCTGTGTGTGCTTGCACTTTTGCTCGCACCGTCTGATTCTCTCGTCCTGCCATGAAGCGCGATATGTGTCCGTCCAACGCGAAAAAGAGACGATGAGAGTCGGCAGGACGATCCATCCTAGGCCGAGTGTGTGGCACGTAAAGATATATATTTCGCGCGTGTAGTTTTAGAAATGTCGCAAACTGCGAGCAACATATCTGACTAAAAAATTCGTGACCGATAAAATCATTGTAATACATTGTAAAACTTGACTTATCTGGTATATATTCTCTTTCTCTCTCTCTCTCTGATATCTGTATGCAATTTCTCATGATGATAAGAGATCTGCACAGACATTTGTCGTCGGATCCAATTAACGCGAATTTGCCTCGATTCTAATCAGAAAATTTTACATAACACAGCAAACTGTTCAAGTGTATCACGGTATCTTTTCTCAGAACAGTTACGTGTTAATTAAATTTTTTAACTGAGAATTATTTACATCCTTCTCTTTTTCGTTCAGTGTCACTTAAAAATTAATAAAGAGCGTATTATTAAGCTTCTTTCTGTTAAATATTTAATCAAACCTACAATCTTTAAAAAACTTTTATATTTAATATTAAATATATATTTTTTAAAATTAACACACTCAACTTTAAAATAACACAAATTTTTAATAAGCTATAGATACTATATAAACTAATTATTGTTAAATTATTAAATTATTATTTAAATTTTAATATTATTTATATTATATTATTAATATTATATTAATTTTATATTTTATTATTTTTATATTATACTATATTTATATTATATTTATATTAATATTATATTAATATTATTTAATATTATTTACAAAATCCTACATTTATTTTCAATATAAATATAAATATCTCAACGAAAGAAAAAGAGAGAGAAGAGATGTATTAATTTAAATTTTCTAATACAGTTTGTCAAGCAGAGAGATAAGCAGAGAATATATCCTCGCAAATTCTAAATGTCGCCATACGCTTATCTGTCTGACGATTATGCTCGCTGTATGTTACACTTTCCCAACTGCGGTTACTTTGAGAATACAGTTTCACACGCCTGTCGGATAAGCGAGAAGGAAGCAAGCCGTTTCTCCGAGGCGTCCTTACTCAACCGCAAACTCGCGGGACAGTCGTCCCGATATATCTCCCCGCGTCCAATGATCAAGCAGTTAGACGACTCTACTCTTTCTTGGGTCGTCTATTAAGGAGCGTCGCCCGGTGTGTCGTCTTAGGAACTTGAAATTCGCGTCGCGAATAGAACTTTCGGATTGAAGCGAGTAAAAAGCCCTCTCCCTCTCCCATCTCTCCGTCTTGCCTTTCCTTCCGCCCCCGCAGCGCGAGAGGGGTGATATTTATCTTGCTTCCGCGAGTCGGGCGCAGCTCTCTTAAAATTATAGGCGACGCGAGAAAATTTGTTCCGTCGCGCGCATCTGTGCGGTATTTCTGCGACAACCTCGGCGAGCGGGTCCGGAAATAAGCCGCGCGTCTCCTTTATTGCTCCTTTGCCGGTGCTTTTATCGCCTTAATTCCGAGCGTGGAGCATTAGGGGACTCTTGTTGCTCGCGTTTACACGCGAACTTCGCGACTTCGCCCTCGTTACACCTCGCTCGGAAGTGTCTTGACCGATTAACGACGATGAAATACATCGTAGCGACGTTGGGTGCCTATTACGAGTGGATTGTCTCTTATCTCGTGTGCGAAGCGGTATCACTCTCGCAAATTGGCGTTGCTTTCGTCATTAACAATTCTCTATGTGCGACTTTTATGTAAAAAGAATGAGCTCTGTTGTATCAATAAATACTAGCAGAAAAAAAGTAATCCTACGATATTTTGTAAGAATAATTTACATAATGATAACGTAGTTTTAGTTTCCTTAACGAAAAAATAAAAGAACTATATTATTTAGAAAACTTAATTTAATTAATAATTTTTAATAATTAAAAACTAAATAATTTAAAACTTAATTTAATTAATAATTTTTAATAATATTTTTGATAATTAGAATATTTCGAAATAAAGGCATTTTTAATTCAGTTTCAATGTACTCTCGGCGCAGGAGAATAATGATTTTCCAAATTTTAATTTAAATCCAAAATTAGAAAATAATTTTATGAAAAATACTGCTAAAAAAAATTAATTGAAATTGAATATTACACTACACTTAAATAAAAATTCAAATTATATTTTGAAATTAAATGGCATATACATGATAATGTACAATATTCACATTAGATTATAAAAGATTAAGTTGAAGAGAAATAATTAAATTTGCATATTGTTGAAAATAGAACTTCTACAAAGTTCAACATTTTAAAAATAGGGAGAATGCACTTGTTTCTACCGCAAATATGTTTTAGATTAATGAAAGCGGTGATTCTTTCAAAGGGCATTTAATTAGCTTCATACATGAAGAACCACAATTTCGCTCTACATAATCACTTTAAGAAATACTTTCAAGACTGGACATTAGTAGACGTGTAGTTCGTTAAAACAACGGACGTAATATAACAAAGAGAAAGGAGGACTTTTACCGCATGTTTTTCCACGAAAATAGTAAGACGACCAAGCTCGCAGAACGAACTAACACTGTGACAAAGTATCGCGCGGAATATCGTTCTTTTTGTAGACCGGTCCTATAGAGAAATTCATCCGACTCAGCGCCAAAGCAGCCTCCCGAGGCTCGCTGAAAGAAAAGGTAGGACGTAACGCAGCTTTGCTGTAAGTGACGCAATGATTCTCTCCCTCGAGTATAGAAAGCTCGCTTATCTTCCTCTATCTCTGTCTGACTCCTTCAGTTTGTTCAAAATCATTATACCCGTTATAGATCTTTGATGAGGAAACGCCACTGACAGATGAAGTATTATAAAAATGCCAATACATATAATATAAAAGAATAGCAGGCAATTAATGGCAAAAATAAATCATATTAATATATAATATATAATATAATTTTATTCAATATATATATAAAATCTTATAATATTTCAATTGAATCATCCTTTTAAAAAAGGAAAACAAAGGTATAATTAAATATTTCTGCTTAACAAAATATTTGATTAAAAAGAAATTTATTTTATTCCTTTAATATTTATTTACAAATAAAACGTAGTATTTATTTACCTAAAATTTTTATGCCAACATGTATTATAAATATATTTTTAATATTATATATTTATTGATAATTGTTTAAATTTCAACAAATATCAGCAAAAGTGAAAATAAAATACATTCATATAGTCTAATATTAATCATATTTTAAATTATTGATTTTTTACATTTTATATGACAAAAATTTTTTCAGTATTTGCAGAATAAAAAATCAAAACAATAACATTAAAAGAAAAGAGAAAAAGAGATTTAGAAAAATATCAATACTAATTAAAATTTCGCGTAAACTTTTATTTGTATCTTATCTGAGATTCATCTTTCGCTGAGAGAGACCCTCAAGAATTATCGCGTTTGCCTTATTCTTATGCCTCTTATAATCATTAATTGATTGTTATCATAATCGCAATCATCTTGAGGGCGTATCGAGAGTTCTCTTTTAAAATCAACAGCGAACTACAAAATCGAGTATCGAAAGGAATTAAATCGGTGAAAGAGAACTTGGTCGGTCTACTATATACAGTAATACACCGACAATGTAGCACTGCTCTATTTTTATTACTTCCGTGACTCTCTACCGAGGCGATAAAAGCACTCTGTAACCGACATGAACGCGCTAACTGCCAGATACTAAGTAGAAGTATCTCCCCTGCAATGTGTGGCAGCCGCAATAAAGCGTTCAATCGACTCACGCAACTGCGTGCTTTATTGATTATCCGATTTCAATATACCTACCAGTCACCGATTGAATTAAACTATCGACAAGAAGTGAAACTAATGTAATATTAGATATAATATCTTATATTTGAATGATATTAAGCGCAATTTTGGCAAGCGATATTGATAACATTATAACAATGAGATAGTAAAAATTAAATCCAAGATTATAATTGAAATAGACAAATAAAGTTTATTTTTATTATTAAGAGAGAGAACAAATATTTAAAATTAATTCCCTAATCTCTTATCACACGTTACATATACAGGGTGAGCCATTTTAAGTTACCCACCCCAATAACTTTTTTTATTTTTGAATGTACAACAAAATGTTTCAAATAAAAGTTGCTTGACTTCGAGGGGGACAGAAGATGGTGGCAAAAATTTGACCTTGGATAGTCATTTGAAGGTCACATAAAGGTCACCCTCAATTTCTTAAATGGAACCTACTATTTTTCATTGCATATTCTTGTAGCTTATCTCAAGAGCTTTCCAAAACACTATAATTAAGTATCTTTTCGTTAAGTACTTTTTGAGTTATGAGGCTTGAAATAATTTCTTAATTTTACATAAACCGTAAAATATCTTGTAAAATATTCATTTTTCGATTATTTTACCTTAATACTTTTACGTACAAAATAATGAGAGGAATCAATTGGTGTAAAGAAAACACATAATTGTTTCGAAAAAAAAAAATGTAATTGTTAATTGCAAATTACATTTTTTCTTTCGAAACAATTATGTGTTTTCTTTACACCAATTGATTCCTCTCATTATTTTGTACGTAAAAGTATTAAGGTAAGATAATCGAAAAATGAATATTTTACAAGATATTTTACGGTTTATGTAAAATTAAGAAATTATTTCAAGCCTCATAACTCAAAAAGTACTTAACGAAAAGGTACTTAATTATAGTGTTTTGGAAAACTCTCGAGATAAGCTACAAGAATATGCAATGAAAAATAGTAGGTTCCATTTAAGAAATTGAAGGTGACCTTTATGTGACCTTCAAATGACTATCCAAGATCAAATTTTTGCCACCATCTTCTGTCTTCCTCGAAGTCAAGCAACTTTTATTTGAAACATTTTGTTGTACATTCAAAAATAAAAAAGTTATTGGGGTGGGTAACTTAAAATGGCTCACCCTGTATATGTTTGCGAAAAATTTATAAAAATTTTTACCATCCAGCGTATAATTATTACAATTTAAACAAGAATTGTTTCCATCTCGAGACAAGATATTTCATTTCGGCAAGAAATCTCTCATACGCACGATAAAACATGTAATCTCGGCGTGTCCTTATACGTGGAGAATTGAACTATTCAGTTAACGAGGAGGTCGCCGAATTGACGTGTCGTCAGCGTTTTGCATTTCCTTGATGAAAAACAAATATTGGAGCGGCGCGTAACGTCGAGCATATTGATTATCAAACATATCGAATTGCAGGATGTATTTTTCATTAACGTACGTCGATCTTCAGCATTTCATCATTATACATCGAACGGACTCGTATCTCGCGTATCTAATAAAAGATAATTTCCGACACCGTATCAACCATGTCCTAACGAATGCTAATCAATTAGAATCTTATTTATTTATTTTGACAGGAACCGTTTATAATATCTCATCTTCATGATACATAACATATTACTTAATATCATATACTTTTTACTATATTTGTTTAAGAACTTCCCAGAGATAATTTGAGAAGTGTTTTCAAATCGGGAAAGATAAAAAAAAAGTTTAATATTAATGTAAAAATAATATATTTATTTAAATAATGTTTATATTTATTAATGTTTAATTTATATTTATTAAATTAATGTTTTTATCATATCTATAATCGTAATGTTATAACAATAATCATCCATGATAAGAAATCAATTTTTATCATAATTGGGATAGCGATTTGTTATATAACAATTTATAATGAAATAGTATAGATTTATTAGAATCACATATTTTACAAATATTTTTGTAAACATATTTTGCAATCACATAATAAATATACTTTGCTGAAAACATGTATAAGATTGATTCTTTTATATATCTACATAAAATGAACGTATATATGAGTTAATGTATATGTATTCCATTAAATTTGTATATAATTTATATTATAATCATTACATTACGCACATAAATCAACTGCGAAGATAATATTATAGATAAATTATATATAAGAAACAGTCGGCTATTACGAGTCCTGTACATTCTTTCATTTTTCGTTCCAATTTAGAAGTTGAAAGATTTGCTGCGCTGATTCGTAACTCTCTTTTCGTAGACGGAATTAAAAATTCCAAGATTGTTTTATCGTCGTTGTACGCGCTTCGCGACGATACGGTATCTCTCGACCTTTCTCGCAAGGGATTGACTATTGTACTGGCTATCTCTCGAAAACTATCTAGAGCAGCAGCGACGACTGAAGTATCGCAAGAAGTGGTCTTCTTGTAGGGAAAGAAAAAAAGAGCAAGCAGAAGACATTTGCTCGTCTTACGTTAGGCTGTTTTATTCTTTCGAGAGTGCACCTCTCAATAGCGAGTATTATGTCGGGAAGGAAAGAAGCTCAAACATGAAGAAATCTTTTGCGAAGCGACGAATCGATTCCTTGTCGGTGACAAAGTTTATACTGCACGTTATCGATATCGTATAAATGTATCTGTAATCGATTTCGTGTCTGCAGTTATTCTTCTCTTTTCTTGATATCGTGTAGAGAATTATTATCGTTGCGAAATAATTTATGGCAAAATTTGTGATAACAACTCGATAGTTTCTGTGATAACTAGATTAACAATTTCAAAAATCGAAGTTTTAATTGATCCTTTAATATTTTACATTCGCTTTGCTAAAATTTATGCTTTAAGAACTAACGCTAACTCTATCATTTTTCCAAAATAAAAGGGTATCATATATTTTGTGCGTAATGTAACATCGAATAATTGATGCAGGTGCAAATCAGTTTTTCATTACAAAACAAATCACTGGAATTTTATAACATCCAAAAATATAAACTTTCACTTTGAAATCAATCTAACAAATTATTTTGCTCGTACATGTTATACACATTAACATTTGCTATTTGATGAGTGACTCAGGTTATTCACTTACGTACGATTACTGTAATATCTATAGCTATTAATATAATTAAAAACACACATAGTTTAGAACCAACGTAAACATGATAATTAATTTAGAGTGACAATTATTGATATTAATCATTGCATAACATCAATAGCAAATAAACGCTATATAATTTGTAATTATTATATTAATTGTCGATTGTGCATTAATCGTGGAAATACAAGCGTGTTTTATCAAACGAGCACTACTGTCAAACTAAAATATTTGTTCATATACAAAACGCCTCCATAATATATTGCCAAAATAGACTATTACTCTCGTTATTGATTGATGGTATTAAATCTGATCAGTTTACAGATTTTAATTCTACATACAAAAATTTCCTGTTTGTCTTTGAAATATTATATTTATACATATGAATGTATATTATGCATTTAAAGTTTTTTTGCACATACGTACGCACACACATACAGACATGTGCAGTATTATAAAGTGAAACAAAAAACAAAAATACGTTACGAGAAAAAGATTATATTTTTATTTTAGACATTTTAAAAATATATTTTTAAAAACTCCATTAAACGTATCAAAAAATAGAATATTTCCTCAGAACATCTAAAAAAATGCGCGAATAGTTTTAAACAAACATACTGCGGGATTAATAAACTAACTGTTGTTGAAGTGCCACATCAAAGAAGAGAATTTCTTATAGAGAATTTCTCATATGATTTTAATTAGCTCTGACCCTCAGGATAGTCTCGGGTAAAAGCCGAGCAATGCGATAAAAAAATTGTAAACTCTTGGAAAGCTAAAAGGTAATAAAGAAAAAAATCTTCGAGTTATTGACGTCGAAACGTAATAATGCTACTTCGATATGTTTCACGATTCGCTCTGTAATTGTAAAGCTACCCAAAGGTATTATTTCATTGCGGAAAATGTATGATTCTTTCTGCTGAATGCATTTTTATTACTATAGTAAACTGCCCTTACGAAGAATTGTTATGGCCGTAATAGAATAATCAGGTCAACACCATTTTATCACTGACTACGTACAATTGTGAATAGAGAGAGAGAAATTTTTTCTATAATTTTGAGAAATCATTTTTAATCGACATATAAAAATCAAATGGGTAATATGTTCGTATCAATCTGTATTTAACATTCATTAGCTTCTAGTTAATTATACGATTTTACTTTCTTTAATTTTATACAAGTTTCTCTATTGTATCTTCAATTATTCAATACCATTCTTGAATATATTTAATATCTTATAATTCTATCAGAGATATTAAAATTAATTTTCTTTTTTATTTATATATATATATATATATATATATATATATATATATATATATCCGTAGAATTTTTTCGAGTATATTATTTTTTTGGAATATTTATTTTAAATTATTTTGAATTTTTTATTTATAGTTCTTGTATTTCTAAAATTTATATTAGCATAATGCTCGTAAAAAATTGTTTGTGTCCGCAAAGTAACATACTATAATTCGGCAACCCTATCTTACAATTTTCTGACGCACTATGGATCTACGTCAACAGTCGAAAGTGTCAAGTAGTCGATCATAGTTGTGATTTCAGCGGAAACTATATATAATTCAAGACTATCATAACTCTGTTCTTTTCTGTGAACACTCTTCCTTCTCTGTTTCATTGTTCGATAAAGTCGCAGACGCGGAAAGAGATGCAATTGTCGTCGACGGATGCGGGAATGGAGGTGAAATTCATGGGACGATACGGCTACGAGAGCAACGCGCGCATAAAGGGCACTTTCGCTAAATTATGCATAGCACATGAAAAATTCCTACGGCGAGCCGAGCCCCCAACTTCCACGGGCTGCACAAGGAGATTCGCATTATCGTGCATGTTGAATGACGGGAAGCGCGCGCGCGCGCGCGAGAGAGAGAGAAAGAGAATTCGAAGGGCAGCCGAGAGGCCGAAGAGCAGCCGGCAGCAGTATGAAATTTTTATCAGTGGTACACGGCAGAAAGCATGTTCGGAATCGGAACCACTCCGTCCCCGAAGAGCATTACGAAAGCAAACGGACCCCGCGAAAATTTCAAGCTTGACGTTATATTTGACATTTGCCTTTCTCGCACTAATTAAGTCGACATACCTCATTAACTAGTTCCGCGCGACTGACGAGTTTATTTATTTTATAAGCTGTTTACTCTTTGGCCTAGTTATATTTCACTTGTATTTCTTCAACTGAAAGGTATGAAATGTAAATACTGAAATGTTCGTGCAAGAGATAATGGCTCCTTTCGATATTTCTAGCCTTTTTTTATCAAGTATTCATCTGTGCGTTGCTGTCATATATATTTTCATCTATTAACTTATTAATTATTGAATCATTTTAATAATGGATTATTGTTCTGTTTCAGACCGCTACTAAAACAAATCAAGAATTCCGCGGAATCGCACATCGTGCTGGACTGCTCCACCGAGAGAATCTATGACGTACTGAAACAGGCTCAGCAGATTGGAATGATGAGCGACTATCACAGCTACCTTATCACTTCCCTGGTGGGTATTCGAGGTTAAATGCGATTAGTAATTGACTTTCCGTTCGTCGTAAGCCACAAGGTAATCCGGAGTAGACGTAAGACCCGCGAAATTGCATCAGGCACGTCGCTCGTAAGGCTAATTTGTGCAATCTTCATCATCTGAACCATCTGCGGCTCTTCCAGTCTTCGAGATGTCGAGAGAGTCGAGAGAGATATGCCGAAAGACCTGATGTTCTCGCAAAAGTCGAAGATCGATAACTTTACTCCCGGAATATTCGAGCCCCTCATAAATTACTGCTAAAATGGCGAGAAATCGATTACCGTAAAAAACGATAGCGTTGGTCAGAGATTGCCATTCACTGCTATTGACTTGCCGTGATTGAAGATGCGGTTAAATGTAAAATAATTCGATATAGTATTAAATGATCTCCGCGGTATTATTTCCGCAAATTTACTCAATCATTATCTCGAATAATTTAATAATCTGCTTGGTTCTTCCGCTCTTCTTCTTCTCGAAACAAATTTGATAGATGTTATTGATGCCAAGAATATTGTTATTATGTAAAAGTACAACAATTGCATGTTTAATTATCTCAAACAACATTAAATCAATAATAATCTATATAATAACAATAAAGTCTCGAATCTCTATTAAAGGCTATTTAGACGGATCAAAATTTAATTGCAGGGGAAAAGGTCTTCAAATTGACGAGAAATATTAAATTAAAAAGACTTATTAATATTTTAAATTAAAAAGAATTATTAATATTTTGCAGGAAATTTGATAGAAATAAAAATCAGTATGAATTTAATCATCACAATAAATTATAATACAAATTCAGAGGAAAAAAGGTGCAAAAATAACAATAACAAACGATTTATTTGATTGGAACGAAAGCGTAGTTTGTTATAAGATCGCGAATACGAAATTTTATTTTTAATGACAATAAAAAGAATTAAAATTCGCTTGTTTTAAATTCATCTGTCAACTCGTAACGAACATAATGAAAACGTTATGCGAGCGCAAAATACACAACTTGTTGAGACGTTCGTTCAAATGAGTAAAAGACGGAAGTAGTTAAAATTGGAAGCTGTCTCAGAATAATTAGTAATTTACAGCCGTCTCGGTGACGCGAGCGGAAGCATCCGGAAGAGGACATCTTGTCGGACGAGTCGGACGAGACGAACGAGACGCTACGAGAAACCGTCGTCGCGTCGACGTCAACGTTCGCGACGGCAATATAAGTGATAAAAAATAAATAGGGTTTTAAACGGACACGCTATATAACCGCAAGCGGTGCAATTTATCTTGGCGCACCTCCTTCCTCTCTTTCTTACCAGATTTCAATTTAGATCCATTAAAATGTAAATCAGCGAGGGTATTTGTTCAAGCGCGCGCGAAAGAATCGAGCTATGCTTTTTCATCCGGCTTCTTCCCGTTGACTCTACTGATGACGACCGTCGGTTTGTTTTACGCAGATTGACGGCAAATTGTTTTGATCGCCGGTATCAATTCATGAACGACAACGTAGCAGTGTAAATCGGTGGATCCATCGTAAAGTTCCTTCTTACATGAATATTACTTTGATCCAAATACAGCGTTAGATACGTAACGTTAAGAAACCACGTGGAAAACTATAAAACGGAATACTAAGATTAATTTTTTTAAGTACAACATTTTTTATAAAATAAAATATGTTCGCATTTTTTCTCGACAATCATTTAAATTCGATTGTTTCCTTGCATGAAAGCAATACCTTAACACCAATGATTACAAAATCCCTTAAATCCTTAATAAATTATTAAATATGATAGACTCCATTTGACATTTTCAACAATAGCTTGAAATAATTCTATTAATTCCATTAATAATATATATAATCGCTATTAATAGTTTTATTGTAAAATATGCATCATATGATATAGTGCGTTATTAACAAAGATTATTAATTTATAAAGCGTATAAGATATGCTTGCCTCATTAATATTAATTGTTACGCATGCGAAAGAAGCGCATAGCGAGAATAAGGGCGCAGCTTTAAAAAAAAAAACATTAAACCGAGTAAACGGTGCAATCTAATGCAGTGCGGAAAGACGCGAGTGATAAATTATTAGACAAGTGCGACCAGATTTGTCGACATGGAAGAGCTCGGCGAGATGAAAAGGATAAGGCTGCTTAATAATTGCTTAGTGTCGCGGCTGATTTCCATCGCACGTGGGAATTTAACGGTGCTGCGCTCGATTCCCGAGACGATATGTCCCGACTCGGAGACTATTTATTTTCACTTACGTCGGCCAGTCGTCAAGGCTCTCGGAGGGAAAAATTGGCCATCATCCATCAACCTGACCTTTTCCGCGGGACGGTCAGGAAGTCTGCACAGCTGTGTTACACATGAGCGGATATAGGTACACATACTGTTACAGCACACGCTGTTTTCCCGACGCCGCGAGGACCGGGTAAGAGCATTAATGATTCTTGCTCGGTCACTGCAAGCTTGGCTTTCGACGGATTACCTTTCATCGAATTAAGTCCGCTCCATGAAACAGTGATTTCGCAATGAAATTATGGGCGCGAGCATCTCCATGGACCACGCGAATTTTGGAGCATCCTTCGAATTTAGCGACGTTGACGTATCGTGCGATCATTATGATTATTATACCTGTTATGATTACGATGATTGTTGCAGTCGTTACAGCTTCAGTCGCCATTAAGGCGCTTATTACGGACATCCATCGCTTGTATGATGATACGCTACTGGATTTTCGCGCGCTGCACTTTAGGACTCTCGAGCTCGAATGGAAATATCCTGTTTCGCGTTGAAATACAAGACTTTCCAAGCAAAATTTCGCTGAATAAGAGAGTACTTAACAGTATTTACTCCGGAAACTGTGAAACCAGAAAAATGTAAAAAAGTTAATCGGAAAATTTTGAAAATCACTTAAAGAGTCAAATTTCCACTGGAGAAGGAATAATAATAATAATACACATATTTGCGAATCAAAATAATAATAAATAATTCATTATTAAATTCGAAAATACAAAATCTAACATTATCAGATAATAAATCTGTTCATTCAAATCAACGTTCGTAAAATTCAAATGAAATCAAATTTCAATTCCTGAATTAAAAACTGAAATTTAATTTATATGCAGATTTTTTTTTATACGATTTAAAATAATTATAAAAATAGATCATCAATTTTTAATTCTTTCTCTACTCTTTTACCTACATAAAGTTTAAGAAATATTATCTCGATAAAAATGATATACGTTTGTTCTTTTCTAAAAATTGGAAAGTTCAAAATAATTTCGACCGATCCATAATTGTCGCGTCGAATAAATGCACAAATGTAACCGAATACAAATTAGATGTTTAAAAACTTGCTGCAAAATAACTTTGACATATGACCGAACCAGATATAGTTGTATACCGTGTACAGTAATACACATCCTTGCAAAACCATCTGTCAAACAGTTTCGACGATATTCTTCGTGTCCACGTACATATTCGCACGCGCCGGCTGTTCCCGTTTCAAACGAGTTAGCGAACGAAAATTTAATGACAGATCCCGCAACAGCTATGCGGGCGCAGTGCGCAATATGCCGTGTGAAAAGCAATATTCTTTCCAGATCCGCATCCATATTCCGCGGGCACGATGATAACATGCTGAGAATAAAGCCGGTCCCTTTGTTACTCGCTCCTCTGTTACTCCTGCAGGTGAACGAAAATCCGATATCGCGTGTATATTTACACGGCTTCCGTATCGAGACGAATAGACGAGAAGAGGATACAGCAATCTGTTTTCCATCAGCGTTATGGATGAAAAGTATCCGACAGATATTCATATCGGGACTGTGGCCATCAGATCGTGTTGCGATCGATCAATAGTCATTTATGCGTGATATACGCATCCCATGACGCGCGCACGGTTTTTCCATGCGATTCTGAAACATGTTAATAAAATGTCACACGTGAAATGGGAGACACAATGTTGCTGTTGTGAATCGTCACACTGAAAGAAGTTATACCAGCACGTATGGAACCATAATAACAACATTCGTGCCGTTGTGTCCTTGCGGAAGAATTCTTCGAGTTTTCCTCTCTGTTATCCTCGCTTTATCATTAGCTACTCCTTCAACTACAACTAAAAACACTAGTTTTATTAAATTATATATTTAAATAAATTAAATTTTTATTAAATTTTTTCGTATCGATTAAAACTAATGAATAAATAGAGGAATGTAATAATTTTCCAATTAATAAAAGTAATAATTTTAAATTCATTAAAAATTAAGTAAAGACACTAAAACACAATAATTATTAATTTCACTAATGAAAACTTCTTTTTGTATTTGCTTTATTTTTATTTATTTAATTATATTAACTATATTTACCTATTTAAACAGATTTAGCTATATATGTTCTAATCGTATCTTCATAATAATTTTATGTGACATATTTATAATATTTCTCTTAGTTTTATCTTTTATTATCTTTGCAAGTATCAGTGTCACATATTCACATACAGAATAATTCAAGATTTTTTAATATAGAATGGAATTAATATGGATGATGGAATCAATTTTTTCGTTAATAAAGATTTAATTATAAAACTTTGTTTCGGAATCATTCAATAATCAATATATCGATATATCTATCCAAACTTTAATATTCGAGGTATAACATTTTTTTATTCATTGACTGTTGTACATTTTCATTTATCGAAAACCTTTTTGATTTCTTTTTTATTCCAAAAATGTGTCTTCTTTTTGCAATAATTTTATTAAGAAAAAATTTTATATATTGACATTTCACTTTATTATATTATAAATACAATTATTGGACTAGTCATAATAATTTTAGAATTGACGATAATTTTCTTTTCTTGTCATGTATTGCTCTTTCTCCATATCAATATCACAATAATTGTTGCAGAAATAGTAAAAGACAGAACTATATTAAAAATAAGTAAAGTTCGTAATTGTAATCGTTATCCGCAACTATTACATTTATTGTACATGATAAATACGATTTCGATGTCGTGTTGCAACATGTCTCGAAGGAGGATGGACTGGATGTAGTTAGAGGTGAGATGATGATCGATCACCAAAGTGACGGTCAATCGATCCGCGCGACATCGGGAACGTGGGTACGTCGCCAAGTGTGTCGATTTACTTGCGAAGACAGCAGATCGAGAATATCGAACTTATCCATCATGTTCTCGTATGCGGGACAAAGGATAATAAATGGCCGCGGCGGCGCGATCCTCCACGAGTATTCGAAAAGATGGGAACTGGGATGCGCCTTCGGCTGGGAGCTGCATGCGACTTTAAATCACGTCGGACCACCAGCGTCAACTGATACAGATATCGGCCCGCATGAAGCAGATCCTCCTGCTTGAGTTATCTTCATTCCCGCTGATAGCTACTGAATACATCACAGAGAATGCAAACTCACACATTCTTCATATTCAGCTGTCGATCGTGTCGAAAATAAATAACGATTTATTATATCTTATAATATTGGAGTAATCTCGATACATGCGATGAATGATTGATCTATTAAAATTTATTAAAATGATATGCAATAATCATTGCATTAATTTTTGCCGAAAACATTCTAATTCTGTAATATGCTTGTACTCATTATGGTTATTTAATTTATTTTTTCAAGTTTGACATACGTCAAATAGATTTCAATTTTATTTTTATGTTAGTTATTAAATTACAAATTAAATATTAAAAGTAACAAGTGTAATCTATCAAAAAGATAAGATAACATAGAGAATGAAAATAATGTGAATATTTTTTTCTTTAACAAATCGGATACAATTTTCGCAATAAGAAGAAACTGATAAAACTCTAATAGAAAATGTTTGAAACAAAACATCAATTACTCCTTGAAAATCACACAGAAATCGCCCAGCTTTACTAGATTCGACATCTGTCAAAGTGATTAGGATCTTAGAGTCGAAAGCAAGTTGTAGAATGCTATATCGTGAGAGGGAATCCTCTCTCTGGAAAAATCTAATATCATGCTAGCTTTACCGTGAATTGGATTGAGATTTATCTTACATAATATCTTACATAATTAATCCATTGTAAATTCTCTCTCTGTAAAAGTTTCAGATCCAAGAATCATATCAATTTAAAAAAGGAAAACACACTTTCTTATTTATTTCAAAATTTACTTTCTTATTTTTATGATCTTTCCTTGCCGCCAAATTTTATTTTGATCCAAAAATGCATATTTCATTTTTTAAATAAGATAACATTTATTAAAATATATATTAACATTCTCAGAAAAATAAGTGATCAGTATAAATCTTTTAGAAATAGCCATAAATATTCACATAGAATGTGATACCAGAAAAGAGAAACTATAACACATAATGGAATATATACATACACCACATGGAATGTGTGGTATATCTGATATGAAATTCCATGATTTAGTACGAAAGTATGTGATTGATAATAGGAATTTATGTCACGATTGATCGGAATTCTCCTCTTTTCAGGACTTGCATACCGTCGACTTAGAAGAATTCAGGCACGGCGGGACCAATATCACTGCCTTTCGATTAGTGGATCCGGAGAAGCCGGAAATCCAGAAGGTAATCCAGGACTGGATTTACGGTGAGAAGCGCTATAATCGCGAGCTCGATATGGGACAGAACAGCAACAAGGTAAGGCGCATCTCGCGCAGGAGTTAGTTACAGTAGTATAGATCGCCGCTGCTACGGCATTGAAGCAGCTATATCGAAGTCGTTTATTTCTCCGATGCCGATATTTCGCTCTCAAAGCATAAAGTATAAATATAAATAATATACGCGAGATATATATACGCAGCGTCGCAAAGTGTAAACATAGAACGTTATATATGCAAATGTAAAGATCGTTCTATGACGAAATATATTCCCGTCCTTAAAGCGGCCGCCCGTCTCACGTAATAACACTCTAATTTCGCATTCTTCGCTCAAGCCAGTCTGACAGCCGCATCGATCTACTTCTCGCTTCTTTTGTTCTCGAGACTTAGCAGAAGCCATCTCGCGCTTTTTGACGTAGCCGAGAATAAGTGAATAAGCGTAATAATTGAGTGATATCTTATATTCGAAACTTGATTGTATTGCGGAAAATTCTTCCATAACACGTGCTGATTCTCGTAAGAATGCAAATTCTATGAAAGAGATCGAATTGAGGTTAAATCTTATTTTCACTCGGTTAAATTTGCGATAACCAATGTGATTATTTGTGTTATGCAACGCGAAAAAAGGTTAAATCTTCATAATTAGATGAATATTACACAGAATATTTAAGTCCATCGCATACTTTTTTCGAACAACAAATATTAGAAGCCAAAACATAAAGTAATTGTAACTGTCAAAATGATCGATCTATCAAATTTTCGAATTTAATGTTTTAATTGTTAATAATTAAAAATAGAACAATGTTGATAATTTATAGCATAAGTATAAAACACATTTTTCATACTAAGTAATTTTTGTGAAATCTAAAATTTATAAATATTAATCGTCATGAAATGTCAAATGTAGATTAAACCCGATCAAATTTCCGATAAATTAATTTCAAATTTAAAAAGTTTATCAGAAATAATATATTTCTGATATATTCTGTATATTTTTACTATAAAAATATACAGAATTTATATAACCAATAAGAATGCACACGCAGATATGGATTTGTACGGCTATAGCTGTTCCTTTTGTACATATTGGAAAATTATTTAAAATTTCCAATTGAAACTTTTTATAAGAATAGAAAAATTTTGCACAATTACACATTTATAGACAAAAATCTATATTCTATATTTTACAATATGCCTGTAAAAGCATCATTATATCATTTTAATGATTCATTTGAAAAATTTTATATCTAACACACATATACTTAAAAAATATATACTATAAGATATACTATAAAAGATTTATCTAAATATTATTATAGGACAAAAAATTCCATATCAAATTTTCAAATAATTTTCAAATAATTTTCAAATAATTTTGCACGATTTAATATTAAGTGAATAATAAAAATAAAAAATATATATTTTTTTCAATTAATTATTGAAATAAATACTAGTATTCGCGGCATATTCGTAATATTACATTAATACCGCAAGTAAAGTATATAATGTATAAACCATCCGTAATTTTATATTACTACTGAATCTTATGTCTATAATGTAATATTATATTACGCGATTCCTACCCGTAATATTAATATCGAAATTATAAGATACCTCTAATTTTACATTTTCTCGATTCATAAAATCATGAGCGCAAGAGGATTTCTGATTTTACGTACATTTTTAATTTATAAAGATCAAGTCAGGCAAAATGTAATAGTCCATGCGTAAACATGATTTCCGCGTTGTTCGTAGATGCGGTTTGCATACTACTTTTTTACTTCTTCTAAGCCGATTTCAAGTACAAACATTTCCGTACGAAGGCGAGAACGTCGCGCAACTCGCAACGCAGGAAATTACATGTACAGTTTACCTACTTCTACCAAACACATATTCTGTACATGGCGGCGTAATGAAACGACGGCAAATTAATCGGTACATACGTATATACACGTGTACATGAGAAAGTACACGTGAGTTCGCAGGTACTTCCATTAGGTGTCGACATTTTATTGGACGTATCGATTAAGTCGATATACGTAGCATATAGAATTATAACATGAGTCTTAGGTACTCGTTTCCTGTATAAGATTGAGTAATTCCAAGGATTTTATAAAAGTAAACGAAATGAAATTGTTCATAATATAAATAATACTTAAAAACAATTGTTTTAAATTTAACTTAATTTAATTTTTAATTTAAAACTTTTCTTATATTAAAATTTATCACAATTATTATATCATCACGATATTAACATTTTAATATATTTCTCTAAATTAATTTTTCTACTAAATTAATTTAAAAATTTATTTTTTATATAATATGCGCGCATGCATGCATTATTATGCGGATAGAAATTTATTATTATTAAATACTCATTAAAATAAAACTCATTTTATACTCATTAAAATAAAAAAAACATTGATTTAAGGATAAATCGTGTGTTTATCATCCAATGGACATTGATTGCCTCGCACTTCATTAATTAATGATATAATTATTAGAAAACTATACATATTCATGATGTTTTGAGGAATATAATAATAATCATCTCGGCTTCTTTATCTCTATTCATCCATCAAGATTATTCCCAAGATTATTGCTCTCATTCTTGTTATTGTTCCGTTTACATCCGCAGTCTGTAATTATAACATGCTAATGTATTTATCACATTCATAGTTCTATGCATTCATATTTCTATACGATGTACATTCATATATTTTGCATGCATTATATTATCTGGAAAAGCAACAATACATATACATAGGACGTAGCCATCTTCAAAAGAATGCTCTTTCGCAAACGAATACGCGTATATTAAAAAAATATTTAAAAAAAGAAACATATTTCTCTTGCTAATTCCGTATTTATATTATTTTATCTATTAATTAATCATATGCCGTTGGTTATATTTTAAGCTTAAATAAAGTAACAGCTTCTTGTGCACTACATGATAATATAATTTGTTGTATAAATAAATAATTATATAATATAATTAAATAATAATTATATAATTAAATAATGCTTGTATAAAAAAAATATTCTCTTCCAATTTCACGAATGTGAATGTAATCTGATCTCACAAATTCGAAATTACGATAAACTTCCGCTTAGCACGATGCATCTATAATGCGAAATCGTAAAAAAAAATGCGGTAAAAAATTGCCATAGGTCTCACGTAACACGTAAATCATTCCCATATAACATGTTAAATAAATTCCAAATTTTTTTGCTTCTTTAATAAACAGTATATTTTCGAATTTTATATAACCCATGAATATTGTATCCTCCGCGTTATACATTTTACAGAATTTTAAGAGCGATATCCCCGAATCCCTTCTAGAATGAACTATCAGCGCGCCATAAAAGGAGCAAATACCGAAACGCCAATTCGCGAAAAGCGAATTATATCCTACGTCGCATCTGGCACGGAATCAACTGCAGAAAAGTTGAGAAGCGCGAATCCGTACGTTCGGCTATTTCGACGGAAGCAACATCTGCCGTGTCCAGCGCGCCGGACCCTTAAAAAGGCCAATTTGCCCCGACACGGTTGCACGTTCGCGCAAACTTTCCAACAACTTTTTGCCGATGTTCTGCGGTATACGCGTAGCTGCAGCATCCCGTACGAGAATGTGACGGATCTGCTGCATCGTCCATTGCAATAGCGACATTATTTCACAAAAGATGTTTTCTCACGTCGTTTCCCTTTTTCACGCGAAAGGCGAGACACGATTCAATATTAATATTTACTCCTTTGCCATAGCGCGCTTAAAAATAGTGATTACTTTTTAATAATTTATCTTTATGCAATTTCGATCTTAATAATATTGTTTATATCCGATTTTGTGATCTTATATATTTTGAGAAAGAGAGAGAAAGAGTGAGAAAGAGATGCTGTATTGTTTATAATTTTTATACATTTTATTTTAAATATTATATAAATAACTTTAATATAGCAACTTTAATATAATAGTATATACTAATCCGTTTGATGTTGTATTTATGCTAAAATGACTCTATACCATAAGACCAGACAGATTATTTATATATGTATATATGTATTTATATATGTATTTATATATGTATTTATATATGTATTTATATATGTATATAAGAAAAAATTAAAAAATTATAAAAAATAATCATAAGATGTATTAAGTATTGCATTTTCAATATATAGGTTTATAAAGAAAATACATATAGAAAAAGAAGAACAAAATACTGAATGAATATTGGATAATATAGTTAGTTTTGTGAAGATGACGATCTTATTTATATTACACAACTTTTAGAATTCAACATGATACGTTTTTAATAAATTCATATATTTTTATTTAAATTAATTTGCTTAAAATGTTTGATAAATAAAAGCAATGTATACAAAATATAATAAAAATAGCTAAATTAAAAAGAAACATTATATCAAAACAGGATTAAATAGAAAGGTAGAATTCGTATTATATACATAATAAATTTAATAAAATTTATAAGTTAATTAATTACGATTGCCGACGAAGTAGCCTCAAACATTTTAAGGCTACCATAAATTACGTATATTTTTCTCTCTTTTTTCTTTTTATAATTTCAGAGTAGTTTCATTTTTTCTTTTTTCTTAAAAGACCCTCACCCGTTTGATCTGTGACCCGTTCATAACACGGAGAAAATGACTTCTCGGATCATGCGTATGGTACATGCATATATATAGACATATATAGGCGTACATAGAAGATGGCTTATTACATTTTTCCAATCGCTATTATATTGATACAGTAACGCCCTGACCTGATACATACAGTAAGAAAAAAAAATCATTTTTATTTTCAATCATGTCCAACATTTTTCTCTTTCTTTCTCTTTCTCTTTTTCTTTTTTTTATTTATACCTTTAATTCTTAGACTGCTTTACTATAACTTAGCTTTGAATTTATGCTTTTGATTAATTCATTAATATATATAATAATTATATATTTGAGAAGTAACATATCTAAGAAAGAAAAAATACAACCGGAAATTTAATCGATATTTGCATAAAAAGCATATCAAATTTACTCTATATTCTTTAATCTATTCTAAAAATGTACTCATGATGAAAGAAAATTGAAATAAAATTTCTCCTTTGTTGCGGGGATGTACTTGCTAATATATTTTATTTTCATCATATGGTATAGGCGGATGGAATTTGCGACGGTTTTTTTGTACTGAAAAGACAGTCAATAGTTCGAAAGATATATCATCGTGACGATAGATAATGCATCTTCACTTACTTGCTCCAGCGAGAAGAGGACAATGAAATATTGACACAAAGAAACACACTCGGTCTTGTACAATCTTATAAAATAAAATAATCTTATAAAATCGTCAATTGAAGTCACGCAAAATAAATTGCACCAAAGACTACGGCGCGCTATCGATTCGTGGCATGCAAAGAAATATCAGTAAAAAAACTTTCTCGATTCGCCAATTTCATTAAGTACAGTGTCACAATTTTAAGCACGACGTCGACTATTACTCTTATCACTATTATCTCAAAATCAGAAATATGAAGATTACAATAAAAAAAGAACAAGCAGACTTCTTGAATCAGAATTCAAACTCTTAAGTAAGATTGCACTTTCTTATTCTCGACAACTATTATGAAGAAAAACTTTTACTCGATATTTAAAGTTATAGAATCTTAATCTTTCGTTGATAATAAATATATATTTGTCGATCACTAGATTGTTCTATCATCACATTATTATGTAAAACTTGATAACAACGTCATGAATGAGTTTCTTATACTTTATGTTATGGTCATTAGAAAACGTTTAAAATTAGGAAACGTTTTAGTCATTAGAATAATTAATCAGTTTTTTCTAAATAAAATATTTACAATGTTGTCTTAATTTAATTTCTTACAAACAAAAATTCAAAAAAAAACTAGGGTTAGTTCAGTTAGAAACGAATAAATAAGAACCAGACGCGTAAAAAGTCTAACACAAAGCTACAAAAAAAAAGAAAATTTAATAGAACATTTTCGAACCATTTTCAGTAACTCAAAAAAATAAAAGACACTATTTGATAAAAAAAATAAGATACAGTTGAAATATGCTTAATTTTTTTTTTTTATTTAGAACGTTAGAATTTTTATTCTTTGAAAATTTAACAATTCTTATAAAAGCATACAGTAATCTTGCAAATTCTGAAGGATTTAGAAGAAACCAGATTATGCACTTAGTAACTTGAGAATGAACACAAATAAATAGAGGCAAATTTCGTCCCTCTTCATCTAAATATAAATGAGAGCACATTTTCCGTCAGGATTTGTCCTTATAGAACGAATACCTTTAAGACCGTGCAATCGACAGGAAACCCCTATCTCGGATAGGCGTTATATTCATGGGAAATTTATCAGTAAAGGGCAAATTCCAGGGCGTTTCCACCCTCGACACGAGGCCGGTTACCGCCAAGAGGGTGGATTATCCGACCGGCACAATGGCCGCTAGGTCTGCAGATTCCTCTACGGAAAACTCACAGGACCAAGAACATCTCGTACATTCAATTCTTCAAGAAAGCATTTCGCAATTTTATTATATTCATTTCCATTCATTGTACTCGAGCATTTGGCCGCTTTTGTAAAAATCGTGATTTATTTACCGATAACTAAATCTTGTATTTTAATTAAAGGAAACAATTAAATTAATAGTTGGATAAATATTTTTTTAAACATTTTAAGGAACTCTATGAATTAATGCGATTTAACAATATGTTTCCTTTTTTTTCATCTAAAGTTAAAGATGCTTCACACACAATATGAACTATTATAATTCATTTCAAACAAGATCGAAACTTCATATAGATGAAAATTATTTTAGTTTATATGATTAATCTATTTTAGAAAAGCAAGTTGTTGAAGGTGTAATAATTTCTCAATTAACTCTAACTAGCAACGCATCATTAATTTAATAATATACCATACATATATATTCGAAGGATTTAGATGAAACATTAAATAGGCATCATTGATTTAATTGAGAGATGATTCAGTCTATTTCATGTCTCTGTCGTGTCACGGCACTATCATTCGAAATTTAATAGCAACGTTACGTAACGGCGTTGTCGCACAACGAACAATCACGTTTGGCCAAATTCCGTAACGGGGATATGTCTGTCGTTCGAGAGAATGTCGACAATCCTATTACGAGCGCGTCAAAGTCAGGCTAATTAATTCAATCGCGTATTCAAACCTGATGACAAACAAACGGACAATATATTGATTCGATTAGATGTGATATTTGTAACGAGTGATATTTGTAACGAGTGATATTGTCGAAGTAGCGAATTATTCGGAGTTTGTGCGTAAATTATGGGTTATTTTGCGACGATCCGTTCATTATTAGATTTACATAAGAAGTAGTGATTACGTGGCACGAATTTGTATTCTAATAATTAGCAACTATATTCACATTTCCAGCTTTCTACAGATAATTAAAAGCTATCCTAGTCTATTTTAAAATCGATGCTTTCTGTTAATCGATCTAATGCTCTGTACATCATATTAATTTTATTTTTCCAATCTCTCTCTCTCTCTCTCTCTCTCTCTTATAAAGTATAATAAAGTCTCTCTCTAATAAAGTATAATATTTTTATAATCCTCCTATAAAAATATTTTTAAAATTAAATAGAATATTAAATTGTGTTTTTTCTTCATGCACGCGTGGAACAGAATAATCTCACTACTATAAAGGTAAGTTAAATATATACATTGTTATAAAAAAAGTTATAGATAAAAAATGTTATAGTTGTTAAAGTTCATTAGAATAATGCTTCCCAAAATAATATATTTTTAAATTTCTGCGAGATTTATAACACACGGAACATATTGATATAGTTACGTTTATACAAATTTAACGATGACAAAAATTAGTTAATTATGTGAATTCTATAAGAGTATAAATTAAAATGATTGGGATTATTTTTATATTTATAATTGATTATTTGTGAATAAATTATTGTCAGTGAAATACGAGAATGCTTGATGAAGAAAAGCTACCGACTCGATCATAATTATGAGAAGCCACACTAAACTATACGATTATGTTGTATTGTTGTAAGTATATTACACTATCTTTTTTGAAATTTAAATTAAAGAAAAAAAATGAAATTATAAAAATAAAATTATTAATTTTATTTAAGTTTATGTATTAATTTTATTTTATAATTTTTATTATAAAATTTTACATTATGAAAAATTAGATATTCTAAGATATTTGGTATTCTAAGATATTTGGTAAAAGAAGACACATTATTCAACGCGAATACAAATTTAATTTAATTTTTTTTTAATAAAATGAAATTTGAAAAAACTATGATAAAACTATTTATGATTCCCATTATGTGGCTGTGTAATCGTATTCCAAATAAATTTTTTACTTGCTTGTGATGTATCAAAAACTGTAGAAACGGTTTTAGATACCATTTGAATTTCTCTTATAAAACAACAGACAAAAAACAAAATTATTTCAATAAGGAATATTTCCGAAGATAATATAAAAAAAGAAATTTTGCCGATCACATTCAGAATATATTCTTCAATACGCAATTTTAACATAATCGCGTATTTGATATATATTCTTTTTTTTTATCTTCCGCGAATGATGCGCGAATAATGAATAAAGTTTAGGGAAAAACGTCGCTTTCTTATGAAACTTCTATTTGTCCGAAACTTCGGGGTATCTATATAAGGATATTACCCTACGATCCCTTCGTATTGGGAAACATGTGAATCGTATACATTGACTCGTACCTTCGTAAATACGCTTTCCGGACGAGGCCTCGTAAAATCCAGTAAGGATATTGGTTGTCCCGAATATATCGGAAGGAATGTACACCCACGGCGCGATATCTAAGATGATACCGCTTTTACAGCTACGCGCGAGTTACGAAATATAAATGTCGGAGAAACAGAGGCGCCAATTTGCGATGAAATCCTCCAGAAGCCGAGCTTTTCGTCCTTTCGTCCTCCGCATGCGTTGGCGCAGAAACGGGAATTCCCCGTCCGATCTCCACCAACAAATACGATTTTTCTTGTGAAAGATTCGAGATCTAGCTTTTCCATTCTTTTTCTCGCGTTCTTTGATAATTTCAATGTCTTAAGCACGGAAGATAAGATTTTGCTTGAGATAGTTTCTAAATCGACGATATAAAATATTCTTCTTTAGAATCGAGCGTTATTAATGTCACATACATTGATTCTTTTTTTAAGAGGATATATAAATAGATAGGGTATTTTTCAAAAATCTATAATATAATAATTCAATATATTCAATAATTAATAATTATAATTTTATAATAAATAATTAATTATTATAATTTTATAATAAATTTGTATGGTAATATAACGCATTTCGCTCAAGCAATGGATATATTAATAAATATGTCAAACTCTAAGCAAGAAAAATCATACACAGAAAACTTTACATTACTCTTTGTTTATTCAAAAAAACTAGAATATGTATGAATTTTTGGCTAGCGTCCCATAAATTTCAGCACGGTACTCTTATATTGAAAATTGAAGAATTGCAGAAAATATTTCCTCTCAATTTTTATGCGCAAGAAAAATCGTATCGAAATTCGATATAGGAGACAACCTTATTATCATTTTCCACAATATCCAGTATATACATGCTCTGTAAACATATAAAGCCACATGATCTCAAGAAATATCAATAACGAAAGAATGTGTTACAGGGAGAAAGGATTTTATTACACGAGCGAAATAGTTTCATTCTAGACAAAAAGATGTTGCACAATTTCGGCTTTCATACGCAATTCGTCTCAATTCGCTGCAAATCCTCACGATCAGAAATACAGATAAAGGAGTACGATGACAAACAGCTGATTCACTCACGTATCGCGCGACTCCGCGAGTATCCCTTGACAATGAGTTGTGCATACGCACTATTATTAGTAAAATAATAAATCGTCGATCTGCCTCTATTATTTCCCCGTATTCATGACTAATCATTCATTAATCAAGTGCGCTTGATTTAATTTTATAGTTGGCAATAACTCGCGAAAAATCGACATATAAACTTTTTTCTGCATTTAAAATATTTTACAATTTTGCTACTTTGTATGAAATATATCCTGTACAAAACGCATCTTTCTCGTTGATGACATCTTGTCATGCGTGTACGATTCACAGACTGAAACATCCTTACTGTACGATGCCGTCCATCTCTTCGCCAAGGCATTGCACGATCTCGATACGTCCCAGCAAATCGATATCAAGCCATTATCCTGCGAATCAACCGACACCTGGCCTCATGGATACTCACTTATTAACTACATGAAAATCGTAAGTAGCATTAATCAGTACGATTAATAATATTCCATCATAGTTTGGAAATATGAAAGGATTATATGCATTTAAAATATATAACATGCGCTTTTTCATTTTTGTATCATATAAAACGTAAACTATTTTCATAAAGTTCAAAATAAATTTAATATCTCCCAATATGCGCTAGATAGAAAGAGAGAATCTCTCGTGGTCTCATATATTTACTTAATTTCTTAAACGCAGCAACTTTCCTGATATTTTAGATGGAAAAGATCTGTCTTTACTAATAAATATTTTTCATCGTATTTATGGGCAGCATAATTCTTATATTACGTATTTTAATATTAAATGTGTAAGTTTCATATCAATTAAATAAAGCGAACATAAAATAAGCAAATCGCATTCAGCAAAGACAGCACTAATGTAGGCAATGCAAAAACATGTTTTATGGCAATATTTAATTGACCAGATTAATTAAATAGATTTAAAGATAGAAAGCAACGTGGATCCTTCCAAATTTCCATAAAATATTATTGTTCAATGTAAAATATGCATTTAATCTCCATGTAAAAACAATGTTCATGCATTGCCTATCTTTCGCATGATTAGTATACGCTTGTATCATCCAACGCAGAAGCAGGTTATCGCAAATGTACCGTGCCAAGGGGGAATTAATTTCGCAAAATTATGGGTACCGTCAATCGATCGAGCACCGACAACGTAATAAGCCATTATAACGATATGCTTAATCCAACCTATTCGCTGGCTTGCCTTCCGCGCGATCTGCGCATCGCTCATTAACAGGCATCATGAGTCTTGTCACGTACATCACACGCAATGCACCATAGGTCCATCCGTCATTCAGCATGAATCATAAGCTCTATCATATTTTCCCCTTCTTTTAATTAGAGATAAGAGATTAAATTTCGCAAATATGACGTAAAAGTTTACACTTTCTAAAAATTTGCAAATTCTTTTTTGGACTTGTTCCTTATTAATCTTGCAGATATATAATAATATAGCAAATTGATCATTTTTTACTTATAAAACGTATATTTCTGATCATATTGAATACGAGAATTAACAGTAATTATTGATACCGCACTAGCAAATATCAGATATGCCGCTTTGATACACAGTTCGCTTGTAAACACTAATGACTAATGAAACAATGAAAGCTAGATTAATTTCGTCAATTTAACATCAATGTAAATTCTGCATTTCCCGGGTGGTTTTTAATGCAAGAAGCAAGATGCATGACACACGTATATAAAAAAGTGCGCGGAGATGAAAGGAAAAAAAATTGATATAAATATACGTGACACACGAGCGCGAGATGCAGGAAATCACGCGAAACCCGGACGCATTGACTTTCCACGATCCGCACGATTGTTCTCGCAGAACAATGGAAAGTTACTCCAGTTTAAACGAAGCTGTCGCGCGCGCTGACAAATTGTCGTTCGCGGTTTTACCCCGGTACATCCCTGACGCAAAGGCCGTAGTATGTATGCTGCGCAACGTATGAATTGGCGCGCGATATTCAGGCCAAATACACGCAATAGAGTCCTAATCGATACGAGTTCTACCAAGATTTATCCTTCTTCGAAGGATTCGTTTGCAAAGATGACATTTATTAATAAAAATTTTGTTCTTTATGCTGATGTAGAAACCAAAACTAAAGAATCTTATTTAAAGTCTATTTATGACAAGCTTATACAATTAATATGATGTATATGTATAATATGATTTGTAAATTAAATGTATTGTAAAAAAATTTGGTAGATACTTATCTCATCAATCAAGACAACATTTTATTATATTAGATTGTACTCTTTTTATTCCATTTTCTACGAATATAAGAGAATAATTTAATATCAAATCATATTAATGATCCTTTCAAGACGATTATGAAAAAATACTAAAAGTATATAAGAATTGACTGTATTTTAAATACGGCGGGAAATTAAATTTAATATATATACTTTCTTAATAAATGAAATGATGTAGATTATATGTAAAATATAATCTGCACGAGGAGTGCTATCTCGTATTGCTTCGGTACAATCTGTTTATTTGTACATCCTAGCTGCTTAACGCCGAAATCGGCGCACGCAGGGTATGGAAACGCATTGCATCAGCAGCGTGATACGAGTTGCCGTGAATATAAATACGCATTGCATGCAGGATACGAGGCAATGTGCCTCGTCATTCGCCGTGTCGAAATTGACAAGTACCATAAGATATGTTCTCCGAGCGGAGGCGACTCTCATATGCAGCCGTGACTGCGTATATGTCACGAACGAGCGAAACCTGTCATGCAGAGTGGATTGAACGGCCTGACAAGGATCAGCAAAAATTGATGTCGATAGAATCAAGCTGGCGCGTGTAATTTCGATGAACTTGCAAAATTGGATTATTACATGCGATACCGTTCTCATTATGCGCGTGTTCGTTTTGAATTACAAGTGACAGCTCTAATTTTTATGAAGAAGGGAAGTATATTACTCTCTCTTCGAACTGTGAAAATATCATTTTAGGAAAAGAATCTCCTATATCCCTCATCTAAAAGTAATTTTGGATACTTGTTATAAATTCTTAATATTTTTTTAATTAGAAAGACGATATGAATGAGATAATACGCAAAAAAATACGTATATGAATAATAAGTTACGTAGGAATAACTTTTCTATGACATCATTTTCGTTTGAGAGAACACGCTTATGAACTGTAATAGAGACTTCCATTATAATTGCCTGTATTGTAGAAATGATTATACAGGATGGCTAGCTAAAAACGCTTTAAAATTGCCACGTGTGTGACTGCGATTAGTTTCCTTAAATGAAAATTTCGCGATGAGCGATACGACTTATCAATTCTCATTACGTTGTCCCCGACAGTTTCTTAAAGCAGACAGATTCTCCTATATTCGTTTGCATGAAGATTGATACGTTGCGTTCGTCGAATAATAACCGTCATGATCATTAACTGAGACGGTTCACTTTTTTCGAGGATTACATTGTAAATAGTCGGTAACGTTAACGCCTGTATTAATCTCATGCGTCAAGACTGAATTTAATTTCGCGATATTCATGAACCAGTAATTACAAGCAGTCACCGAGAATTTCGTCTGTAATTATACCACACCGTTTTACGAATATATACATATATATATAATGTAACTTGCGGAAAGGGAGACAGGAAGGTTCGGTTATCATGCGGAGCGTAATTACTCGCGAATCGTTCTCTTTACGAATGTCGCGACGAAATTTCCGTCTCAAAATGTTGCCGCATATTAATGCGTTTTCTGCGTTTCAATGTAATTGTGAACTATAACACCCGACACACTGCTGCCAGGCGCTCGCTTTATACCGGCTTTACAAACGGCAAATGTTTTGACAAACCCTACGTACGTATGCGTAATAAATGCACCACGAATCTCCTTGTACCCCAAAAACCTCTTGGTGGCTCTCAAATTTCCTCTGTTCAAGAAATCACGGTACACCAAGTGTTTATATTGGCAACTATAAATATGATGTACATCGTGTACAAAATTTATATGAAACAAAATCATCAGTATTTTTTCCTCTCTTTCAAAGCAATAAGATGCGAAATCAAAGGTTTACATTTAGCGAAATTTGTGCATGATTTTTGAGAATTATATATTCATTTGTACACACATCATATGTACATACACGTAAAACATGTAGAATGTACATGTAAAACTGTTATTAACCGTATGTTAATTTGCTCGCGTATTAAATGTGTCCAGATATTTCGATACTTAAATCTGGGATGTCAATAATTTAATGTACATATATTCCCAAATATAATATTAATTCTGATGTGTAATCTCACGATTGCAAATATTATTCAATATTATTCAATAATAATTAGCAACAACAAGGTTTAGCATATTTACAGATATAGTTTAAAATATTTATTCTTTAACATATATTAACTGCTAAATATATATTTTCAGGTGGAAATGACAGGACTCACGGGTATTATCAAGTTCGACCATCAGGGTTTCCGCTCTGATTTTGTCCTGGACATCATCGAACTGAATAGTAAAGAGGGCTTGAAGAAAATCGGTACTTGGAATAGTACCAAAGGTATCAACTTCACGAGGAGCTACGGCGACGTTTACACTCAAATCGTCGAAAACTTGCAAAATAAGACTTTTATCGTGACGACCATACTGGTGAGTAATGTTTCCAAAATGTCTTTGGCAGAATCGCAGTCAAACATCAGAACGATATACTGAACAAAACTTTTATCTTTGAAAACGGGAATGTTTAAATTCATAATCTTCTGAATTTTAAAAAGAATTGTATCTTATTTAAATGGAATAAGATAAGATACAACGTATTGTGTGTTATTCAAATGGAATAAGATAAGATACAACGTACGTCTTCTATTTCTTTAATAAATTCGACAGTATTAGCTTAAATAGTATCTCTTTTACATCTTCTATTTTAGAAAAATTATAAAATTAATATTTAGAAAATTATAAATATATAGATAAAATTATAAATATTTAGAAAATTATAAAATTAATATTTTAGAAAAATTCCTCTAAGTATAATATTTTAATTTATTTTAATAAAGTTGAATATGTATAAGATCATTTCTACATATATAAAATCTCCAAATAAGGTTTCTAAAAAAAATTCTATGTAACTCACTAAAATCTCTTATTTTATCGCTACTTTAAACGAGATAGAGAGCGTTTATGCTAATTTCGCAACAATATGCACATGTGGAGCTTAAAGAAATCCTCTAGGAAAAGGGGGATTACTGACGCATAAATTTTAGAGACTACTTTGCACGGTACATTAGATTAAAGTGAGATAAAAAAGCAAATTGTTCATTCCGGTATCGAAGACGTCGCGTCTGTTTACATCTGCAAAAATCGTTCGCGACAATCGCGCGGCGAGCTCGAAAATGGTTGCTTTAATCGAAACGCGAACAAAACAGGAACGTCGTCGGATTTAAGCGGCAGTCACAGCGGGACGGAAAATTTTTTTCCGTCCATTAGCGAAGAGAACGTTCTGCGCGCTCGTTAGCTTCCCGCTTTCCTCTTTTTCCCGGGGAGGAAAGAAGATGAGAGGGATGGAAACACCGTTGCCGGATACGCGCGGCTTAATTGAAGTTTTCACGGCGCACTCGACTCGCATTACTTATTCTTGCGCTAATTGCGGCGACAAGTAATGTACTCGGTAATGTATTAAGTACCTTGAAACTCGGTCGAGGAAGGGACGACGGTGAGTTTCCAATGGCAAAGTCGCGCAGTAAGAAACAAGATGCGGCTGAGAATTATTCGCATAAAAAACTCTGACATTTCTTCAATCAATGTATCGGGGGCAAAATCTGCAGCTAAACGAATCATTGATAAGAATATATCTTGCAAATATGAATCACAAAATATTTCCCGAGATTTGTATCAAATATTAGGAGAGAATTTTCTAATCCAATGCAAATTAACTATACATCAATTATTACGTTTCTACTGAAAATAAGAAATTAAAAAATTAAAATAAGAAACTTAGAAATAAATATAATATATATATAATTTTATTGCATAGTTATAGTTGCAAGAATTTAAAATTATCAAAAAAATTTGAATTTTAAGCATATTAATGATTGGAAGACAATAAAATTGTATTTCTTTTTTGCAAACTTTTCCAATTTTGAATATTAAATATTTTAGCGTTCATGTTTCAAAATTCTGATTTATAAATAAAATGCACTTATAGTTAACTAATATTAAATAGCTCTTGATATATATTTTTGAAAAAATATTTTTAATAAAATTCTTTAATTTTTAATATGAAAAACTTTAATTTAAAAATTTTCATCAAGACATTCTCTAAGTTTACAAAATCTCTTATACTCTTCATTAAAAATGAAGAAATTAATAATTTTCTTTATCATTTGAATATAAATAATTGTAGCAATAACATGTAGTTTATATTAAAACAAACTGTATACCTTTCAAGAAATATTTATTTTGTATGGACCCCTACATATTATCTAGATACGATTCATCCTAGTATTATAAGAAACTTTAATACACAGAGAGGCTATCGTGAACAATGTACAGTCTATATGCAATATATTCAATCTTGATATTCATATATGAGCGTCGTCGAGATTATTTCTGCAGATATTATAACTCCACTCGCGGGCTCAAGAGCTTCGCTGTCAAGAGTTATCGTCGATAAACTCGGCTGCTCGTATCGGTAAACGTGCAGCATCCTTTCAGATGCATATGCGCAACACACTGTTGACGGCAGCTCATTATCTCGCAGAGTGCGCCGTACTGCATGCGGAAGGACTCGAGCGAGAAACTCACCGGAAATGCGCAATTCGAAGGCTACAGCGTCGACTTGATTTACGAGATATCGCGGCTGCTTGGATTCAATTATACGTTCCGGCTTGTGCCGGACGGACGTTACGGCTCGTACAATAAGCAGACGAAGGAGTGGGATGGGATGATGAAGGAGCTGCTTGATCAGAAGGCCGATCTCGCGATCGCCGATCTCACCATCACGTACGATCGGGAACAGGCTGTCGACTTTACCACGCCGTTCATGCCTCTAGGTAAGAGTTAACGCTATCACGTTGTGCAGTAAATGCCGCTGCATTTCCATGACATCCATAAACGCGTTATAAAGAGATACGTAAAAAATATGCCATTTCATGCGTGAATTATAGTGTTGAATATTATGTGAGATGATATTATTTTTTAATGCTATTTTTATGGAACGGTAAATTTCTTGATCGCAATACTAGTAAAAATGGTAGAAACGCGTGCAATCTACTGCAAATTATTATCAAAAATAGATTTCAATTGCGATAGAAATGTTTCTGTAGAAAAAGAATTGATTTAAGATTGCATTTAAAAAAGTAATGTAAAATATTATGAATGAGATTAATACGAAAATGATAAAGATCTAAAGCAAAGGTACGACGCGTATGATGATCTTTGCTTTGCGTATCTCCGAAATAATTTTGCAAGCGCAATTTCGCGGACCATTATGTGCCTTCGTAAGCCGTGTGTGACCATAAAGAAAACCGGAATAAATCTCACGAGTAATTACACTATGGTCCACTGTGTCTACACATCAATGCATCCTCTCTGCTTGTAATCTGCGCCGTGGCCAAGCATAAAACGAGAATTTTGAATTTTCAGGGATCAGCATACTTTACCGCAAACCATTAAAGCAACCGCCGAATTTGTTCTCGTTCCTCAGTCCTCTTAGCCTCGATGTTTGGATCTACATGGCGACGGCTTATCTCGGGGTCTCTGTGCTCCTCTTTATACTCGCCAGGCAAGTGAAACCACTTTAAATTCCTCCGACATAATGTCGTGATACTATTCTGGAAACTCGATCCTCTATTTAATCGATGCAAACTTTGTGCATCATCTACTACCTACGCTGCATCGATAAATTAAGTGCGAGGGAATGTGTGAAGGGAAATGTTTTCATGATTTTTAAAGATTAAATTGATTTATATCGATATCAATATTGTTTCTCTTATAATAACATAAATAAATTAGAAACTTAACTGTCTTTTAAATTCTAATTAGCAATATAGAATTCTTTCTATCGTTTCTCATACATAATACTAGTTATTATACCAATTACGATATCCATCATATGTATCGAGATCAATTTACCATAAAATGGACGAATCTTGGGACGAATCAAATTTTTAAAATAGAGTTTTAACAACAAACGTGCTTGGATATCATTGGATCAGAGCGTTTTTGGAATAATTGAGTTTAGATTCACGCCGTACGAATGGTACAACCCGCATCCGTGCAACAAAAATCCGGATCGCCTGGAGAATCGCTTCAAGCTCCTTAACTGCTTGTGGTTCACCATTGGCTCCCTAATGCGGCAGGGTTGTGACATTCTGCCCAAGTAAGCTCTCTTTCACGCATCAAGATAATAATCTTCATGCGCGCAAAGTATCAACAGATGTGCTTGTCGCATTCGTTGCATGTTACACTGCTGATTATCCCTCAGCAAAATTTAATCATCATTGCCTTTGTCGTCCGTAAATTATAGGAGCGATTGGCCGCTAAGAAATATAGATAACTTGATAAATCGCTAAATGAAAATGAAGTGAGATGCTAAAATTGAGTAATTTTACTTGTACTCAAAGAAAGGAGGAATACAGAAACAAAATAAAATATTATTTATGTAAAATGTACGCATTTTTAACTAAAAATCCAAGAAGAACATCGTTTCTTTAATTAACATATACGTATTACCTGATACAATTAATTAATTCTTATTAATTAAACAGTTTCATGCATGGTCAAGTGATATAATTGAGACCGAAGGAATAAAACAATGACTTTCTGTCATGGAAAAGTTAAACTTTCTTTTATCGGGCAAAAAAATAAAAGTGCCACAGAATAATTCTTCGTGATATTATTATTATTTTATGTAAATAATATGAATTATACATGTATTGTTTTTTATATATTATTATATTTTCATACATAATTTATATATATTTCATATATTTATTCACGCGTATTGCATTTATCATGGAAAAATCATACGGTGTACTACTTGACTCAGCAAATAATAATCTCAATTGGTTCATTTGGGCGCGAAGCACAATAATTCCATGGATTTATCGCGCCATTTCAGGATGACAACGATAATACGTAGACAGAGATGCACGTTTTGACATCTAATCTGAGACCTTCCCCTTTCACCTGTCCGCAGGTTCAGCCCTTACGAGTGGGAGAACTCCCATCCGTGCAACGGGCAGTCCGAGGTCCTCGAGAACGAGTTCACCCTACTGAACTCGCTCTGGTTCACCATAGGCTCGCTCATGCAGCAAGGCTCCGATATAGCTCCGAAGTAAGTTATCGAAGCAAGCAGTATATATAAAAGTGAAGTACGATAATGTAGGATCCGTCTCGTATCCTTGTCGGCCAGATTGCGTAAAATAAACAACAGCAATCGTACAACGGAAACGAACGTAAGACGCGTTGCATTAGATTACGCGGATAGTTAGAAAAATCGCTCAAACCGTGCTATATCGTAGGCTTGCTGCAGCCGATTGTATGCCAAGTATGCCGGAAAATGTGGGAATTAGTAGCAGGAATGTATTCCTTAACGGCTTTTGTCGACTCTCGCCTCTAATGAAAATTTAATCGATGGCTTAATTACGGAGCTATTTAATTAAAAGGTTATGGCAAATTAAGCGTTACAGTGATGTAACGAAGTAACAAAACTTTACTTTCTAATTAATTTCAAGCAAGCACTTTCCCTTCAATAAAGAATTAACATGATACTGAATTAGCGAGATGTTTAATATTCGAAATTAAGAAGAAAGTAAAATATGCTCCGAGATACGATCTTAAAATTCTCTTAAAAAAGCATCTCTCCGCGCTATAAATTTCCGGTAAACGAAATGAATCAGAATGCTTCCTCTGGTCATCAAAGTGCATGAAATCGCCTAGCATGCGCTAGCAGCTTGGAATGCCGTCACGCAGTAACGTTAGTAGTTTCCAATAATTGCACGTGCTCGTTATACATGACATAATTGCGTTTATGTATACGCACCAATTTTCAATGTGTAAAATAATTCGCCCGCATACGTTCCATGCATACGCATATGCATATATGTATGCGTTCGCCAACTCCCGCATTTGCCATTTAATGGCAAACGCGAATCGCTTAACTGCGCAACGGATTACACCCGTGCGACGTATACAGCTAGCTCGTTACATAAAACGAAGTTGAACCTCCGCACGGTCCATTACCTCGTGGAAGGCGCGAAGTTACTCTCGAAAACTTTCGCGAACGGCAGGTGCCATTGATTCCTTTTTCCGCGACTCCGTATTTTCACGACACGCGCTCCGCTTTATCGAATACGCGGTTCTACAAACGAGACGTTTGTACGGGCTATTTTGCGCGCAATTTCGGACAACGAGCTTTCGGTTCAAAAGCGCTTGAAAGCTGAAGGGAAATGGATATGCACTCTTTGATCTTTTATCGCAGGGCCGTGTCAACTCGCATGGTCGCGGGTATGTGGTGGTTCTTCACGTTGATCATGATCTCCTCTTATACGGCTAATCTCGCGGCTTTCCTCACCGTCGAGAGAATGGATTCTCCAATCGAGAGCGCCGAGGATCTCGCTAAGCAGACAAAGATCAAATACGGCGCCCTCAAAGGCGGCAGCACGGCAGCCTTCTTCAGGGTGAGCTTACGCATAATTTTATATCATATTTTTATGTGCATTATTTCTAAATATTCAGCAATATTCACGGTGCGATTATATAGAATAATATTTAGAATTTATTACAAATGTGCAACATTAAATACGCTTAAATACACGGATATAAATCGAATATTGTAGAATAAAGTAATAAAATGGTTACAAAAGAAATTGCGAATTATGGAGAATAGGGGTAGATTAGCGTATTGTTATCTGAAATCTCGCAGTTGAGTTGAATTTGCTATAACGGACTAAGAATCTCCAATCAAGCCAACAGCGAAACCGCAGGCTGCGACCGAGAATATTCCTCTATTAATTTGAGAAAGCGCACGCGATGCGTACAATTAGTTACGAGAGATGCGCCGATATCTATGCCGAAGTAAGGCATGCCTACTTCGGGGTTAACCGATTTCCACTCCGACGTTCCATCGTTTAACGGCACGCATATTCAACCACGAAATTCCCGGCGTGATCTAGGATTCCAATTTCTCGACGTACCAACGCATGTGGTCCTTCATGGACTCGGCGAAGCCGACGGTATTTACGTCGAGCAACGTCGAGGGTGTGGATCGAGTGATCAAGGGGAAAGGCAGTTACGCATTCCTGATGGAATCCACCTCCATCGAATACGTAATCGAGAGAACCTGCGACCTCACTCAAGTCGGCGGTCTCTTAGACTCGAAAGGATACGGCATAGCCATGCCACCAAGTAAGTGCTAATAGAAACACCATGTACATATATATGTGAAGATGTGCAGTAAATTCATATAAGACTTGAGCGTGCTCTTTGATGGAAATCATAAAAATACGAAAAAAGCTTCATGATTAAGTTTAGATTAGTTTAATATAATCTAATTAAATTAGTTTAATATAATATAATTTTTAATATAATTTTTACATCATTAGTAAGTCATGCATTTATTTTACTTCTATCTCTTAAATTAAAATAGATTTAAAATGGAGAAGAAAAATATTTCTTTATTAATTATTTCTCTGCTTATTTAATAAATATTTTGATTCATCAATTTGTCAATATTATCGAATAATGCACATAGGTTGTTCAGACGAAAAACACTTAACACTTCAACTGCAAAGATATATTAATCATCATTCCTATTAATCACGTATAATCCATCATTCCTATTAATCACGTATAATCCAGATATTATGATACATCTCATGAAAATTATAAAATTTTCTTCTATTAAATACAAAATGTGCTGATTAATTTTTTTTAATTATATTTTTACAATTCATGCATCTGATAAACTCAAATATGTTCTGATAATTATTTCTGCAATCAAAATATAAATCACATTTTATGACCCAAGTAAAGCATTAAGTTCTATAACTGAAAAATTACTATCATTATATTTTTATCACATTAATATAATAATTTATTAATATGTTTCTCATCGAAATATGTATTAAATATCAGTTTGCTTGACACTTAAATATGTATTACAATTTTTCTACATATTATTTTATAACTCGTATTTACACTTTTCTTTTACAAATATTTTCCTACAGAAATCTATAAAATCACGCAATTTAATATAATTTAGTATAAGAAATATAATTCGACTTAAATATTTTTGAAACTATAATGTCTCAATAATGTCAATCGATAAAAGAGAGTAGCGGATATAGTTTTGAACAATGGTTTTGAAGAGAAAAAAAAAGTAGTTGATCGATATCACATTGAAGTACTTATACATTGGTCTATCTGTGAGTAAAAGAAATCCTCACTTAATTAAAATTTCTCCCTCATGCAAATGAAATTCTGATAGAAAATGCGAATCGTTCCCTCGGCGAATCGAGAGATCGCGAGATCGCGCGAGCGCGCGTTAGTCAGTTTATCCGTTATGCTCGCCCCCCCGAGAGATCGAATGAAATCGTATCGCCGGTCGTCTTGCTGATCTCGCGACTGCGCGAAAATACCGGTCGATAGAGAATGCCGCTATGAAGGAAGCGATCGCGCGCGGAATTGCAGGCGAAACGTTGGCGCGAGGGAACGATTGGCGCAACGGTACTTCCGAAAGTTTCGCGAAAGTACGATGCTACGAGATGATAAAAGCAGTGGGGGGAAGTTCCTCAAAACGACCTTGGAACTTCAGACTCACCATACAGAACAGCCATAAACGGGGCCATCCTGAAGCTCCAGGAGGAAGGGAAGCTTCACGTGCTAAAAACGCGCTGGTGGAAGGAGAAGCGAGGTGGCGGATCTTGCAGGGTGAGTAAATACAATATTAAGCGAAAATATACTCACTTTTAACTGTCTTATAAAAAATGCAAAATCTGTAATAAAAAAAATATTAATGACAAGACATTTAACTCAAGTACTGTAAAAAATAGTTTAGAGATTAGTTAGAAAAAGAAAAAATTCTAAAATCTATGTAAAATATAATAAAAAGAGGAACGATAGTCTTCATAGTGATTTCAACAAAATAATCTATATATACTAGATACATACAGTATATTTATTATAATTAAAATTTAATAACAGGTCTTTTATTTATATCACAGAAATTCATTATCATTAGACGCATTTTATATAGAATCTTTGTGCTTATTTCAATTAACTATTTTTTATAATAGCTTTTTCATTCACTACAAGCACTTTATTTAAAAAACCGCAGTTAAGAAATAAATTGTGCGAATTTGTTTTTAACTTTCGTGTCTCTTTCCTTATTTTTTTTCACGCAAAATATTCTGATGCGCTAGTGCAGTCAAGAAGTGCGCGTTCGAAATTCTTGCGTCAGACTCCAGTAACTCCCCTCATCTGTCAGGGATGGAAAGGTTACTGGGGGTTGAGACGGCACGCGAAGAAGACTATTTCGCGAATTCGCGAAATCGAGGCTTCGCCGAGCATGCGATCACCGTTGCGCGCACTGCTATTTCTCTCGCGTAGCTACGCCGATAAATTCTCCTGATAATTCGGCTCCTCCTTCCTTCCGAGCAAACTTGCCGACATTTGACGCACAAACATAGATACATGATTATAGTTATGAAAGTGGAATTAACGCCTCGATCCTGTGCTTAGCTTACAAGAACTGTAAGATATTAAAAATATAACACGCGCAATATTTATACACATTGTACGTAGAGAAGTAAATTTACTTTAATTATCAATTTTCTCAAAATTAAAAAAAAACTATGTGTTTAATGCATGTATCGTTTTGTATCATCTTTAAAAATTTTTATATTAATTACTATTAAATTATTTTATATCTGAGAACAATTAAGCGGAATTTTTTGATGATATCCTTTTTTCTGTAAAATATTCTTTTTTTGATAAATCTATTCTATAAAAGAAAGGATCATATTTTTGTTTTGAATACAAACATTTTTTTATTTGATATAGATGCTAATATATTTGCTGTATATCTGTCATACGTATATAATTTTTTAAATTAAATTAAAAAGTGGCAATATATATAAAAAGTGGCAATATATATAAAAAGTGGCAATATATATAAATACACGATATTTTTAATATATTTAGGATGTAGATATTTTTTTTCACATAAAATATGTCAATCAAAAAATGGAACGAAGATTATCATCAAACAGACAATTTAATAAAATCGATAGACTATATATTTCCTCTCTCTTCTCGGCGTTTGGATTTATCAGCCCAGATACGAGCAAGCGAGATCAAATTTTCACGATATTATCGACGACGCGAGTCGCTTCAATAATGAACATTCGAGCGTGAAGACCGCGTGCATTAACGACACGCAGCAGACTAAACACGAAAACCACCGTTTCTCCGACGATGCATTACCTGTACAATGGGCCCATACTCGACCCGTTAATACCCACCTTTAATATACCGCAGACTAATCGATGTTTCTCATGGGCAGGACGACACCTCGAAAAGCAGCTCGGCGGCGAACGAGCTCGGCTTGGCAAACGTCGGTGGCGTCTTCGTGGTGCTGATGGGTGGCATGGGTGTCGCCTGCGTGATTGCGGTCTGCGAGTTCGTATGGAAGAGCCGGAAAGTGGCCATCGAGGAGCGGGTGAGTGACGCGAAATAGCACGTGGAGGAAGGTCGTGTAGTAATCTCGTCGGAAATCGCCACGTCAGGATCAATGACCGCGACGCGGCTCGATCCCGACGCGATCTATCCCGACATACCGCGCGAGTACATCAGTTGATGCTCGCATGCTGGTGGAGTTCCTCTGTAATGGTCTCGGTACAGAACTACTCGGGTCTGATCGCTCGCGCAGCACGAGATCGGTATTCTTCTGTCGATCGATAGCCATCCATCGGCGAGAACTTACGCGAAACAACCCGCTGCGCGCGTATAATTTTATATTCTCTCATTTTTCCGTCATCGTCGTGCATCGTTATCCTCTCCCATTCGTCATTATCCCTATTGTCTCGTTGCGCACGAATATCGTCGTTAGTCGAACGAGCAATATCCGTCCTTGCTCGCCATCCAAGATACGCTAGTGCAAGCATCTACGCTGAAGAAACCTCTCGAGTATTTGCGAGTTGTGATTAATCAAGGCAATTTAAGCCTGGACTTTTGTTCCGCGAAAAACACTCCCTGTTTGTTGCATAGGACTTGTTCATCAGAAGATTATTCTTATTATTAAAAATAATCATTAAGAATTTATTTCAAATCAATTAACAATATTTAAAAAAGGGATTTATCTTTGTATGATTGTTTTTTTCCTGAAAATGCATTCTAGTAAATTTTGAATTTGACTTTTAGATAATTCAATCTTAATATAATATTTTAATATAATATGCATTTTTTTTCTTCTACTTTAATGTTAAAAAATAATTACTCTAATTATCCGCTTAAATCCGCTCTAATTATGTTCTAATTGTGAATTTAATACATATACTATTACGAACGAGTAGAAAGCCGCGCCCGCTATCATATGAGAGCATCGTGGTTATCGGGAAGCCTCATGTCAGTTATAGAAACGCAGCGAGCGAGAATTTAATGAAAAAATTTCGAACGAGATTTGTTTTGCTCAACGCAGGCGGAGAAATGGAATTAGCGTATGTAAAGCTTCGCGTTGTTCGCGGTGGTTGGCGTGTAGTGTATGCGATATGTATTTGTACCACCGTTTGCATACATTCAAGGGGTGAGCAAACAGACAACTATTTGAAGAGGGCTCGCCCAGGGATACGAATATGCAGCTTTGTGCGGATCATTCTGAATGTACCCTAAGAGCAAATAGCTCTATGAACTGGCGAACGTTGCTCGACTCTCTTTTCAACCCTCGCTTCAGGGTACGCAATAGAACGTGCAAGACAAGGTTCTCCAAAAATTCAAATCCGCTTAAATCCGCTCGATCACGGGACAAGGCTCTCGTTCTGTAATGAATGGAATAGATTTCGAATAGATTGTATACGACATACATTTCTCCGTGAATGAATTTCCGTGCTGCGTGATGCGCAAGGTTAATCTGATATGATCTAATCAAATCACAGGCGACTGCAAATGTTATGGCAATCGCGACATTCGATATCACAATAATTAGAAAAAATAGATAAAATTAAAATAAATTTATTAATTATTATTTTGTCCGAGATTGGCTCCTATTTTTAAAAATTTATCGTGAAATAATTATTACAATAATATGATAATGAATAGATGATGCTTCTATGAGTGTATATCTGTTTGAAAAAGCAATACGAGGAAGCATGGTAGACATGTACATATTATTTTTATCTACTATTTAAATAAGCGAAGATGATTGTATCGATGCGCACCTTATCCTGCTTTGCTGTTGGACCATCGCAACAATGACTGATGTAACGAATCTGACTCGGGCATTTTGGTGTTCTGTTCTAGAAGCAGAAATCCTCGGGGAAACCGATCTGCGAAGGTTTTACTGATCTGCACTAGCGACGGTACGCGCTGCGCTGCGAAAACAGATTCTTAAACTCAAGCCGTACCTCAAAGCGTATCCGATCCGAGTTCAGTGGACCTAAGGAAGAACTCCATCACGAGTGATCGGAAAACTGTGTAAAGATCGTAAAATTATAGAAACAAACTAAATAATCGGACAGGAGAAGCAACGAGCTTTGACCTTTCCAATTTTCCTCCCAAAATCCTATCAAATATCAATTATCTGGCTGTTCGACGAATTTATTCGAGATATATAAATACTTCTCTTCGAATGTCGATGCTCAAAGAAGAACAAAGTGTTTAATATTCTGACGAACGGATCGCTCGATTCTGTCAGAATTTCACGATACAATATTAAATTTCTCACGGTGAATATATTATTAAAGTTCGATTAAGGACGACTTTTCAGTAGAAAAATCTACGATTATTACGACATGTAATATATGGAATCTGAGCCAAAATATGGCATAAAAGAAAGATTGGAAAGGTCAACATGTTTGCCATTTGCTCATATCAAAACTTAGATTAACAAAGACTTTAAAGTCTCGCAATTGGAAAGGCCAGATGTCCTTCCTCGCGAAGTTGTAAATGTCTCGACCGACATCAAAATACTAAAAAAAAGAAAAAAGAAAATAGCCGCGGTATTTACAACCGAATTATAGTGCTGCGGCAATGGACAAACTTTTAAGAACAATCACAATTTTATACCGGCTAGATAGAGTGAATGTATAGTGTGTACCAGATTACAAGACGTTTTATTGTACATAATATGTAGCTATCGAGCTAATCATTGCGTTCGTAAGTGTGCGCGGAGTCCGTTCGCTTCGCGAAAATGATATATGCGATAATCGAAGGAGCAAGTGTGGATACAAGGGAGATATATCTTATCAAAATTGAATTTTATTCCTGCATTAACAATCCATTATTTTTTCCATTACATTAAAGATACGAAAAATTGAAATTATCAGCAAGAATAAATATTCCTAGTAAGTATATCTCGCTTGAAATTAATTGAAAAGTGAGATTTTCTTAAAGTTCAAGATAGTTGCTCTTGAAGCTCAGATGTTGGGGAACTTTTTGATTTTCGATGGTAAATAATATTTCCATTTTAATCTTCACTAAGAAAACGTTATTAAATTTCGAATTCATTAAAGAATATACCAATTCTTATACCTTTAGGTATATACTTTTTATATTTCGTTAATTAAATTGTGGCATAAATAATATTAATCTATCTGAGAACGTTTTACAGTATTAAATTATATAATATTAATTTATATATATATCATCATTATCCATCGTGCATCTTTGTCCATAATGTAAAGGACTTCCGATCCATGTATAGAAGCATGCGGACTCCGAAATTTCGTTATTGAATAGACGAATCTCTGTGTCATGGCGAAGTAACTTTTATGAAAAATTGCAATTTCAAAATGTTGCATTACTTGTAACCATAAGTAAAATTGAAAGGACGTGCGTTGTGTGACAATTTAATATGACATTGTTAGTTGTGTCGCAATGTTTCTTGCTTCTCTCCCGTCACGGATTCACAGGAGGTGAGCTAATTTATTTCGTTATCAGTATCGTTACGTAGATAGAATCTTCATAGCTCAAGGAACACAGCTAAAATTGATCTATCTAATTTTTTAATTGTAAATAATTTATTATTTTTAACATTAACAAGTATTAGAAATAACATTAAAATATTTTAATTTATAAACATAATACATTAAGATAGAAAAGAAATTTTATATCTATATAATAATTTTTATATTCATATTTTATTATAAAGATTTATAATTATTCATATTATTACGAGGAACATTATTCATTGAGGCTGTGAAGATTTTACAATTTAAATTCAATGTTGTAGAAGTAAACATTTTTAAAAAAAGCTTTTTACAAATTTGCATGCATAATTATATTTCCTATTGTAATTTATTGCTTGCACAAGATCATTATTTTTTTTAGACTTTCGTAAGATATTAGTTCAAAATTATTTCAGCAATAAGATGAATCTTTCTCCTTCCTTTTTTCCTTCGTATTCAATTGTGCCATTTATTGTAGATTCTCTTATAGATGATATTAGAGTCTTTCTCAGCATTTTAAACAAAGATTACCTTCCGTTAACGGAACTTTTAACTGCGTCTTTGCAAATAAAGCGAATCTTAAAGTTTAAATTTCAATGTAGTGAGTTTAAGCTAAACGACTCGTTTGGGAGCCAATACGGGAGCCTGTCGCAATATTCTTTCTGTGAAACTTTCAGAAGTCTGTGTGCTCGGAAATGGCGAGCGAATTGCGATACGCTTTGGACTGCGGCAACGAGAATAAAAAGCCGTCGAGGAAGGTACTTTGTCGACGTCAGAGGCAACATTCGAGCCTGTCGATCGTCTCGGAGGAAGGCAGGTACGCGGCGTGCAACAAGTACAGGCACTTCATCGGAAAAGCGCCTTTGACGTGAACAAAGGGACGCCTGATCGAACGAAGAAAGACTGAATTTCTTTACGAAGTTAATTGCTTCGCTCACATGCAATTGGAAATATATAAATCGATCCTTAATATTAAGACGAAATCTGATCGAAAGACAAAATCGTTGTAAAATTAAAATTATTTATAATTGCAAAATTTTAAATCTGCGAGAAATGTAGATGTGACGATCGCGTCAGACTATTATTGCAGAGAAATCAAATTTTCTGAAATCAAAAACGTGATTTGGCATTCCTTGAAAGAAGAAAAAAAGGCGCCGCTACAACAAGCCTTGGCCCAAGGGTCCTGTAAATTTCTCACGAGACGAGAATTTGCAATGCGATTTGGGTTGCTGTGTAAAGACTTACCTCTACTGTATGTACACGTCTGTCTGTCCCTTTTTTACGATCCACTATCGAATAAGATAGTCCACCATCTAGTCCTTCATAGGGTCTCTACTTGTTAAATGCGATACGAGGAGGGTGCGTGCGAAAAAACAAGCGAGTGAACAAGAGTCGCATGGAATTAGGTGGCCTTTCATTGACGTTAAAGATGTACTGTTGCTATCTCATAAAATATTCTGAAATCAATCTGAGTATGTAGTTACCGAAATCCTTCAAATATGATAAAACGCGAATTCGCGCATATAAATTCTCTACGTGACGATCGAACGAATCCCACTCGTGTATAAATAACGTATAAACCATCTTTAATATGCGACGAATAATGAGATCGCGTGAATGGTCATTTGCACAATTTTATCGCGATCCAATTATTTTGTATATTCGTGATACATTATTGATATATTTGAACATACCTTCATCTAAATTGATTCCTATTCTTAGCTGGTCTGACGGGGTCCATAAGATCAATGAAATATTACTTGAGCAAATTAGAACTAATGACGCAAACTACTCTAATTATTCAGACTACTTGGATAATATATTCTTCGCGTTGACAACATTCCGTCGAATGCAAAAAAAAATGCTAACAATGCTCAGATTATTTTCAGAGAATACGTGCCATTATTATTGCTAATTCTTGTTCATTCGATTTTCCATTTAATCGCGTTTATGCGGACCTTGTGAACCAAGCAGTATTCATTTTGAGTCTTCCTTCTAACCTTACATATTAAAAAAAATGTAAAAAAAAAAGATCCGAACACTAATTCTAATTTAACGTTTAAACCGAAACTCTCGGAAAAGAATGGTGCGTAAATCAGAATATGAGTGCACGATTATACTGCGTTAAAGAATGTGTGATACTCCAATAGCTTCTGCGGACATTATTTGAAGGCAGAGCGTGAAAAAGCGAAGATGAGTGTAATTCACATTTTATTTCCTTTTATTTCCTTGCACATTCCATGGATTTCGTTACTCTTGATACGATTTACCGAATTCTGAATGCGACCATAGAAACGTGCATACGCGACATTCAATACATGCATATACATATATATATATATATATATATATATATATATATATATATATATATATATATACGCACGCGCGCTCGCATACAGACACCGATACGATGTCCGATACGATGTCCTGTAAATATCGTCGATATAAAACTTGTTATATACTTGCGTTTACACGTCGCGACATACGAGTTTGTTAAGAGCCTATCGATTCTACTTCTTATATAAAATGTACTACAAGCATCATATTAAACGTGAATAAATTAATCGTCTGTAAATTCTCATCCAAATATCCTCTGTTGTAATTGTGTCTTTGTGACGTCCGTTTCCCCGAGTCATCGGTGATAATTGATTATCATTATAATCATGCCATTAATTTTGAATTTATTTATTTATTATTCATCGATTCTCTCTCTCTCTCTATTGATTTTATATATAAATTGTAATTCTAAGTGATAGCACAATAAAAAATAAACAAATTTAAAAAATTGAATGTATCAGTTTTATTTGTAAAATGTTCATTTAAAATATTAAAATATTCGTACACTTCTTTTATTGACAATATATAAATATGATATAAAATGACATAGAGAAAAGATATATTTATATTTAATATATTTTATTCGGAAAAAAATACATATAAATTCTCTGGTTTTTCGCAGTCTCTCGATAATCAAGTAGAAAGTAAATAAAGCAAAAGTCATTAATAAAATAATCAATAATGGTAAAATTAAAATCTGAAAATTAAATGGAAATGAAGCTAGAGAGGATTGATAAAGTCAAATCAAAGAATTAATAGGACATCAAAATAATGGTAACTTTTCTAGTTACAGTATATATATTGAATATACACTCTAATAATAAATTTCAATTTCACATATTGTAATTAAACTTTTAATTATAATTATAATCTTGATACTCGGTCTTGTATTCTATCCATGCAACTAATTTCTCTAACACCTTAGTTACTATATTTGCCCAACCACGCCTTACTAGAATATCAACGTAATTAAACCTATATAATCAAACTTATATATAAGCGCAAAATACTTGCTACGGTTTGGGAATCGTTATAAATACTTTTAAATGCAATTCTTTACGGCAATGATCATTTTTATATAATGATAAATATATAAAAACTTAAAAAAACTTGAGTTTCAAAATTTCTCATCATATAGAATATTAGCTGTACAAGCGCGCAGCAGCCTTGTATGGGCGAACAGCAGCCTTTAGGCGCATGGCATGCTTTCGTAAATTCCGAGATTATATTCTTATAACGTTGATTATATATTATTCTCACATAATAAATATTTATTACAGAGATAAATTTTGATCATATTTGAAAGTATAATTTCGGAAAAAAAACATATATATTGCTTACCTAGAGCAATACAAGAAGATTTTGTGAAATATAAAAATTTTTTTTAGACTTCTACGTAATTTTGTATATTAATTTCTGCCGTCTATCTAAGTATACACGTTGCACTACAACCGTTTGTCGTGGATGGATCGTGAAAACTTGGGAAGGGAGTTTAGAGCATGCGCTGCCGAGATGAGACGCGCGAGAAGTGGCGTTCGGATTTAGAGTCGCGTGTCGCGCAAAGCTCGTTCGGCAAAGCACGCGTCTCAAAAGTTCTGTGCCAGGTAGAACGAGTCGCAGCATCGCATTCTTTAGGTAAGCTCTTGCGAATCCTTAAAGATGATCCTCTTTAGAGAAGTAACGTTCTTCGCTGTTTATCGCTTGAATCGTGACACATGCTTCTATTAGAATAAATTTAACGCTTTCATTCCCTCGCTTTTGGCGAAAAAATCATCCACTTTGAAAATTTTCAGCCGGCTGATTAATTCTTGAACGACTAAAGTAAAATGAATTTGGAGAAAAATTTTAAAAATTGATTTATTCTTGAAAAAAAAATTTTTTTCTCAAATTTTCAAATACGTGTATCATTATGCGTTTGATAAAACAATTAAAGTTTCTCTTAATATCATCATTACATTAAATATATAAATATATAATTTAAATATATTAAATATATAAATAAAATAAAGAATAAAAAAGAGATAAGACAACATATGGATGCTGATTTAATTAAAAATGCATACCGTTAAGTTTCTATAAAAAAAAAGTACTTCCAATTGTATTCCGTCGAAATCTATGTCACACGACGAATACGACAAGCACCAGCGGTGGCGACGCTCGATGTCTAAATATATCGACATCGTTATACGCTCTCTTAAGATTTTCGTTAGTTTTCCATGTCGTGTCGACGCGTGTTGGACCGTGTAAAGATCTTCCGATCAGCAATTCTCCGCAATTCATGATTTATTCCGTGTAATGTAGCCGAATAAACCGACACTTTGTAAAGTATCTAAAACGGCTGCGATAAATAGATGTGAATGCGTGCTCCACGATGAATGAATGAAAAAGAACGCGCCAGACTGCGTGCATTTGGCACGATGACAGTAGGTTACGTGGAACTCTGAATGCGTGTGAGATATTACTAAAAGCTCGCACTCTCGAGACAGACGTTGGCCGTCTCCGGGGAATAAAAGATATCCAGGAATGTCGGGCAAATATTTATATAGCTTTGAGAAATTAATTATATCGAGCGAGAATCCATGCAAGTATTTATCAAGTAACTTACATATTTACGAATATATAATTCAGAATTTTGTAAGTTTTCTTACAAACACACTTTTATTTAATTTTTTTTTAACAGAAATGGGAAAATGTAATTTTGTAGCCAATTAAAATAAGTAAAATTAAAAATCACAAAGAGTTTTGATAAATTAAATAAACTTATTTTTCACTCCTAATTTTACTATCTTTACATTAATTTTACATTATTTTACTATTTTTATATTTTTATTCTAATATAGAAAAATTCAACATTAAATTAAATTTAGTTTAATTATAAAGATATCTAGTGCTAATAATAACTGCCAATTAAAATTTTCAAATTTGTCTAAAATTTGTAGATAGAAAAAATATGACAATTCTCAGACTGTGTAATAAATTGCCATATCAGTATTAATACACAACTTAGAATCTATCATGTTCATATAAACATATACTAACATTTTAATATAAAAATCATCAGAGAAAAAGAAAAAGAAAGGGAATGAGAGAGAGAGAGAGAGGAGATGCTACTGATTGTGAGAGGGATCGCGACAAACGGATTTATTAAGAGCACACAAGCAAATAACTAGACTCAATATTGGAAGATTGATTTTAGACAGATCTAAATATTTATGCGCGCCGAGAGAGCGACTTTCAGGCGGCGCGATGCCTCCTGGCTAGTTTATATAACGTCGACTGGTTAAGTGCTCGTTCAAGATCTTTCCGTTTGGTCATGTGCATCGTATACATACCATTTACATCTCTCTCTTTCTCTCTTTCTTTTCGATTTTATTAAATGCACATCCATATCTGCGCATACATTTTAATTTTATTTCAATTTTACTTGTGTGTGCGCAGAATGATCGTAAGATGGTGACCAAAAATCTGCTGATATTATTGCCGATATTTCTGTCCTGCATATGTGTGTTAGCTTTTCCAAAAAAGGTCCACATAGGTAAGATAAACGTTTACTGACTTGAGAGAAAAATATGAATAAAATATACGTACATTGAAAACATTATTTTTGTATTCATTTTTCGTTATGAATTTTGAAAGAGATTATTTTAATGAGATGTAGACAAATATTTAGACATAAATTATCCTCTCTTTCAAATAGTTTCATTTTACGATATTTATTAAATTTATTTATAACAGATATATTTTTCAGTCTCTTTTTTTTAAGATTTTTAAGATTTTTTGTTGAATTTTTGAGCAATATTATTGTGTAAATGATATTAATCTGTTGTTAATATATTTGAATATTAAAAAAAGAAATATTATGTAAAAAACGCAATCAAGTTTACGCATATACGATAATACGCACTAGTACTTTATGAAAGAACTTTTTGAGCTATTTCGGTCGTGTAACGCGTCTTGATTTTAAAAAGAACTATATTATAGCGGGATTGTTCGACCAAGATGAAGCGATCCAGTGGATGTTCGAATCATCAGTGACAGCAGTTAACAAAGAAAGACATGAGAACGAGGAAATATCAAATGTGTTTTTGGAAGCGGAAACAAGCGAGGTTGGAATAGACCTATTCGAGATATCAGAGACAGGTAATGCATTGTAGCTGACAAAGTGGCACTGCACACCGAAAAAATTGTATTCTTGAAATGTATACTTTATAAGTCCTCTTAATAAATATTCTTAATAAATAAGAATATATTCTTATTCATTAAGAATATATTCTTATTCATTAAGAATATATTCTTAATTTGCGACTTCTACGCCGCAACTCGATTTTCGTGTGCGCGACATGTTTCTTCATTTGCCGCGGCGACACCACTCTTAATTTTTCTCGTATTCAATATTTATCATGAAATGTATATAAAGGATTTGTATTAACGTAAAATCTAAAGTATATTCTTTTCCCTTGGCAGTGGTGCGAAAGAGAGGATGCTGCTCACACAACAGGTTCTCTGTGTGCATGTGAGCTGGCATCCTCTTTCTGACATCACTGTTTATCAGTTTAATTTTAAGCTGAATTTAAAATAATTTATTTAATAATCTGGATTCCTTGTTGGGATTCAGAATATTAAACAGATTATTTGAAATTAGGCGGAAAAAAACTTTTAGACCAATAATTAAATTTATTTGACTTCAACAAAATTTATTAAATCCAAAGAAATATTTTTCTCTGTGTATTAAGAATATCTCTTTAGAAGATTTTCCTCTTAACTTAAGAGGATCCTCTTGGCGCCTATTTTAGTGGTATATATTCTAAAGATAAGTGGCATATTCTTAAGTTAAGAATACAATTTTTTCGGTGCAGGATTTGACGCTAAATTATATTTGAGACTCCCATTTTGTATTATTTTATGTCTGATATCAAAACGCATTACATAACAAGGTAATCACATTTATCTTCTTTAATGGAGTAGAAACATGAACACACAGTAACGTTATGACATTAATGCAATCTTTTTAGATGCTTAAATATAATGTGAGTGTAACATATTGCCGTAAAATAATATGTATCTTCTTTATATGAATTCTTAAATAAAGAGAGAAATATCAGATAATAAATAATGACTGCATTGCAATTATTTTTCCGAGATATTGCAATTTATTTATTATATTTTGACATGTATTCAATATTGATTTTTTTTCGAAATATTTAGTATGCAAGAAGGTAAATAGCTACGAAATAGTTGGGATCTTCGGACCTCAGGAAAAAGTGACCGCAGAGTACGTGCAAAGTATGTGCGATATAATGGAAGTGCCGCACATTTCCGTGCGACAGGATTCTAGTGAACCACCTCAGCCACGTGGATTAAGTCTCAATCTCTATCCACACGTGAGCTCATTATCACGAGTAAGTAAATGAAGTTGGAAAGATATTATAATCGCAAATTGATATAAATAGCATGAATAATATTATATGCGAGCTATATATAATAAATGTTGAATCGTAAAACAAAATCATTAATGATTTATCTATATAAATAAAATATATAATTTCTGTCTACGCATCAATAACGCAAAAAATTAAGGCTAAAGAATAAACTAATTGCAATCATTACAAAATATTGACATATTTATCTTGTCGTATCTATCATTTCTTTTTAATTAATCTTTCTTGACATTTTAATTTTATTTCTATATTTATATAACGCATAATTGTAACATAACTTATCGTCAATGAAATTTCCACAGATATATGATCAACTGGTCACGGAATTCAAATGGAAATCTTTTGCAATACTCTACGAGAATACCGATAGTCTGATTCGCATGCATCTTTTGATGAAACGATGGGACCCTCACGGCAATTCTGCATTTATGTACCACTTGGGTCACGGACCGAATTATAGGTATAGAATACAGAAGTGTCTCGAAGGGATCTTTTAGTCCCTCAATCATACGAAAACTCCTCAAATTTCATGGAGAATCAGAATTGACTGATTGTCACCCTTCTCTATTTCTATATATTCATGAAAGATATATATATTTGTCAACGTCACATCAATAATTGATGATTTCTGTCATCATTTTTTGTGATACGCTAATTATTTGTTTATTATTTTCTCATCATCTAATATTTTAATTATTATGAGCATATCATGAGTAATTTCAAAATTGTCGTTAAAATGTATTGCTGCGTTTCTGTGTTATTCTCGCTGCAATATTTATATTGTTCTGTTTGATCAATTTGGAATAATTGTGAAATTAATAAATAAGATGAAGATTACCTTTGAGGCACAACAATATGTTTAATAACAATATATTTAATAACAAATTATAATTTTTCACTACCAAAGTAATTTTTAAATATTTTTTCAATCAAATAAGAATTAGATAATTTACAATTTATAATCATTATAAATAATGATTTTGTTAAAAGTGAAATAGAAATAAAAGATCAGCAAGTTTAATTAATTGAGAAAAATTCGAAAGACATTGATTAATTGTATAATTTGGCATCGAATCCTGTGTAGGAAAGCGATGCAAGAAATCAAAGCAGCGGATATAGAAAACATTATCATCGATTGTTCGTATAAGATACTCAGTGAAGTTCTCATGCAGGCTCAACAAGTTGGCATCTTATCTGAAAAGCATAAAGTGATCGTCACATCTTTGGTAAGACATATAAATTGCTTTTTACAAACTGAAAAAATTACACTATTCTGATATTATGTCAAAATTGTTTTATGGTAGAGAAAATCCTTAAATATTTAGAAAAATATTTAAAATATTTAGAATATCGATAAAATATATCGTATAAACTTTACTTTTAATAGAAATCTTCCTATCGAAATACACATGTATATCGAAATGTGTGTAATTCAGTGTTAGTATTTTAATAAGAACCTAAAAAATAATTACGTAAAACAATAATTGTATATAAAAGTGCAAAATTTAGATTATAAATATGCACGTAGAAATTTCGAAAAATGAATTATTTATTCATTGATATTACATTAAAAGCAGGATTTTGATATAAGTTATATGGGTACAATTTCCTTTGCATATAATTTATTTCGCACGATGTTCCATCTGAAAGCTTTAATTAAGTTAAGATGACATATACCAACGAATATGTATGCATGGCAGGATCTGCAAACCTTGGATTTAGAACCATATCAGTATTCTGGCGTCAACTTTACCGGCTTGCGCCTGATTGACCCTGAAGATCCGATAGTTCAACAAACTTTAGACAAGCACAAGAACGAATGGGGCTTAGATGATCCCTCGCAGCTACAAATTGAACCCGCGCTTATGTACGACGCGGTACAACTATTTGCAAGAGCTTTCAAGCAATTAAAAGATGCCATCAAAGGTGATGTTAAAAAATTGCAATGTGATGGTATTGTTAGATGGGAACACGGATTAAGCTTGAGCAACTTTATGCGATCGGTAAGATTTGAAAAAAGCATTTTAGATCAAGTATTTTGAACAACAACGTACAAGATTTTATTCTAGCCACGTTACAAACAAATCTTATTACATTATTTCACTTTCAGACCGAAACACGAGGATTAACTGGACTTGTAAAATTTGACAGAGATGGCTTCCGGAGTAATATACAATTAGATGTTGTACGTCTGACCGAAAAGGGCTTGACAAAAATAGGTGTATGGAACAGTACAACAGGAAAGAATATTAATTGGATACCAGAAATTAACGGAAAAAAGACAGATGTTGAGCTAAGTTTGCAAAACAAAACATTTATAGTCCTAATATCTTTAACAGCACCCTACGGAATGGAGACGCAATCATCGATGACCCTGAGCGGCAATGAAAGATACGAGGGGTTCGGGATTGACATAATAGATCGTATCAGCCAAATCCTGGGTTTTAATTATACGTTGCAAGTCGAATCAGACTATGGTTCAAAAAAAAATGGAAAGTGGTCAGGCATGCTTGGAAAAATTATAAATGATGTTAGTATTAGTTAATATTATTGAATATATAAACTGAAATATCTCTCTGATGTTACTTGTAGTCTTTCATGAGATTATTAGGATTAAAATTATGAAATTTATAAATATCGAAGAAAGAAAGAAAAAGAAATCATATTCTTTTAGGAAGCAGATCTTGCCATTACAGATCTTACAATTACAGCAGCACGCGAGGAAGCTGTCGATTTTACAAATCCGTTCATGAATTTAGGTAAATTACATACTATTTATATGATGTAACGTGTATAATATAAATGTAATGTAGTATACGATATTTAATATTACTTATAGATTTTTGTATTAAGTTTTAAATATATACATATCTTTTTACTATTAATTTTACTATTAATTTAGAAAATAACTAATATACATCGTAGCTTAAGTATCAAGTTTCATATGATTTTACAGGTATAAGCATACTTTATAGAAAGCCGACCAAGACGCCTCCCAGCTTGCTTTCTTTTTTATCGCCATTTTCAAACGTTGTCTGGTCTTACTTAATCGGCGCATGTGTCATAGTATCTTTGCTCCTTTTTATAATTGGCAGGCTATGCCCTGCAGAATGGAACAATCCTTACCCTTGTATCGAAGAAGCAGAGGAGCTGGAAAATCAATTTACATTTAAGAACGCTTTTTGGTTTGTAATAGGAAGTATTATGCAGCAGGGAAGCGAAATTGCACCAATGTAAGTGTGTCTTTCATATTTATATCGATATCAAAAATTATAATTATTGTTATAATTAATATACAGGGTGGCCCACGTAAAGTGTTACAAATTTATATCTGAAACGATAATTGTTTCAAAAAAAAAATGTAATTAATTACAAATTACATTTTTTTTTTCGAAACAATTATGTGTTTTCTTTACACCAATTGATTCCTCTCATTATTTTGTACATAAAAGTATTAAGGTAAGATAATTGAAAAATGAATATTTTACAAGATATTTTACGGTTTATGTAAAATTAAGAAATGATTTCAAGCCTCATAACTCGGAAAGTACTTAATGAAAACTAACTTAATTATAGTGTTTTGGAAAGCTCTTGAGATAAGCTACAAGAATATGCAAAAGCATATAGGGTGTCCTATTTAAAAAGTTGGAGGTGACCTTCACGTGACCTTCAGGTGACTCTTCAAGGACAAACTAATGGCATCATCTTATGTCCCCCTTGAAATCATACAATTTTTGTCTGAAACATTTTTCTCTAAATTGCTTCGTTTCTGAGATATAAATTTGTAACACTTTACGTGGTCCACTCTGTATAATATAAGTCAACAGAAAAGAAATATCTTTTTTTTGGATTTGAAGATAAAAAAATTTATACAGAAAGAGAGAAAGAGATAAAGAGAGAGAGAGAGAGAGAAATTTGGTTTATAAATGATTCTTATAATTAATGAGTGACAGACATAATGAAAATAATTTTGTTCTTTTTATATATACATATATAATACAATATATTAAAGGACATGATTAAAGGAAGAACATATTGATAGAATTGAACATATGATAGAAAATAAATAAATAAATAAATATATATATATTTTTTTTTTTTTATTTATTTTCTATCATTTCCTTTAATATGTTTTTGAAGATTTTTTTACTTTGTGCATGTACTGCAACTGAATTTTAAGTAATCATTTTCTCACTAATTTTTATTAATTTTATTTAACGATAAATTTTATATATATATTTTTTATTATATAATATTTGTAGAAAATATTTATAAAAAAAATTTATAAGGAATATTATACAATACATATATTATGAAACAATTTTTACAAAGTGAAATTATAAATCTGTTTCTATAAATTGTTCACAGAGGCATATCCACAAGGATGATGGCCAGTTGTTGGTGGTTCTTTTGTCTCATTATGGTTTCTAGCTATACTGCTAATTTGGCGGCATTTTTAACAGTAGAAACTGTTGTAAATCCTTTTGATACTGTTGAGGAATTAGCGAAAAAAAAGAATATCAAGTATGGAGCTAAATATCAAGGAGCTACGTTCAATTTTTTCAAAGTAAGTTTTTAACATTTATTATGATATTTTATGCAATAATGATAAATTATTACAATATTACTGTTACATATGACATAATAGAAAAGTTTATATGATATAGAATGATATAGAACTCTCAAACATTGTTTGATAACTGGTTAATACTTTCATGTGACGTAATCTTTCTAAAGTATTCTTTAGCTTATCAATTTTCAAAGTATAGCAATCTTTTTAAAGTTGGAATTAATTAAGAAATTGCACAATATGATGCTGTGATTTTACAGTTAGAAATAATATTGTAAAAAATGTATTACCAATCTTTATATTAATTTATAAAAATATATTATCAAAATATGAGATATTTAATATATGAAACGTAGAAAAATTATTGTTCTCTTAGTTTCAAAATTTTTGAACTTTATCGGTACATTATAAATTCCTTTTCAAACATGCATAGATTGCACTTGATATAATTATCTCTAAAGTTATCTGATTATTTTGATGAAATATTATTTCATATGTAACGATCTAATAAAAAATAATTGCGTATGTAGTGATAGATTTTTCAGGATATTCATAGTTTTGCTATTCTTATAGCATATAAGAGTAATCTCTTGAACGTAAGATAATTTAAAATATCCCATGATTAGTTATTTGTTGTTCATTATATTTACTTTCTGCTTATATCATTTATTTGTCATAGTATTATTACCGCAAATATACGTGATAACATAATTGATAATTTTGTATCGTAAATACGATAATCATTAAGCCTTTACAAAATATAATCAATTAAGTATTTATTAATCAGAATAACGAAATAATATTAATAAATCCTTAATTCGCGATAACTGTTTTTTCCTTTGAATACTATTAGAGTTTGCTCCATATTTGCATCGACAGTGTTCTTTGCATATTATCGTAATTATCCTCAGTAAATAACACAAATTTTAATGATTATTTCCCGCAATAATATTACTCCATAATGTTCTAATAATAAAAAAATAATCCTAGAAAAAAGCTTCCTAATTCACATTGAGGTAGATGTTCAATATTAATAAATGTAATAATAATATTAGACAATAGGCACAATAAGTAAAAGTTAAATTCTAATTCAGTTCTTTGATAAAAGACTTTTGCCAATTCTAAGGACAGTGATTATCCGACGTACAAGGAAATGTATGAATATATGATGGCAAATGAAAAAGATGTGTTGCCAAGGTCCAATGACGTCGGCTTGCAAAAGGTAAAAACCCAAAACTATGCATTCCTTATGGAATCTAGTTCAATAGAGTAAGTATATATATATTATTATCTCACATTTTATTATATGTATGTTATATATACATATGTTTATAAAATATTATTATTTTAGATATACCGTAGAACGTGAATGCAATGTGACTCAAGTGGGTGGACTCTTGGACGAAAAGGGTTACGGAATCGCGATTAAAAAATGTATGTATATAAACTTTACCAAAATATAATATATCTGCAACATTATATGTAGTAATAATGTAGTAAAATATTGCATATTTTGCTCATTTTAAATATTTTTTTATGTTATCTTAATAATATTGTATTTGATAAATTCTAAAATCATTAAAATTATCTTAAAAATATTGAAATTTGGATAAAAATTATATTATTTGTAATAATACATAATCATCAATATAAAATATTTTAATTGTTTGAACGCGAAATTAAAAATGAAAAGATGATTTGGATAAAAACCAAAATATGCATTTGAATTGTATTAATAGAAATATTTTGTGTCATAATATAATAAAAAATAATGAACTATAATTCACATAAATGATTCACATAAATGATTTATAATTCACATAAATGATTCACATAAATGAATTATAATTCACATAAATGATTTATGTGAACTATAATTCACATAAATGATTTAATAGTAAGTTCTGAGATCGCAAACTTCAATTTTAAATTTACTGGATTATTCTACTTTTTAATAAAAAGATTTAAAAAAAATTATTTCTTTCAAATATTATACAATTCCAAAATATTTTTATATTGTGAGATGATGCAAAATTATTTATTAATCTTGTTAATATATAACTGAATTCTATTTTACGATTAAAAAACTTATCCTATTTAGCAAATAATCGCATTCTCATTATAAAATATTATTGTTGCAGTTTCACCTTATAGACACTATTTGAACACTGCAATTTTAAAACTTTCCGAAAGTGGGATTATCACGGAATTGAAAAAAAAATGGTGGACCCAGAAGCGTGGTGGTGGAAAGTGTCGGGTGAGCGAGAGATCAATTATAAAATTTTTATATTATATAAAATACGCATTACACATCACGTCATCTTCATTTATTATGTGTTATTGTGTAGGAGAATGGTGGCAGTAGTTCACCAGAGGAACTCGGCCTTGATAACGTCGGTGGTGTATTTTTAGTCCTCACTGTCGGAGTGGCTTTATCATTCGTGTACACAATTATCGAATTACTTTGGGAAATTGCCCGGACATCTATTCGAGAAAATGTAAACGAACTCTCCTTATTTATAAAGGATACAATTCATACTGCTTTTCCTTAAGACACAACAATTTTTCAAAAATTTAATATATTTTTACTAATTTAGGATAACGTAGAATTGCGATAATCAAAATTAATTTGTATTGAGGTCGAGATATATAAATTAAATTGACGTACAACATTGATATGATAATCTTAAACGAATTTAGCAATTTGATAACTTCTTATCTAGATTATAATTCACGGTTTGAAAATTTAGTAGACTATATTAAGAACAATAATTGTAAAAATTAATTTTCAACATATCTTTGTATGTTATATTTATTTATCATATATATGCTAATTTATTTTGTGTGTGCAGGTATCTTTCAAAGAGGAATTGCTAAACGAATTGAAATTCATTGCAAAAGGCAGTAGCTCTAAACCAACGCGAAGAGAAAATGGAGCGTCTAGTAAAAGTGAAAATAACAGCACAAGAGGATGCACACCACCGTACGGTTTTATTCCGACAGTAATAACAACATCACCAACTGATGACAAATAATGACGGGACAAATTTAGACAAATACAAAGCTATCGTTTGCACGAATTTATTATTTTGTTGTCCATGTCACGACGTTCGAGTAAGACTACAAAAGTCACATAAAATATTTTAGGGCACTTGCATTGAACAAAAAATTTTAAGAAATATGTAATATCTATATACAATATACATAGCTTTTACAAATAATAATTGATTTTAAGTAGCCATATCCTCTCGCTTCCTGCATCTATTAATCATTAATTGATGATAAGATGACAGGATAGAAAAACGAGAGAAATAATAGCAAAAAATTTTTAACACAAATAATATCTTAACGATCCTCAATATTATTGAGCCTATTTTTTAAGTGCACTTTCTTTCGAACTCTGTGTGTTTGCATTTAAAATAAAATAAATGGAGTTTTGATTTAGAAAGAAAAAAAAATTATAAGAAAAGCAAAGTACGTAATTTTAAGATTACTATATCAAATATTACTGCAATTTTTATATGTCGCATATAGCTCGCACCAAATAGATTAATAAAAATCGAAGCTTGGCAAAGTTAATTCTGAACATAAATATATTTCAAATGACAATCGTAAATTTCTTAAATCTAGACTGACAATTTTAGAAGATTATGGCAAGATATTCTAGAAAAATTATCGCTCGCACATCAACTCTACTGCGATTATAAATTCACAAAATCATTATGAATCACAGTATCATTGACAACGGTAACTCTTCAAATTGAAATAATCCACAATGATCATGCGCAAAACAGCATACGAGAAAGTATGGTCCTATTACCTACTTTTCCAGCTTGCATGTAGTCAAAATAGTCAACCGATGGTTATGAGATAGTATAACCACTGGCTCCGAGAGCGCCGGATAGTTCATGGTACACATACAAATTAATAACAACGAGTTTTCCTCGCGTGTCGATGATTTATTTTTAGCGATCCTAATAATTTGTGATAGTAATTAATCGCGCGAGTGATTTCATATCATCAATCAATCTGAAAAATTGACTCCTATCGATATTCTTGTTTAAATATGGGCTGAAAATGTGATAGATAGTGCAAAGTATCGTGTATTCCGTAATGTCAACATTATACTTTATACTATAAAAATGATTTATTTTCTCACGTTAAAAGAAAGGTTGAATGCACTTTTCGCAATGCAATTTTGGCGCTCGCGTTTTGCTTTGGCAATCGGTCGCGTAAATATTATATAGTAAATATGATGTGTGTGTGTGTGTTAAACTGTATTATTTAACATACAATATATTGAGAAGAAAATATATTGAGAAAAAACAAATCCAAAGGAACAAGAAGAAGGATCTCATTTTGATGAAGTTCATAAATATTGTAAAAGCAGATTTTTGTTTTCACGGCACTATGTAATAATTACACTGAGAAAAAAATCTGGTTGCATTAATTAGAAATCTGATAGATTCAATCAGTATGTCTGTTGGAAAACGGACGAATCAGAATTCCTTTAGGAATTACCAGATGAGTATGATTAATTTCTTCCTGTTAAATTTACTAAATTTTCTTGATAATAATACTAAATTTACAAAAAAAATGGTATTACTGTGTCTATGTTTAGTTAATATAATAAAAAGTTTTATAGATCCAACTAGAAAATACTAACCAAATCCTTGTAGGAAAAGTCTATTAAACGTTCTAGTTATAAAAAATCGAGTCTTATTGTGATAACTAGAAATTCTACTTTAACCAAAATGCCTTCTATCAGATATGTCTTGTTGATACAATCAAGCGATGTTTCTCAGTGTAAAAATAGAAAATTATTATATACAACATGATTCTCATAAATACATAGTTTATAATACCTAGAAACTTTATATTTTTAAATAATATGCAAGATTATTAAATTATTGTGGTACTTTTGCTTCATAATTCTGTAAATAACGTAATTTGAAAAGTGAGATTATCTTGTTAATTATATTAATACCAATTTCTGTTTTTCTAATAAAACAATTAAATAGTTTTAGATAAAAGCGAAGTTGAGACAAAGCTTTTAATACCAAAACCTAAAATATTAAAATATTTACACGTTTGTGTTACTTGAATTATTATTTGAATAAAAAATACATGTCATAAATTATATTAATATATCAAATTATTTGTCCAAGTCACTTGTCTTTGAGAAAAAATCATGAAATCTCTATTAAAAGAATTTTTATGCACTACTGACAACTCTCAAAAATTATCAGTGAACCATATGTCAGTTGTTTTCAACAGATAAATTGAGAGAAGCTGTTATATAAAATATATGGCACAGCGGTGTGAGAAGTGTCTAAATATACTATGGTTATGTGTGTGTATATATATATATATATATATATATATATATATATATATATATATATATGTATGTATATATCAATATATTTGTACACATGAGGTCACGTAAAATGGCAGTGCAATAGCATCAATGAAATAATAATATTAATAAACAAAGACAAACCTAAATTTAATCGAGATTAATTTAAATTTCCCATAAGATTTTTTATTTTTAGAAAAATAAAAACCATTGAATACTGATTCCTTATAATTTTTTATTATTAGAAAAGTAAAAAACGTCTAATGCTGATGATACATTGTACCATTTATTGCATCTATTGCATTGCTGTTAGAATGATTCTCTTTTAGAATGGTCGAGAAATGCTGCTTTTATATATTACTGCTGCATTTATATCCCATATTTTGGGATTTCCAAGAAGAATTCCTATTGGTAAGCATAAGCGTCGTATGTTTTTCATTCATAAATAACGAGTGATAGGAATAAAATATTCATAATTGATCCATTGCATTGATGCAAATTGAATAATCGCAGGAGGTATATTCGACAGCGATGAAATGATTCAAAGAGCATTTAAGATATCAATCAAAGCAGTGAATAAAAATATCACTGCATCCGAGAACGCTATGGGCGTATTATTAACACCGAGAACCGAGAAAATCAACAAGAATGCCTTTCGTGTAGCAAAGATAGGTATATTATCATTTTAAGTATATATTCAAATTAATATAAAATTTTACACACATTCTTTTATCTATATAATCACTCTCATATATAATCCATAATTAAAAACAAATTAATTAACATAATTAATATCGCAACATATATACTTCCGCAATTCCGCAGCCTATTTATTAAAATTTTTTTTCAAACTATATGCGATATATCATTGAAAATAAATTTCCACAAATATTTACTAAAATATATAGACTAGATAGTTTAATTACTAACTTTATTAAATTAAGTCTCAATTTATATGATAAATAATGTGTACTAAAGTATCTAGTGAGATTGTATTATACATATTTGGGCACTGTGTATAGCATGCAAATTAGTAAACAGCAGAATTGCCGGAATATTCGGTCCCCAGGATAAACTAACAGCGGATTACGTTCAAAGTATGTGCGATACCTTGGACATACCTTATATTGCTGCCAGATGGGATTCCAAATCAAAACGCAGCAATGTGATAAATCTATACCCACACCCTGACATGCTTTCCACGGTACTTGTTTGTATCTCTAATCACTTAGAAATAATTTAGGCCGCATAACTGCAATCAACTTAGTTTCGATTTTTCAGCAAAATGCAAAATTAGACTTTACAAAAAGGACTTAAATTAAAATAGAAAGACAATATATGGTATTGCATACAAAAACATTTTTTATCCATTGCTCTACAAACAAAATGTTTAAATAAATATTTCAAATTTACTGCATTTTTTCTTGGATTGATATGTTTTTATTGCAAATATTATTATTTTCCAAGATGTAACATTTACTAATTGCTGATCAAATAATGATAAAATTAATCAAAAACAAAAGTATGATAAATTAAATGCAAAATTAGACTTTACAAAAAGGAGTTAAATTAAAATAGAAAGACAATATATGATATTGCATACAAAAATATTTTTTATCCATTGCTCTACGAACAGTTTAAATAAATATGTCAAATTTACTGCATTTTTTTCTTGGATTGATATTTTTTTATTGCAAACATTATTATTTTTCAAGATGTAAGATTTATTAATTGCTGATCAAATAATGATAAAATTAATCAAAAACAAAATCATAAATTCATCATAAATTATCATAAATTAAAATAATATCATAAATTAAAATCTTTGCTATTTAATATTTCAATGATTAATATTAATGACATTAATTTTTGGTATATATAATTTAGGTTTTTCATGATCTAATAAAAGAATACAAATGGCAAGAATATGCAATACTCTACGACAACACGGATGGCCTACTTCGCATAAGTCGTTTGCTAAAATTGCCAAGCGGGAATACCATTTCCGCCATGGCATTCCATTTGGGAAGTGGACCAAATTTTAGGTACGCATGCATGGACCATATAAATAGGTCGTTCCTGGAACAAGCTTGCGTGCATGCACAAACGACGTTTGTCAAACAAAGTTATTCCGCACCTGTGTCATTATTTAGCTCCGCCGTAAACGCCAGAAAATATCGCGATGATTTACGATATGACTATCTGAGTATGATGCAAACGTCGCTCGCACAGCCACATGTCGCCATTGCCAAGATTTTTTCAAAGAGATATAAGAGCTATTCGAAAATTAATTAACGGAATAATTTATTTGTGTGCAGGCAAACCATAAAAGAAGTAAAAACATCCGATTACAGAAATATCATAATCGATTGTTCACATGACATTCTTGCGTCTGTCCTCGAGCAAGCACAGCAAGTCGGAATACTATCAGAAAAATATAGAGTGATCGTTACTTCTTTGGTAAGATATTTTATCGCTTTTTTTATAAGACATAGAAACATTATATTTTATAATTACAAAAATTCATAGACAAAAATACATCATTTCTAGATTTCAAATAAAAACTACTTTTAATTGCATCAATCTTCTAAATTTTATTTGATTCGAAGGAGGTTACAGATACACATATATATGACACATATTTCATTATTTATCATTAGGACTTGCAGACTGTGGATTTAGAACCGTATCAATATTCCGGAGTGAATTTAACGGGCGTCCGTTTAATCAATCCGCAAAGTCCAATTGTTCAACGTATTCTGCAATCTCGGTCTCTCAATTGGAATTTAACGAACGGTTCTCACTTAAAAGTGGAAGCAGCGCTCGCTTACGATGCGGTTCAACTTTTTGCGAGCGGTTATGCGCGATTACGCGATAGCGTTGAAGGAAATCTCAAGAAATTATTTTGCAATCGTACGGAAATTTGGGGACACGGTTTCAGCCTGAGTAATTATATGCGAAATGTATGTGTTTGATTACACAATATATTTAAATATATTGTGTTATATTTAAATTACTAATATATTTAAATGTATAGAGCCTAACTTTTTCTAACTCTTAGCAAAAAAAAAAAAAAGAAAAAAAATGTATATATATGTTGAAAATTAATTTAAAAATAATTTTAAGAAATAATGCAATTTTACCCTGCATCAATCCTTAATATTTTAACCAGAGAACTCTTTCTTTGAATTGATGTTAGGAGCAAATAAACGGATTGAGCGGAATGATAAAATTCGATACCGCCGGATTCCGGACCGAATTCCAATTGGACATTGTACATCTCGAATATCAAGGATTGCGAAAAATCGGAAGATGGGAAACGAATGTTGGTATTCAATGGGAGCCGGGACATAGAATTCCTGGGGTGAATGATGAGAAGAGTTTACGTGACAAACATTTTCTTGTCATGATATCGTTAGTATGTTCCAGTATAATATTTCTTGAAATGTGTTTCTTTAAAATTTATAATTAATTAAATCATCAGGAAAAAATTGATGTATCTTTGAATCTCTTAATTATTAAGGTAGAAGAGGGAATTATGACGCGATTATGTGATCAAGAAAATGCAATAATTCTATAAAATGTATTATGAAAGAAATTAAGTTAAAATAAAACACAACATATATGCATGTTAAACTTTATGCAAAAAGCAAGTGATGAAAATAATGATATACACACAATCAAATAATATAATAAAACACATAATGCAGTATTATCAATTAGTATTATAATACAGTATTTTAATTCCTTGTAAAGAAAATATTATTGCAATTAAAAAACAACCACATAATTATCTATGTTCATATGCATTTTCATTATATATATATATATATATATATATATATATATATATATATATTATTTTTAAAATATAATTTCCAATTCATATAATATAAGAAAGCTAAAAAAATATTCTTGATTAGATTAAAATAAATTTCAGACCGACCCATATGGAATGCTTAAAGAATCAACTTCTAAGGAAGTTGGAAACGATCGATATGAGGGCTTTGCAATCGATATAATTCAAAAAATGAGCGAGATACTGGGATTTAATTACACCTTTGAAGTTCAAGCCGACAACGCGTATGGATCGCTCAATAAAACAACCGGCCAATGGAACGGCATGCTAGGAAGAATAATCGCTGGAGTAAGTCAATGGGGCATTTCTTCACGTTTTGATCCCATATAAACGGCATAAGCGCATGATAAACTTGACCGACCTTCGTTCGCGAGTAGTGCTGCTACCTTTCATCGTATGCTCGATGTTGAAACACGTTGTAACTTCTTACATCGATAAAGCAGCTACCTCTATATTTCTGTAATATTATATTTTTAAACGGTTTTTCTCCTTAAAATAAATCATCAGCTCATTAATATGTATTTTAACATACTATCGGAAAGAAATGTATATTTATATTTTTCTTATTTTCTCTCTAAATAATAAAAATCAAAAATTTGTGTGATACGATCAATAAATAAATTGAAATTATATTTTACATATTAAATAGAACATGATAAAATTTCTCTTTTAATTTTGAAGACAGCGGATTTAGCGATCACAGATCTGACGATCACTGCAGAAAGACAGAATGCTGTAGATTTTACGAGTCCGTTTATGAATTTAGGTAAAACATGATATGCGTCGTATATTCTCGGTGTGAAATCATTAAATATAAAGAATAAATCGTGAAATTTTATTTACGCTTCAATCAAATAATATTCTTTTTTAGGAATAAGCGTCCTCTACAGAAAACCAACGGCCGCTCCTCCGAGTTTACTATCCTTTCTAGGACCGTTCTCGGAAGACGTGTGGGTGCATCTGATCATAGCTTACATCGTTGTGTCAATGTTATTATTCGTGATTGGGAAACTTTGTCCCATCGAATGGACAAATCCATATCCTTGTATCAGAGAGCCGGAAGTATTGGAAACGCCTTTCACTCTAATGGACACTCCGTTCTTTGTAATCGGAGCCTTACTAAAGGGTTCTACCGGATTTGCACCCGTGTGAGTCGATCTTCGCTTCGTGAAGCTCATCAATGATTACAGAATGTTTCTGACATGGAATTAAACTTTTATCAAGCGCACAATAAAGTTTTATATCTATTAAAAACATTTAAAAAATAATACTAAATCTTATTTCATGTTAATTAATCTGTAATTTCTAACATTAGGAAAAATTAAAGAAATTTACATTTATGTAATAATAATAATAACATTAATAATATTAATAATAATAATAATAAAGTCATAATTATCTTAATTATAATTTAATTTAAATCATGATTCTTTCAAATCCAAAGACTTTCATGACAATCGCATTAGAAGTATGTAATATTGCTCAAAAATGCTATTTGATGTAAAATAAAATAAAATAATATATTTCAGAGGAATTTCAACAAGAACCTTAACTGTTGCATGGTGGTTTTTCAATCTAATCATTGGATCGACGTACGTTGCCAATTTGGCAGCCGCGTTAGCCACAAAATCCGTTGTATGGCCCTTCCAGAAGGCGGAAGATCTGGCTTATCAACAGAAAATCAAATACGGCGCGAAAAAGGATGGATCGACGCTTTCATTCTTCAAGGTAAATGACACGATTTGCAAAAGAAGCTAGATAGTTGTCGACCATTATTAACGCATATTGGCTGACGATGATATTTCGCGTTATTATTATTTATGAAAGCGTCTGGACTTGGAGCGATCGATCTCGTTTTGCAGGATTCCTCGCATGAGGCATACGATATTATGTATAGTTATATGATGGATCATGCTGACGAGGTACTTATGGAAAAGAACGAAGATGGTGTGCGGAAGGTGCAGCAAGAGAATTATGCATATCTCATGGAGTCCACGTCAATTGAGTATATTAAGCAGAGAAAGTGTAATGTAACGCAGGTCGGTGGACTTTTAGATGCCAAGAGCTACGGGATAGCAATGAAGAAAGGTGGTTCGATTTTATGTAATTTACAATGTAATAATAATTGACTATTATAGATACATATATCTCCATTTAGTTGCTCTCAATTTGTTATACGTCATATCAATTATATCAGATTCGATGAAACGATTGAAACATTTAATTTCATTTTTAATAAAACAAAATGTCCTTCGATGACAGATGCGCCTTATCGCACGGATCTGAGCGGTGCTATACTAAAGCTGAAGGAAAGCGGCATAATCAATGAATTGCAATATAAATGGTGGAAACAAAAACGAGGCGGCGATGAATGTGAAGTATGTGATGTTTATACTTCTGTCTTATATTTTCGACTTCGTCTATTTCACCGTAAAAATGAAATTATATAAATCATATTATCGCGCGTAATTTTTAAAACGTGCCTTATCTTATAGATAGTTATTTGATTGATTGATTACTGATTAATTAATATGTCAATTATTTATTTTAAATTTTATTTATTTTAAAAGCTTTATTTAATAATGCAAGATACTTTCATTAAAAATCATACACGTCGAATTCTAATTTATCTCAGACAGAATTTCTATAAATAAATTATAAGAAGTATGTAGATATAGTCTACAAATGCCTGATATAATTTGAGTCAAATTTAGCTGAGCCAGGAAATTTTTTTTATTCCTGATTTTTACTTCCTCTCTATCTCTATTTTCCAACTTTATTTATGAATCGTTTGCTTTCTGTGAAAGCACTGTTCATCAAATATTAATTAAAACCAAATCGCGATTTAATTGATGGGTTTTTTCCAAGTACTGTTGTTTAAAAAAAAAAGACATAAGATCACTTAAAATTCAAATGATAAAAATTCCATTAATTATCGAAAATACTTTTTCTTCAATTGTTCACTCGTTTGGTTATTGATTTTTCATTTTCCTTTCATTTATTTGATTACACATGCAGATAAAAAATATGGGCAAAGTATTTCACGTTTTGGCCGCATTTATAGGTGAGTCGATTCAAACTTTACCGATTTAGTCTGTACGTGTTAGAAACGACATAACGATTCTGACGCGTGTTTGGCGCGTAAGCGAGTAAGCCAAAGTTAAAGTAAGAGTAAGCCAAAGTGTAGTTACTTCAAGATTTACGAAGTAAACTGCTGGGTAAATTTTAAATTATTATGACGCAACTTGGAGAGAAATTTATATTCAGTTTGCAAAAACTTTAGTTCACTACTTAAACGTTAAACCACAATCATTTATCCATGACATTTGAAAAAATTATCAATGTTGAAAATTTGATTTTTAAAGGAAAAGGTAAAAGTTCAAGTGGAAGCATTAAATTTTGAAGACGTCGGTGGAGTATTTCTAATCACGATAAGCGGCGTTATGTTGTCGTGGCTTTTTGCAGGATGGTCATTTCTTTGGAATGTTCGAACTCTTGCAATCAGATACAAGGTAATAGCATGTAATATTAATAATTCAAAATAATTCCGTATATTTCTTACAGAAATTATTTCTATAATGTTATAAAAATTGTTGTGTTTTACATTACAGGTATCTTACAGAGATCAGATCGTGGAAGAGTTAAAATTCTTAGCTAAGTGCAGTAGCAAGAAGATGGTTAAAAAAAGAGAGACATCCCTCGAGACGATTAAAAGCAACAGCACCGATTGCTAATGAAAATACATATTACATCTGTAGCAGGTTTTATATGTAAAAAAAGATCAAGTTTAATTAAAAGATTAAATGAGCAAGAATTATTGCGATTATAACATTATTTGTAGAAGACGATAATGTCGGCTTTAATGAAACTAAGGCAAAGCATCGAAAGATCTTCGAGAAAATTTCACGCAAATTCTAGAAACTTGTTCTAACGATTACCATCTGCGCTAAGCCAGGACAGAGTAATGCAGAAAATAAGCGCTTCGCAGTAAATGCTTCTCTTGAAACCGTATGGAAATGACGATTGCAGCGTTGCATATATAAAAAAAATCCCGCATGTAATATCGAACATTTTTATTAAAATTATAAAGTGCTTCTAAATGACTCGCGAGAGCGACGAGCAGAACGCATCGATTCAATAAAAATAAAAAAATTTTACGTTACATTTTATGCCAGTGAGATCACGCATACATTTACGGATATTTATACATGTATGTCTTCCGATGTCGGGAAAGATTACGTAGGAGAGCACCGGTTTGTGCGAGCGCGATTTATCGAGGCTCCGAGATCCTCTCGCGAGCGATCAATGACGCAACGATCAAACTCCTCTGTTATCGAATAAGAAATGCGCTTCTCGACGTTAAACGCGGCAATCGCGGATCGACTCTCGCGGACGTACGTGCATAATGGAAGAGTCCCGTGAAAATATTTCTTAATGCATTCGAAGTGGGTAGGCGAGCAAATAATGGGGCTGTCTAACAGACTACTAGACACGATGCACAGTTCCTCCCGGCAGCATTAATATTCTCTCTGAAAGAATTCCACAACCAGCAACTGCTGGAACTTGGATCTTTTATCCTCCGGTTTTATTCTCAAAACAATTCTGTACAAGACACGCTGCTTATCGCGTTTATAAAGTTCTAAATAAATTTTCCGTCACGCTATTACCTTACTCGTGAAAATATACGATGAAAATTGATAGCAATAATAGCTGATAATGAAGGGTGAGAAATATCTGACGTCACAATTACTGTTTAACAAAATATTATATGTAAAAAAAATTTGCAGCATATCATGGACCAAACACTTCTTAATGTCTTTTATACGACCTATGTAATATCAAAGCTAAAATTTTTCAAACTATGATAACATATAATAAGCATTACCAAGTCTGAAATTTGCATACTTTGGAGAACATTAAAGAATAACCGCAACTAATGCCTGATTACTAATAATGATCGAAATAAGAAGATAAGGAATATTTAATTGCCGGACATTAAACTGAACTGTCCGGCATCATAAGGTCATTAGGGATCACCGCTTATCTCTATCATTTTGTCGTAAACACATCCGCGTATATATCCATGGGTATAGTCATCCGTGCGTGATGGAAGTAACAAAGAAGATCCGGCGGGGAGATACGCGCAACAGCGCGTAACCACTGATAGGTATCCTCACGAACAGAAGAGATCTGCTCTCCGGCTGTGCGCTAAACGATGAAAGTCGCGCACTCTCCCTCCGCCTGGAATTTTCGCCTTCGTTTTACGAAGCGCTGTTCGACCGATGACATAAACCCTCAGGAATCTTCGATTACCAGGTCCAAGAGGGAGAGCAAGCACGATGGAAGGACGCAATGGCATCTCAACGAGAGGAGAGCGCGTCTTCGATCGTTTTATTCAAAGGCCAGCAGTGAAAGAGTTGCGCGGGTGGGGAAACAGCGCTGCTCGTAAGCTAGTATTAAAAGGCCATTAAACGGCTCGACATGACGTACGACTTTGTGAACCAGCGAATGAAAGTTCTCCTAGGTCTGCCTCTCGCCCGTTCTGCCTTGCACCTGGATAAGAAGGTATCGAGTAGACTAGATACGCGTCTGTAATTTCGTCTTCTCCCACGCTAGCTCTCTCTGTCGTGTCCTCATATTGTCCCTCTGATTAGAGATGCTGTTGGCGCGAAATTTATGATCGTCATGTATGAGGACCGGAGAGACTGTCGCTTAATTCGCATTAGCTTCCTCGCCTCCATCCATTTCATCAGTGAGCGAGAGACTCACTGATTAGGGAAACAGGAACTGTGAGATTTACGATCAGCGCGTGTTCGTTGAATTTGAAATGAAATTTGCGGAAATACATGCCAGATATCCCAAGATCTGCGTTTCCGAGATTTCCACTCGTATATCAAACTCATTGTCAGATAAAATGCGCAAGCATGTGTCTCTCAATTTAAAATAATCGATTGCAGAGATATCGAAAAATTTTCTTTGGTATTTACATATTTTTAACTTTATTTATCTATTTTAAAACATTTCTTTTAAACTCGTTCATCGACAATTTAAATGCAAAGTAAAAATTGTATGCAATTTTTTTATCACGTAATAAAAAATATATGTAGCAGAATTGATCTTCTTCCCTCGTAAAATCACGAAAAATTAAAAAAGCTTTTTGCAGGGAAAATGTAATTTATAGAACTTGAGTTGAATTTCTCGGGAAAAATTTTTTTATCAAGTTGCAGTATGTTCTTATACATTTTAAGGAACTAAACAGTGTGTTCTTTTTTAAAATGTAGAATAAAGAAGATAAAAAAATCTTAAAAAATCACCGACTGCGCGTTAAAGTTCAATGCTAAAACTTCATGATGATTTTTCAATGAGTCTTAGTGGTTTGAAAATTTGTAGAGAACATTTGTCTTTTAAAATTGCTAATATTTCTATTACTTGCAAATATATAGTATATGCAATATTATTCTTGATGGTACAAATTATCAATAATAGAACTTAAATTTAAATTTACATATATTATTATATTATTATTAAATTTAAATTTACATATATTGATATCTCCTTTTATTCCATCCACACACGCGCGAGAGTGTGTATGAAATTTGGATAATAAAAGGAGATATCAATAATCATTGAATTCATCATCTGAAGACATCAAAGAAAACAGAAATTATTGTCTGATTTATATTTGCTTAATGTATGTATAAATAAGCAAATTGATGGATATAATTAAAATCTGACACTACGTATTTTCAGAATTAAACATTACAGAATTATTTTATCTGATCATAGATGAACATTACTGCTTGTATTGCTAAAAACAAACTTAAAAAGAATCTTGTTAACAAAGAGAATTGACAATTTTGAATATAAAAGATATATAATTTTCAAAAATATAAATTTCTGTAAACAAGAATCTTATTATGATATTATTATGTGTGAATTCAGAAATAGTAAAATTATTAAATTTGCTTTATGTAGAACGTCTCAAATTTTTTAGTTTATAAGTTTCTTCTTTTTACATTTATATTTATGCATATCTTTAATTTCAATGTTAAAAATTTTTATTAATAAAAATTAATTTATTAATAAAAATAACTTTTCTTAATAAAAAATTATCAACACCAACAGTTTCTAAGTATTTTTGGTAATGTTTGAAAGTTTAATAAATTTTATAAAATTTACATATCTGTAGTATAAAAATTAATTAAGAAAACTTTAATCTTCTCTTTACAAAACAAACTTTAACAAAATATAACTTGATGCAACAATTGATAACAACAAATATATTTAAAAATTTGAATATCACAATATTAAAAAATGTAAAATGTAGAATGAAATTTTCGTTAAAAAATATGCAATTTTAAATTATTCAATTTAATAAATCACAAGCATTATTAAGCGAAAACTAAAATATTTTTTGTTCATGATATCTCTCGTCAATTGTTTTAAATAATCTCGAGAAATATTCAAAATACGACACATATACTTGCTCCTTCAGTTATAGTTTACCATTAAATGTCATGGTATTTGACTATCCCAACATATTAAGGATCTAACGCCAAAATGCTCAACGAAAAGCTCGCATCCGCCGAGTCGTTAATCGTCGTTATCGTGACGACAAAATTAGTGGGCGCGCCTAGCACGGCCGAGGAAAATTAGAGAAGATTAACGCGCGTTTTCCATTACCTGTGTGTTCCGCAGTACATCTGCGGTAGAATATGCGATACGAGGTGCAAATATCCACCTTGCGTGCGCGCATCTGTGAAATCTTAATGTTTGCGGCTCTACATTTAATGCGTTGTGTCTCATCTAGTTAATACTAATAGTCCTGAATGTGTCAGATACATTCCGATTATCTCTAAACGCGCATTTATTTTAGCTCGTTCAATTTTTTTTTATTCCGACCACGTGTATTCAGATGCATCGCAGTATCCATGGTCGGCGATTTTCCGGAATTCCGCTTGATTTATGTCATTTAATTACGAGAATTAATATTCGGCAATTTTCCCCGCAATACGATTTAAGCAAAATACTCGTTTTAGGTGATATATGCTTTAATTTGGACACGTAAAAAAGCACACGTGCAATAAAATTAATTTAATAATTCTTAATAAATGATTCTCTGGGAAATGTGTCCTTAATTGATCGATAATGAAATCTACAACACTTATAAGATAATAAAGACTTATATTTTCTTTGTGCAACAATGTTGTACATAATAACGTTTCTTCCCCATTTATAACTTACACAAAATTTAATAGCAATTTAACTTCATAATTACAATTAGATTCTATTACAGCAAAGTACCGTTTATTAAATGACGATAAAGTAAGACATTAACATGAAAATGGCTTATATAATAAGGTGAACAAATTTTCAACAGCGCCAGTACTAAAAGATGATTAACTGATCCATCCAAATAGAAACGCATTAAAAATTTGAAATGTTTTAAAATTCGTTTTTAAAAATAGATGAAAAAATATTTAAATATACACCCGATATTTTTTCATATTTTCTATAATTTTCCATATTTTCTATTTCTTTTTCAATGTAACATTTATTCATATGAAAAATTGAACTAAAACACAACCAAGGGAAATTCCGGGAAAAATTCACATGACTCGAAAGATAATTTCGCACGCTCCCAGCGGTGTCGAATAGCTCGCGGCATCGTGTGAGATCGCGAACGCGATGGATAACGCAATTACTCATGCAAGCGATCTGACGATGATGCGTGCGTTTTGTTCGTATATCCGATTAAGAAGTCACTGCGAGTCCTGACCGCGGGCAACACATTCCGCGTTCTAACAAGTCGGGAGGCAGAAAAAGAGGCACGGGTGAAAAGGAAGAAAAACTTCCGAGGGGAGTTAACTCTCCGTCTTGGAGAGTGAGCTGCAGGGAAGTCGGCGTCGAGAAGTCGAGGTCGCTCATTCGTCAGGTCGAAACGAAACTCGCGAATTAACTTTTGCGTGCAATTTCTCGCAGTGCAAATCGCGGAGAGGAGGCTTCCGACTTGGTCCCCGAGTTGATAATTATGACGCTAATAATTAGTGTCCTTTTAGGAACACGATTCTCGTTTATCGCGATACGCGGCACGTTCGCAACTTTACGATCTGCGAAACCTTGCGAAACGCATCGCTTAACGAACGATAGCAACAAAGAGAGGTCGCTCAATGAGTAGCAAACGTGTATCTTTATGCGAGGACATTCGCGTTCTCTGTATATCCGAGCACCGCCCTATCTGCGCACGCAATTTAGATTCGAAAGCGGCGGAACACTCCGGGCAGATTGCAACATCGGGAATGCCGTCGGCTGATATTTATAGCCCTCTGCGTGCATCCCTGGGAGAAACGTCATTTATTCCATTGCCGCTAACAATAGATGGCCGTCTCTTATTTCTTCGGTGATAAATTTACGCCGCATCGTGGAAGTTACACATGTGTTTGACGCTATCTCGGGAGGAGTAAATTTTCGGAGCAAATTTCGGACATTTTTCCGTACGCTTGCTTTCTTATCGCGCGATCGCGCAAATTACCGAATACTTATAAATCTTGCTTATCATGGTACGTATTATGAGAGAGGGACGGAATCTCTTTTTAATTCGCGCGAGAGAAATCGTAACACTTGCGTGAGCATTATGTATGGGCAGTGTAACGCAAACGCCGGTAATCGCTCAAGTGGAGAATGTAAATCTGAACCGCCAGCGAACCAGACGTGTCTCGAAGGGACAGCGCGTAGTATTTGTAAGGATGAAGGAAGATTAAGTGCTACGTAGGACGAACAATGTGACGCACGTCGCGAAGCCGCGAGTCCGTCCGGCTTCGTTGTCACTAACGCGTCTCTGTTTGCGGTTGAATAAATCGATCGCGAGAGAGACAACATTGGAAATAATCTCCTTAGGTAACACATGGAAATATCTGTTCGTGTATTGCCATTGCTGCATGCAAATACTTGGACGAGTTGAATTCTCAAAAAGAAATGTAGAGGATTTTAATTAATTGAATGATTGAATAATAAAATTTTAGAAATAATTATAAATAATTTACTAAATAATGCTATTATTTTGATATTCATATTCCATAAATATAACATCGTTGTGTTAAACTAAAAATAAATATTATTGCACCGTAACTGTGATTTAAATTGAAGAGGCATCTTATATACATGAGAACTCCAACAAGCTCATCTACATTAGAAATTATACCTCGCAAGCGCTATCTGAGTTTTGATAAATGACGGTGACTTGCATGCTGTGAGTTACAAATATTCGTCATTATCTTAATACTTGATTAAACGAATGGCGAGAAAGCAACATTTAGTTTTCGACTTAAGCCAGTGATATCGCGAGAGAAATTCAACGGAGGGACGGATATTTGTCGCGATGCAACTTGGAGGGCAAACGCTTCAACGTCGGTTCTTCTAACGGTACTTCTCTCCCACGTTCGATTAGTACAAGTAATTTAATATGAAAACTCTGGTCAAAGAAGCATCTAGCATTCATCCATGTTCGAGCGAATGATAAATTACGCAAGTTGAAACTTTCGCGACCTCCTTATCTGACACTCCCACTCGTGAGAATCAAATTCAAATGTATGACATAATTAAGCGTTAATTAAATACTAATTTATTGTTTTAATCCCGAATTTATTGGTCGCAAAATAAATTCGAAATAATTATAAACGCTCGTATTTATGCATGTATTAATCGCATTATTTGCGATATCTTTCACAGTTAATTCGAGAAATAATATGATATTAAGTTGATATTGTAAACTTTTTATTTTTAATTATTTTATTATTGTATAATTAATATTCTATTTATATTTATTATAAATTTATTATCTTTTATTATTATTATATAATTATAAAATATTGCATGTATATAAATTTCATCTTTTTAAAATCTATTTGCAGTACTCGTGAGCAATTAAATAGCAATTCAGATATATTTGTTCTTTTTTGTTTACGATTTGTTATAAATGTTTTTCAAAAATGAAGATGTCAGCGTAATATTTAATCAACGTCTTCATCTTTAATATTAATTTTCTGTTAATAATAATTGATAAGAATAATATATTCGAAAAATTAGCATTTAAATATGTCATATCTCTAGACTTCAAAAAATAAGAAAAATGTAAATTTTTTGTTTGTCGAGGAAAGAACCGATAAAACGCGCGTGATAACAATTTGCGAAAACTTGAAGCATTCCAATGCAATCATCGTCCGCTACTCATCGCATTTCTTCACGCGCACGAGATTCTGTGAAATTATTACGAGATTCGCCGCCGGCAGACTGGGAACCTAGGGTCCATTAATATCCGAGCGGAAATCTATAAACCGCGGGAAAAGTTTGGTAGTAAAATTAATAACGACATTAAATCATTCCAGGCGTTGAAACATAAAATCTATTTCTTGAATCTTACCATCGTCGTGATGACGGAACTAATGGAATGAATATACCTCGTCTCCCTTAAATTATATTGAAAACTGAGGATACTTAGTCTCAAGAAACAGAAGAATTTAACATCTAAATTTCAATGAATTTATTTAAATTTTTTAAATTTATTCTTTTCTATTTAACAGAGAATTAAATAATTTTTTTCTAGTCTCAGCAATGATGAATCGATCCTTATAATTACATTAAATTAAACTAAACTGAAATAATTTTTTTTATAATTCTTCTATTTATACTTATCATGTTATCAATTAACTCAATTAACGTATAGTCGTGCAATAAATTGCTTAATGATTTTTATGGAATAATTCCATATATATATGTTTATCAATGATTGGTTAACTGAATTTTTTTAAATATTTGATTTTTAAATATTTGATTTTAAATATTTGACCAGAATAATATCTACAATCTTAATTTTGAAAATACAAGATTTTTATAAAGTTTTACGTTCAGTTAAATATATTTAAAAACATAACAAATTTCGAATTAAAAAAAGATATTTTTCCGAAATAAGAATAATTAAGGAGGAAGCAAAAATATATCATGATTATTATAATAGAGTATTTTAAAAATGCTTCAGACCTTCGTTTATGAAAGCCGATTAGTTCGTCTTACCATAATTTATAGAAGAAGTTATGAGAAGTTATGTTACTGGCTAAGGTTGTATATTCAAAGACTGGCAAGACTTTCGCATATTTTACTGCGATGAGCGGAAAATGATACAAGTAAAATACGGCGAAACGGCCGTAACTTCTCGCGGGAATACGCAAATCTTCGTTAACGACTTCATCACGGACCGTGTTGTGGAATAGCGTGCGATCTGAACGATCCCACGTATTCAGTGGAAGCATCCGTCTATGTTTAATCGAATGCATATTTTCGCATTGTCTTGAAGAGAAAAGAAAAATCAGGCAACTCTAAAGGCACCGACGTAAACATGTTAACGAATCGTAGATCTGAACGAAGAAACGCCGTGTAATGTTAATGAACACAATTGTAAGTGTGGAAACGCTCGTCAACAGCTTTATCTAACTCTGATATTGGTGAGATTATATATTACGAGGGCTCACAGAGAGAGGCAAGGCGTTGCGCGAAGTCATTCTCATGCCTTAAGAGTCTTGACTTGCGCTGTCAGTGCAGTTTCTCCTCGCATTCTTTTTCATGTGCTTTCTTACGAGAATTTTACGTGCCTAGTTTATGATCCTCTGATATCAGAACCGGTATTAATTAATGTATATTCAAAACATTGATAAGAATGTAAGCGATGCGAGAATATTTCTTCGTGGACACTGATCGCTGACATTTCGAGAGCTCGAACCGCGATTTGGTTTCGCATCTACCAAGAATCGAAATCCGAGGAAACGCATCGTATAAGTAAAGGTGGGAGGAGGAAGAGGCCGAGATGCAGGATGATGCATCCTGCAGCATCTGCAGCATCGGCGGCTTCGGCGGCGGCGGCGATGCCATTCAGGGGTCGAAGGTTAACTCGCCTAACGTCCGAGCACAGGCGGAATATAGATGCACGGTACCGTTCGCCGCTTCATTTCCTTGAGTTATGGTCAATTACGGATGCCTTATCTCGCCGGCGTGGGTCCACGACTACCACCTACAAGAGAGGAAGAGAGGGCGAACGAATGAGCGAGGAGATGCCTTCTCCGCTCTCTCGTAACCGTCACAGTCGGGGATAATCTAGCAACGTGTATCTATCCAGGAAAACATCCCACTGCGCCGCTCTCGCTAAATCGTCTTCTTTTCCACGTTCTCACGGAGACCAAGTATAATCGACGAACCCATACGTGTATCAAGTACCCGAGTTTAATGATAGGTCGTCCAATCAGTAACTCGCTTCGCGAAAATAGCGCGCGCGATCGATCGCGAATCGCCTGCCGTTTATCTTGAATTAAGCGATGTCCACGATGTTGGCAAATCTTTGTGCGATAGAAGCAATTATAATGTCGATTTCAGGGTGTTGCACTCTCTCTCTAAATATTCGCGAAACGCAAATATTTATATGTGACAAATTTTATATACTACATTTTTTATATACACATGGGATCTTTAAAAAATTATTGTCTATTACTCTAATGAATTTCCTTTCCTATGAGTATCTTTTAAATCTTTTCAATTATACTTTGGTGCGTAATCAAAGTTAATATCTCTAATTAATATTTTTTCTCACGCCTTGAAAATCAACGCTACAAAAAATAAGGCTTCTTAAAAATTTTGAAATTTTTTTAAATCACTATACACAAGGTTGCTTATAAAATTACGAAAAACTGATGTACACTTATACTATTAACCCAATCAATAATTGTTATGTAATATAAGATATTAATATAAGATACTTCTATAGAATAATAAATAAAATGAAAATAAATATTTAAAAAAGACCTAAAAAATAAAATAATTATTACGAAAAAAAAGAAAGAATACAACATACATATATTAATTATTATTTCAGTTTGAAAATTTTGTCTAGATTTAAATGTGCATCACGAGTAATTTTATTCCGTGTTTATCGTTGAAAATTTATGCATTTACACGTCTATAAAAATAAACTTCAATCTTAAGAGATATAGTAGTGTTACTGGAACACCCTATATATAAAATCTTTTACGCACAATTTCTCCCCCCTCACCCCAATCTCCACGTGTCCTATACTTGCTTGCACCGCGTAATTAAATTTTACTTCTCGCCGCGCGCCTACATCTCTCAGAAACCAGCTCTTGAAATTAATCTCGCTCATATAAATTGGTTGATGCGCCGCGCAGATGACCGAGTAGCCGTGTTTATGTCCTACTGCAGTTCTCCGACCGACATGCACGTATTTTAAGGACGATTCGACGATAGTGAAAGTAAGCAGGAAAAAGAAGGTTCACGGCGAAAGTTAATTCCGTCTTCCCAATTGCAGCACAGTAGTTGCCGAGGAAATAAAACATTTTCAACTCTCGCGTTGTAATCCAAGATAAGCAAAATTATCATTCCTTGCGCTTCATAAATAAGGAAGAAATTCTCGGATTTTAATCGGATACAGGATTAAACGGATTCAACAGATTTTATCAATGATTAGTTGGCCAAGGGAATTAATTAAAAGATTTATGTGCCTAAAATATATACAGCTTGAGCAACAGAATATCAGATACTTACAGATTATATATATAATACAGATTATATCTATAATAAAATATTTTGAAAGACACATTAATTATTCCATGTTATATAAATACTTTATGACGACAATTTTACGATGCCAATCAACATTTTTGTCCACCTCGTTTTACGAATAAGAAATCTACTGCAATCAAATTCCAACTCAGTAATAAGGAGTATGGTCGTAAATGTTGAAATGCTTAGAAAAAGAACAATTAAAAAAAAACAGCAATACAAGAATAATAATCAATTTCGCTGCGTTTCTCGAAATGTCCAATATATCAAATGTTATTTTGAGATAGGGAGATGAAAGAAAACAATTGATCATGTTCGACGAGGACAATTTGCGAAGCTTTTTCCAGAACACTTTGCAGCACCGTCGTTCGAAGGAGAGACGTCATTTGGCGCCGTTCGAAATTAATGTACACGAGCAGCACGGTATAATTTCGCTATGGGAGGTACAAGAAGAAAGATCATAAAGTTTCCGCGAGAAACCGGCTTAAAAAGAAATGGCTCCGAATGAAATCGGTGGATGATTAATGTCACGTTCTTGTGGCCAAATCACGACGTAACACATCGTTTCGAAACTTTTTAGATAGTGCGCGTAAATATATATATATATATATATATATATGCTTTCGATTATAAATTGAAAGGTCCGCGCGACAGATATCCTTAAGTAGATCGCGCCGCAGGCGAATCGAGTTGGGCGATTTATCGGCGTCACCGATCGAGAGGTAAAAACCGGTTTTTGCACAAAATACGAATACGGGGCACGAATGAATAGATCTTCTGCATTTTTGCATCGAGATACGCGCGTGCAATGGCATCTTCGGTGATTGTTTAAAATGCTCGACGAATTTATTGACGAGCGATTAACATGTGATTACATCGTTCTTGTCACATAAGCAGCGATACTACAAGGAGCACGCAGTATTATGACTTAGAGAGAGTTTATATATTACATATTAATATGTGATTAGTAATAACTATTATTCAAATCAATCTTATTTTTTCGATAAACTCTAAAAATATTTCTAAAAGGCTATTCCTTTTATACATTTAAATAAAAATCGTATTTATTGTATATTTGTTAAATTTGTAATTTGCTAAATATATGAAAATTATAATAATAATTAATTCAATTTACCCATATAAATATAATATTATAAATTAATAAATATAAATTGTAAATATAGTTATAAATAAATTATAAATATAATATTTCTTAATATTAAAAACTTGAAGTATATAAATGCATACATATAAATGCAATCGCTTCTTATTGCGAGTGATACTTGAGACAAAATACGATAATGTCTCTAGATTTTCAAACAAATAAATTTATTGCAATTAAGAAACATACATATAAACACACAGATAAAAGGAAAGCTTAAGTTGGAGCAGCTAGCGTTGAGTGTGCTTCTATGTTATACTAGTAATCCTTCTTCGTTTAATCTTAAAGTAGAAGATATTGCACGTAGAACACTGAAAAATCCCAACATTAAATTGAAAAAGACTTACAATATATCTTTTTTACAGCACTGCACTGCTTTATGAAAGATTCTGAGATAGATAAAAAGACTCGGTACACACGAGCACACAATAAGATTGCGAAAGCTTCTTATAAGTAGAAATAAACGTTACGTGTACACTACTTATATGTTGTTCAATTTCTATATAAAAGATCTTATCAAAAATAAAGAAATGTACGTAACAAAATGTAATGAAACAATAAATCCTATAGATATCCTCAATTTATAACTTTGAAAAATTTATCTCTCTAAATAATAACAGGAGATATATTATATATTATATATTATATCTTCTATATACAGGGTGTCAGGGCAATCTCTTCCCAAAAAAAAGCTCTTACCTCGAAAGCTTTTCAAAACACTATAATAAGTATTTTTTCATCGAGTACTTTTCGAGTTATGAGGCTTGAAATAATTTCTTAATTTTTACATAAACCTTAAAATATCTAGTAAAATATTCATTTTTCGATTATCTTATCTTAATACTTTTATGTACAAAATAATGAGAGTAAATATGTAATTGCAAATTACATATTTTTTTTCGAAACAATTATGTATTTTTTTTACACCAATTGATTCCTCTCATTATTTTGTACATAAAAGTATTAAGGTAAGATAATCGAAAAATGAATATTTTACTAGATATTTTATGGTTTATGTAAAATTAAGAGATTATTTCAAGCCTCATAACTCGAGAAGTACTCGATGAAAAAATACTTTATTATAGTGTTTTGAAAAGCTTTCGAGGTAAGCTACAAGAGCTTTTTTTGGGAAGAGATTGCCCTGATACCCTGTATATTTCAAAGTTGTAACTGTCTCTAAAAATATGAAACTTGTACAAGCTATTTGTAATATTTTATGAGACACGAGAGTGTAGCAGTAGTTTCAACACATGTTCGATTTATTGCAACAAACAAGAATGAAGTACTATAAATAAAGATACATTATTCCCGATGATGCGAGGAAATTCTAATGGAAAAGTCGACATTGCGTGTCGACGCACCAACGTAGACTAAAATACAACTGGAGTACCTGCGATCAGTTCTCCTTTTAACGACTACCCTCGACGGCGCCATCATTACCGTCGTTGGTACGTGGATCGATGTGCCAATTAACTCTTTAGCAAGCGTTCCACGGCTCTCGCGGTGCTGTAGCTCGCGCATGCATGATTAACGGTATAGGATAGAGTACATATTGGATGACCAAATTAGGACTCTTGCATACGTAGGCGGCATCGAAGAAACAAATGGATTCGAGTTCTCTCCTTCCCTCGCAATTTTACGACACATCGAGATCAGAGACGCGCGACACGAGATCGAGGATCCCTTTCTTCCCGATCACGGGCTTCGGCCTTCGCCACAACTAGATGGACTACCAATCTGCGCGTGTCAAGTGCATTCCGCATTAATTGCGAAACGCAACTGCGCGGTCGTGATACTGGAAGGTGAATTTACATAGCGGCTTTATAGCGGGGCGGATCGCGCGTCAGCCTGCGGGGATTGCTGAGCTCTCTAGAAATCTCTAAGAGCTGACGATCCGGCGGTACTCTTGGCTCTTTGCTTTCCCGTGGGAAACCTCGTCTCGTGCCAATGTTCGCAAGGTCGAAAACTCGTGTTAACAGCCTCTCGAGTGTATTACACAGTGTTATTATTTGAAGAAATTCTGGTTAATCCTTTTTTGCGCTTAGTGGGTTACTTGAGTTCAAGGATATAAGTTTATTTTAACTTTTATACGCATATTTTCATAAATCGTAATATGTATTAAAGAATAGAAATATGATATGTCAAATTAAATTAATATTAATATTTTCATAGGTCTATGTGTGCCTAATTTTTTTTAAAGAAAAACGATAACAAATTATTTATTCGCGTATTAAATAATAGCATTTTCGATGGAGAAATTGAATCATTTCGAAGGAGATTATAAATTCAATTTTTCTAAACTTACATTACGGTAAATGTATTTGTGTGCGTATTACAACTCTTGAAGTAAGATTATCGTGTCATTAATCATTCTTAAAGTGATTTGAACCTCGTCTTAATAGAAAATGCTATAATTTAGATGAAAAAAGATCACAAGAAACCGTAATTTTACACTGACGTACGTCTTAAAATGTAGAAATATTTTATAATATATTTTATAATATAATATAATATAATATTTTATAATATTTTATAAATAGCATATATCAATATATGTATCTATAAAAGATATTTTAATTGCAAAGACAATTTTATATATCTTAAAATTCGATGTAGAAAATAAATTCATCAAAAGAAAATAATTGCGTGTATATGAAAAAATTAACATGATTATTAACTTGTAATTATTAATTATTCATGTAAATTTTTAAATTAGAAATATGAATGTGCAAATATAATTATCAATGCACATATATCATGCGAAATTATTTTGCTATAAATTCTTCTACATGGGCAATTTATTATTAATCGCAAATTAACAGCTAATAGATCATTTATTCTTTCATGTATCATTCATTCTGATCAATACATTCTGCGTTTTATAAAAATTACCGATACCGATTCTGATGATGTTTTGCTTTTTCATGATTCATATTATAAAATTTAATAATTTATATTATGAAATTTAATAATATTATAAATTATATAATTTATATTATATTATAAAATTACAGATCATATTTACTACGCATAAATACGTCTTTAACTGAATTATGAAGCATTCCATCGCGTCGGCAAACCACTAAAACGAAATCAAATAAAGAAATCAAGACGATAGCTTAGGCGGGAATGATCACGCCTCCATCGAACCATTAGTTATGATTTCGGTATTGTGGCCTGTCTTGTTGTGACGCCTTTATTCAAAGGCGAACATGCCGATCGACTTAAGGCAATCTCACATTAAATGCATCCTATTCAGCAGATCCGTCTAGAGGGAAGATACGTTCAAACATATCTGACAACTTACATAATAAATAATATTTGTACAAATTAAATAATATTTGTATTTTATTGTATAATCTAAATAATACTGATGTTCACACATTTAATAAAAATTTTTGTCTTCAATGAGTTTTCGTAAAATTATATATCTGCAAACAAATGTAAAAAATTACTATTACGAGTAAATATAACAAAATATAAAAATTGACCAATACATTTATCGATGTATATTTTTCGCTGCTCGAGTTTATATATTATTATTATTAAGTATATCGCAGATAAATTTATGGCAAATACAGTATTTCCAACAAAAAGCAAAGAATAACAAGAATATCTGCTTAACTCGAGCGGAAGTTATGAAACTGAAACTATCATAGTGCAAATAATCCTACCATGAACGAACCCAGTGTAAACAAAACTGCGCTGAACTAAACTGGAATGGTTGTACAAACGTTTTCCACAATCTACGAGGCTTTATTGCCCTTTAATTCCGTCATGTTTGCCGACATCCGGCCGGAAACGAACAAATAATGAATCTCTCGTTCATGTAAATCTCTCGCACGCTTCGTCGAAAGTATATTTAGTGTGGAGCCGCCTTTACACTTAAACTTTGCCCTTTCGGCGCGTCGAATCATGCAGAGAGTTAATTCCAAGGTACAAAATTACGACGGCTTTATTGCATTGGAATGGGAACAGGATCGAGAAAAAAAAAAGGTACCAAGGTAATCCGGGTTCGATTTCTCATTATTTACGTATTAGTTATCGAACGATTAATCGCACCGTGTTAAGGGAAGCCGCGGTTATATTTTTCGTTATTCATTTTTTCAATTAACGAACCGCGGATAATCGCGAAATAAAATGCCAACGGGTTTATGTCCACGCCGCATCGCCGGTCTCACTTCCACCAACTTTTGCCGCTCTACTCGCAAATTTCCGCGAATAGCATACCCCTTAGTAATAATATACAATTAAACGAAATTAGATGCTGCGTTACAATAACTTTGCCTTTTCATTAAAGGGCGCCGCTGGAAAAGAATAACAAAGGTAGCGAGATAGCTACATTGAAAGTGATTTCTACTCTCTAACAACAGCTGCATCGGGGAGCCCTTAAGCGTTTACCTCGAAATCCACAATTTCTACAGTCTCGATCCGCTGGTCTATCAACCTCGGGGGCAGAAATTTCGATCGAAAGGCTTCTTTCAGCGTGATTATTACGCGATGAGAATTAATATCTTCTTTTTCACTGCAATAAATTCGCGATTAAGCTCTCGAGGCAAGGCCAAAAATACCAAAGGACCTCCCAGCAGAATGTAAATCGGTGATTAATGTCGTCTGCTTGAGCGGTCTCGACTGTTCGAATGTTGCAAGTCGTTCTTCCTTTGAACGCGTTGGCTCAAAAAACGACCAGGATGAATTAATCAGGGATCGAAAATGCAAATGCAATCGCTCGCATACAGATATGCGGCGCGAACGGAATTTTGATTTCGCGAATGCGAGTGTCATCCAGCAAGGATTACATTTCTCACGTCGAGCTAGTCCCGTTTCGCCGCGTCCGTCACGATTACGCTCGACGATCAGACCTCTTCTTCCCTGGTTCTTCTCCCCGTCCCATCTTCTCTGAAGCACCACCGTCATCGTCGTCGTCCTCTTCTCCCTCTCCTCCTTTTTCTCCTTGAGAAGGTAACCTCGAAGGTAGGAGGATTAAAGTGTCCTTGCCCCTCCACAGTCGGCCTCCCGTGAAAGAATCTCCACTTCGAGGACGGCCGAGAGAAGAAGAGCGGCAAGAAGGTCGGAGCGTGTCGCCGAGCGATTCGGTGCGATAACGTCGTTCCGGTTCTCGAAACCGACGTGTGTGAAAGAACATGTTTGTCGGCCGGCAATAAAATATTAGTGGGCGCCCCCCGACGCTTCGATGGATTCGCGCGCGCGAACCTTCCTAGAAAATTGGATGCGAGGTTTTGCGTCTCGCGAGCGCGAAGTGTCGTGGAACCGCTCGTGCCGCGATGTTGGTGTAAAAGTCCAAGTCGTGTTTCATCGATTTTTGCTCTTTTGTGTTGATTTTTAATCCGCAAGATTTTTGCAGATTAAAAATTAACTCGAAAGCAGAAATCTTCTTCCTCTCGAATGATTGCAATAAATCGTACACGTGTCTGTATTTCATATAGACATAAGAATAACAATATTTGTACGGATATTAATTGCAAAATATTATAATAATAAAAGATTAATAACAAGCTTAATAACATTGAAATAAATCATATTAAAATTAAAATACTTGTATATATACTATATATTATGTTTTGTGAACTTCCATCCCTTAGCATAAATTGGTGAGCATATCTACATTGCCATAATCTCTGTCCGTAACAGCTCAACTTTCTTACGCGTCGCGTGATTTATATCAGCAGGAAGCTGAAGTAATTAAGTAATTAACATGAAACGGGTATCTCTTGCCGCTTGACGATTGTTGCCGGTCATTAAATTATAGAGACGCTAAATAATGTCAGATGGCTTGTCTGACGTTACCGCTGGGTTGGTAGCATAATAATAATTATACCGCGTCAAATGTGTCGGCGCCCTTAATCTTCAAGGCGGTCAATGATCCGGCATAATTTAAAAAAAAGGAGTAAAGACGCGATAAAAAGAGGCGAACAGCACGTTGATCTGCATTTAATTGGACAGAAATGTTTCTTCACCTCGTAAATCGCAGACGGCCCTTCTAAGATGTAATTTTCGCCTAAATGTTCCAAACATATCAATTATTTTTATTTAAGAGTATTGGTATGCTATTTTTATTTGAGGATATCGTGTGTTGTATTGGTTCGTGACAATGTAAAGAAATAATTAATTCGACGCGTTGATATGTAATTGATTCGTAAATGGTACAGCTCATTGGTAAGTTGAATGGGAATTAATGACAAAAAAATTAGTGATAATTTAAAAGCCCAACAACGTGTATAAATTATTTATTATTATAAATAATCTGTGGGATTAGCAATTTTTGTTATAAAATATAAAATATAAATATAAAATATTCGTCAAATATACATATACTTTATCCTGATAGCGATATCATTTGCATCAAAGATGAAATAACAGCTACTTGCGTAAGTAATAACTGCTCGTTTACCGTTGAATATTATTGAAATAAATAAAACTATAAATATTGGATATTCGTGCGATGGAAGGATTTACTCGAGAACTCGAGGATTTCTTATCCACGATCTCGGACAAAACGTTAACCGTTCTTTCGTCGACGAACTGATCGTACTACAAGGAATGCAAACAACGATCCGTCGACCTAGTGACGTGAAGGCCAGACTCTAACGACTTCCGTAATGAGAAACTGACAGTGCAAATTAGACGAAATATTCGATGAATCATCTTTCAATTTATTCATCGTTGCTTCATGATCATCTCTATTATTATCACAGATGCTTGTTATCAAAAGAAGATGTTTAGATTTCGATTCATTTCGACTTAAATCCGTGATTAATGTTAACCACATTATGAATTGTGGTCGCATCACATATAATAAATTAAGTATAATAAGTTAAGAAAAAATACAAGTATGGAAAAAAGTAGCACATCTTATCAAAAATATGTAAAATTGTGTCAAATTATATTTTTGTGGCGAAAATGTTCACAAATCCATATTTTAATGTTTCAATGCACAGTGCTTTTTATCGAAAATTTTTCAAAAATATTAAAAAAAATATAAGATATTTATTCTTTCTAATATATTATATATCATATCGATAATTAAAAGTTAAATGATAATTTTTAAAATACTCAAATAAAGATTATGTATTTCACGTGCCTACTTCATTAAGATAATATCAATTTAAAAAAATTATATTTTAAACTTAACTAATAAATCTCTGTAAATTTATATTTAAGCTCATAAAAATGTCGATATTCGTATTATTTCACTTTTAATATTTTTCTCTTTCTAATTTAATATATAAACAGTTACTTTACATTGTAAGTAATATCAAATAATATCTGTATAATGTATTAAATAAGGAAAGAAAAATATATATATCAAAAACAGAATAAAATAGAAATTTATTATTTTTCAACTAAAAAAGATACAAAGTAGAATCAAATAAAGTAGATAGAATATTTTTCTTATATCTTTCACAAATGAAATATGCAATAAAAGTTGTAGTATGTCTGGCTATCACAAGCATATTAACACGCACACGAACTAATTTTTACCAAATAAGGATTCCTGAACAAGAACGTGACATGAAGAAGAAATCACATCGAGTTCTGCTATAACTTTGACAATGATTCTCTGTTGAACCGATGTGCAATGATATAATAGAAATATTGCGAACTCGACAGCCATTATCACAATTAACGATCGTCCATTTAATTGACTTCTACTGAACGATTAACGATTCTTCCGCTATCTTATTACCCAATAATCGTATAGCTGACTAAAGCAATACCTATTAATTTAAAGAATACCGCTACGCATAGCCATTTTCCGTTTTAATTGGTATTATGAGCGCGACTGATAATTCATCTCGCTTATGGTCATCTCGGATTTATGTCTGGAAAACGCGCGAAGTCTCAGTCGCCGACAATTCTAATAACATCCTATGGCAAACAGTTACCCAATAGATAGCTAATCCACAAAAAAAGACATAAGGTCTTCTAATCTCGCATGTGTTAATTGCATGTTGCGAATAACAGTACAATCCCAGTTATATAATTATCACCGTCTTCGTATTTTGTTAGGATCTTTCGGAGTGAGGCCTGTAACGGTGTTGTTTAGTTTACATAAAGTAATCATTGTTCATTCTACCTGTAAAACGATTAATTTACGCGACAAACCGGCAGCGCCGCTAATCTCATTTCTCTACATATAATGATTTATGAGAATTGTTATGTATTGGCATTACAAATCGCTTACGTCAACGGTTCTTGTATCAATTACTCGTGACATAAATCGCGTTAATATGCGTGCTAGTTAAATTACATCTGGCTGTCGACTCGATAATATTTTCCGTGTAACCACATCATATATGGTTACAGCAGCAGGTATCATTATTATTTTCATTTGATTTGCGAATGCTATTTCGTATTAATCTATTTTTTAATTAATACGCAAATTTTAATTAATAGGTCTACGTAAATTTTAAACTGGACGACATATGATATTATTCTTGAAGTGTCTTATATATATATGCATTATTCTTTTATTTTGTTTTATCTCTACATCTATTTAATTTTAGATTATATATTAATTTTGCTGAAATTATTTATTAGCCTTAAAGTCATCTTAGAAAATTAAAAGAAATTGCGAAGCGTTTATTTATTATTTACTATCACGAATCTTATTTTATGAAACAAAGAAAATAAACACAATTTAAGTTATTCGGATTAAGAGTCAACCGCGGATGATAGTGCAAATTTCAAGGAAAATTACTTTCTCTTTGACTTGTAATTTCTTATATAATTTAAATGTTATTATAAGAGAACTGCTTCCATTTCGAAGAAAATAAAGTTAAGAAAATATATTCTTCTCCCCTTTTTACATCAAAATTCCTATTTGTAAACGCGAAATGTATAATGAATTAAAATTAAATAATCTACTTTAGTTTTATTCTAGTTTAATTGAATTTTATTGAAGCGACATAAATGCCGAATATTGCAAATAATTATATTTATTTAATTGAATGTCCTATGAAAAAACATGAAAATTTAAATTTATTTTTTATCGCGGAAATAATTCTTTGAAAGATTTTATACAGAAGAAATAGTCAATCAAACGATGACATGAACCTCGCTAACCCCGTTTAACCTTTATCAGATGCGTACGAGGTGCGTTCTTTTCGATGCTTTCAATCGTTCGATACGTTCCGCATTCTTGGCTCTTCAAGATAATCAATAGCTTAGCTCGAACATTAATAGACGACGGAATTTTTCTCTTACAAACAATCTTCGTGCATTTCTACCGTAACATGCAACAATTTATATCTGACATTTAAAACTATCTGATGTGAATACAACCTACAATTTATGCAATTTATTTCCTTGAAATATAAAACGTTTTAACAAAAGATACATAGAAATGTTCTACAATAAAAAAAATTCCTACAAGTGTAAATTCATAATCTCTTAGTTTCCAAGATATAATGATACTAAATTGTACTTGCAATTATTAATAGATATTTAAAAAACCTATAAATAATCTGTACACACAGAGGAACAGAAACATTTGAGAAAATCTTGAAAACTAGACAATGTTATAATAATAGTTTATCGTACGATTTTATAATAGTTTTAATAATAATATTTTTAAATATTTTTAATAAAATAATATTTTTAAATATTTTTAATAAAATAATAATATTTTTAAATATTTGTAATAAAATAATTTTTAATAATAGTTTATCGTACCGTTGAGACGAAACATAGCGAACAAATAAAGCAATACCTTAAAACGGTAATAACCTTCACGATGGCTTTTCTTCGGCAATCCCATAAAGGACACGGTGAATCGGGTAGCAATTTTAATAGCCGTATTTCGCAGATGCTACGGATGACTTTACGATGAAAAAAATTGAGATTTTTACGCGCGGACGAGACGGCAGATGTTCAATTTGCAGCTTCGCCACCGAGACGCATGCGATCCGCGATGCGCGAGAGACGATAGAATCTCCACCAGCTTCGGGCAATCTCGCGCGCGCATATCGTAAATGCACGCGTATAACCCGCGGGAGGACGCGGGATTCTCTCGCAAAGCGTGCGTATGCACGCGTTGCATATGGCTCGTAATTCGTGCGAGCGGACACGTGAGTGCGTAAATGCGTGCGCGCCCGTATTCGCCCCCGAAGCGGGCCGACTCGTCCGCGACTCTCGAACCCACGGATTTATACTCGACCAGGAGGGAGAAGAGGACGATTTACGAGTCCGCCGATGGCCTTCGATTCGCGATTCCGAAGATTTGTCTGAGATACCGGGTTCGCAGCCCATTGATTTGCACCGCACGCCGTGTTGCACGCGAATAAAACGTACGGCGTGATGTAAATGAGAGGAAATTCGTGGCCGTAAATCCGCTTTTTAAGGCCTCGCGAATCCATAATTGCAATTTATATATTTTGTCTTCCCTTCTCTCTTTCGAAAATAACCAAATAAATGAATAAATTGCTCCGCAATTACGCGGTACCCGCTATTATAAACGATCGGGACGATCCTCGCTTCTATGATATTAACAAATCACGGTCCGCGATCCCGGACAAATCCAACCGCACGCAAGAAATCATCAAAATAAACGACAACAAGATGCAAGATGCAAAAAGACACGCGAACGTAGTTCCCTCGATACGATCTCTCTCTTAGGGGCTTCCCGTTTAGTACAAGACGCCCTTCCGGCGCGAATACACGAGTTCCTTTCTTAACGAAGACACGAAAAGGGACGAGAGCACCCTTCCAGGAATAATGACGTTCGTATATTGTAATGTGGCACGTCTACTTCATACACGTGGTCAATCACACGAACAAGACGCGCTTCGGAAACAATCTGTGCAACCTGGATATTCCCCTGGATGAGAGAGCGCTTGGACGTGGTTGGAATACAAATCGGAATTGGAATTCAACGAATACGGGTGTACAGGGCATGCCGAATGGGTTAGCTTGCAATCCGCTCGGGGAGAGCAGCCTTCGTTCGCTCGCAGCTCGGTATATACCATGTACGGATTTGCGTTATCGTTCGCTCACGACGACAAAGACACGTCGACGGAGTACATCGCGCGTAGGTGTGCGTACCAGGTGTATATCGCGTCTCGCCGATCGAGAGAGGTGCAAGATCTACGAGCAACATTTCCTGCTTCCCCCATTGTCGCTTACAAGTATCGGATACATTGCATTCGATACTTCAAAGCGTTCCCTTTATCACGACATCTAATTGCGATTCTGCGAATTTCAAACGCGATTTATCACTGTGAAACTTGTACGAGGGAGAACCTATCGGATGAACAAAGCTGTCCTCGTATGAAATATGAATTTACGGAGAAAACCGAAACAGAAATTGTCATAAAAAGAGCATGATATTACAGATTGAATTCCGCGATGCTGTGTAAATTTGGTTAAAATTCGCTGTGTATTTAATTCGGATTTAAAAAATGGATTCATGTGTCGTAATTTAATACGTTACATTGAAAATACGTTCTTTCCAGTTTATTTCATCAATATTCATCTATTTATTTTTTACTATTTTATTTAAATAAGAAATCTATATTATCATATATCTTAAATATTTATTTAATATACTTTGAGAAAATTAAAAATTAAATAATTGTATATTTAAAATTGTATGGGGTTTAAAATGTAAATAATGTAAATGTATCAAAGAACAAAAAAATACTTAATATTCATCTATTTACTTTTTACTATTTTATTTAAATAAGAAATCTATATTATTATATATCTTAAATATTTATTTAATATATTTTGAGAAAATTAAAAATTAAATAATTGTATATTTAAAATTGTATAGGGTTTAAAATGTAAATAATGTAAATGTATCAAAGAACAAAAAAATACTTAATATTCATCTATTTATTTTTTACTATTTCATTTAAATAAGAAATCTATATTATTATATATCTTAAATATTTATTTAATATATTTTGAGAAAATTAAAAATTAAATAATTGTATATTTAAAATTGTATGGGGTTAAAACGTAAATATATCAAAGAACAAAAAAATTTTTACTGCATGCATCTCTGTACAAAGCATTGTCCTGTATTATTTATAGGAAATAATTACTTTGACTTTTAATTACTTTTTGCACGCATACTATAATCCGAGAGATTTACGACAGGACAAAACATACAATCCAAATCTATTTATCGAGACAAATCATACATTTGTAGTTTTCTTACATCGGAATTCTTCAACGTTTGCTCGTTATCTATCGAAGTGTTAGTATTTCTCTGCGATGATGCGACTCTCGCATGTCCGTTCAAGAAAGTTTGCGGTGAAGATAAAAAAAAGGGGGATGAAAAAAAGAGGTAACCGTGCACTTCCAGTGGCACGAGGAAAATTATATACACTAGCCAGGTATTTACTAACCGTGAACACGACCGCCGCACTCCGCGCAGCGTGCACTCATTGCGGACAAATGGACGCGAAATCACCGTTATTATTGCAATTTTCCAGTCGGACCGAGGTCTCGCGGCGGTAGTCGCCATCGTCTAAAGAGAGGGTCTCGCAGCTAAATCGGTTGGACATTTTTACGCTGTAAATCGAAGCAGAATCCGTTCTCTTTGTCCGGATTCAAGATGCTTCTCCGATAAATGCAGCGGTTGCTGTGGATAAAAGCACGGTAGATACTTTGCTTTTGTGTAAATATGACACCATCAACGAATTCATGACTTTTCCAACATCAAGTTTTAATTCTTTCTAATGAAAAATATGCGTGTATGATTGTTTATTTATATAAGTTGATTCATAATTTTTATGAACTCTGAATATTTAAAAATATCAAGATAAAGAGTTTAAAATATATAAAATATTAGAAAAAATAGAGACGTCAAAAAAGTAATATGTATATCTTTTATATCATATAAAATGTAAAACTAGAAAGATTTCTTCTAATCTAATAATATAATAATATAATAATAATAATAATATAATAATATAATAATATCTTATACGATGAAAGAAAGACATGAATAAATTTAATACATTTAATTACTGAATTTTTACCATGTAACTTTTCTTTTTTTATTTAAAAAATTAAATAAAGATCTGTCCAATTGTATCTTAATGTATCTTATTTAATTAAAACTAAAACTGTTTAAGCTGTTTGCATTTATATGATTTATGACTTATAAAATCGTAAAGCGAATAATGTTTAAAACATGAAGGTTTCCGGTGTTTGAAACTTTAGAACAACAAATGCTTGAGAAACTTTACAACTACTCCAATACCTGAAACTTCAGAATAACGTTGGAAACTTTAACTTTAATACAATACATGGTTTCGCGGTTTAATAAAAGCTATGATAAAACAGGAATGTAGATATGATAAAACATGTAATATTTTAACGTATTTTTAACGTAATTTTTATTTTTTTGATAGCGTTGGTTATTCCAATTTTAAGCTACATATATATTTATTTACATTCATACAACGAGAATCAACGATTTTTATTCATTCATGTACTATTGGTTTTACGTATATTGGAAAGTGTACAGGATTAAAAAGGCGAATCCTACAAATTAATAAAATTTAAACTTTGAATCTTCCTGCAAAATACTTTTGTTTAGAAAGATATTAATCAATTTATTAAGATATTATCAATTTATTAATCTAAACTTATATAACGTACAAAAAATTAAAGAATATACATGTTCTCAAATAAAAAAGAAACTTGTAAAATTATTATAAAAAAGTTACTCTTATCCTTAAATATCGTATAAAGATATAAGAAGAAATTATCTGAAACCTTATTTGGAGAGGATATGATTCCAGTGCAGAACATGGTAATACTTAAGAATTAAACTGTTGAGATTAGGTCGGAAATGTCAGCCAGACTGGATATTACTAGAAAATGATTACTCCTTCCGTGAGCTGATAATTGCTCGATCGTGTTACGCGATCATTCATGCCTGCAGATAAACTGTATATCCCAACTGGCGCCTTCTATATAAGATAGTTCACATCCGTATATGTTCTCAATAATTATGGAGTGCGTTCGTTTCCTCGTCATACCAAGTCCCTCTTTTTTACAAACTAATCCGCCGGAAGCCATGCCTTTGAGACAAGCGTGCTTCGAATGAGAAACTAAGATTTAAATATTGAATTTCTTTTCTCTTCTCTCTATAATTTAAAATTTTTTAAATCATTATATATAATTTGTTCTTAACTAAAACATAATTCTAACCATTATGCCACCTTTGAGACAAGCGTACTTTGAACGAGAAACTAACATTCAAATATTGAATTTCTTTTCTCTTCTCTCTCTGTAATTTAAAATTTTAAAAATCATTATATATAATTTGTTCTTAACTAAAACATAATTTTAACCATTATATCGCCTTTGAGACAAGCGTACTTTGAATCGAGAAAACTAAGACTTAAATATTGAATTTTTTTTCTTTTCTCTCTATAATTTAAAATTTTAAAAATCGTTATAACTTTATTTTTAACTAAAACAAAATTTTAATCGCTTAGAGAAAGATTAATGAGCATTCTATTTCGCACGTTGTTTAAATCAAATCTAAATACATTTAAATTCGTGTATGAATTTATGAAAATTAATTTTAGTATTCCATGATTAAAATCTGCTTGAATCGAAACGTTATAATGGATCCACCGTTCGATTAAATTTAATATTTGTACAATCATCACTTTTTTATTAAAGCTGAAAAATTAAAGAATTAATAATTTAAATAAAACTATGTAATTAATCATTTCAGTCTCAAGAAATATCGTATAATCGCATTTACTCCATGTCACAATTATCGCAATTAATTTCAACTTTTCATCTTTTATAGACAAACATGATTAATAGTGTGTATTTATCTATTGTTTATAATAAAACACTTCTATAAATATATACTCTAATTAATAATATCTCTCTCTCCATGTATATAAATACAAATGATGAAAACCATAAACTTGTCATGGTAAAAACTGTTAATGTTGTTACGGCAAAAGCGGCGAACTGATGTACGATTTAATATTAATATTTCTAAAAAGATAATGAACTACATAATGAAGCCGTTTAAGAGTCGACTCAAAGTGGTTATTCAAAAAAACAATAACGAAAGGGATAAGAACGTTTGCATCCGGATTACATTATAATAAATGTATCAAGTGACTCGGCGTACATCATGATATCACACATTGCGGTATAAAAGATCCATGTAATTAGGCCGCGACTAGTTCCGTTCGGCACAAGTGTGGCTTTATAAATCACAACTTCCATTAACGCATTTTTTTCATTTGCACTTTTTTGCATAAACTTAATAACGTGGGATCAGTATCACGAACTCTTTATATCATGGCCGAGCAGAGTGCGTTAAACAGTTCGGAAACTTAATATTACGCGGTGGATAATTAAGAGCCTAATGAAAGCCGTTTGAAAGCCGAGCCGCCGTCAAGGGATACTGGCAAGAAAACGCGCAAGAAGCATCCATCCAACACGCCGTGTCGCGACAGCGTTTTATACCGAATGATATACAAGAGAGCGTGAAAAATCTGGACACACATTGCGTCAAAAAAAAAAATAAAATAAAATAAAATAAAAATATACAATAAATCAAATTTCTACGATATTATTTTTCTCTGCAACACAATCAAATATTTTATCGCATACATGGTTTTAAGTTTCATCTCCCAATGATACTTTATTTAATCTCTTTGTTATCACTGCGAGAGCTTGTAATTCAATGTAAAATTGATAATCAAATTATATTGCATTCAATGTCTATTATATACTCTGATATCATGGTTTGTTGCATGCCTCACAATGACACACGTCGCAAATCACGACTGCGTCGGATGTTAATCATGATGGGAGTCTGTGATTCACACAACTTGCGCTATTAAGGCGCTAGCTACCGGTTCGACAGCCGTGTAAGTCGCCGCCCGTTATAATTCACGATTGCCATTAACACGTTTCTTATGATCCAGACTTGAAGACGGTGCCGCGGACTCGTTCCACTTCCATTTCCTTCGTTCATCTTTCACGGTTGGCAAAAAAGGATATTATTCCACTGTTAAAGTCGAAAATGTAATTATTGCGCCACGCCCGGAATAAATTGAAAATTGTCGCGTCATAGATTCGATGCGAGCGCATATAAAATCATGTCTCTCTTTGTTTACAAGTGAAATGAAGCACTTGTCGTATGAATCATTCATCGATATCGAGTCCCTGCTCGAGAGCTTTTAACAATATTATTGGCTTGAATATGCTAAATGCTACAATTCCGTGTCCGATGCGAATCGACTACGAATTATTGTCCCAATTTCTACTTTGGAATTAGATTACTATTCATTGCACGCGCGTGACTCCTGAGTTTATCCATACCCGAAGTATAATATTGCAGAAGCACTCTAATTCGCGGAAGCGCTCTTCCATATCGCAAACAGGGAACCTCGTTATAAATCGGTGGACATATTAAAGCTAAAATAGTCCTGCGAATTGTGCACGCAATTACATTTATGGCGCACGCAAATGCTGAATTGTCTCGCGATTAATAATTTCAGTTTTGCGCTCTTTCTAATGGAGAAAAAAAAGGTAAACTCCGAGAGAGAAGTAGATCTGTAATCCCCTGAACACTTTATCGCGAGCGTTGCATGGCATCTAAGCACTATGTAGAAGTCGCCATCCTTAATCCCGGCAGGATAAAGAGTAATTGCGGCCCGTATAGCGTTCACTTCAAAGCGGAAAAGTTATTCGCGAGCTTGCGAGAGGCAGGTGGTGCACAGGGAAATTTGTGCGCGTGTCAGGATTATGCCGCGGTCGAGATGCCGCGAAGCGAATATATGGCTACACGCGACGCAAGCGACGACGTTTCGGTCCGCTGTGCACGAACGAGGTCCCGTGGTTTATTCAATGCAACAAGCTTATACATTGCTTTGCGAGAATCGTCGGAATATGTAGCGGCTACCTGCGTGCCTTGGCTTCGGATTAACGTCGTTATATTTCGTCAGTCGAGGGGAGAGTCTCCTGTTTCTTCTTTGCTCGTGAAGTGGCCCAGGATTTTTTTGATCGTATTTTGGCTCCCGACCGAGGGGAAAGGATTTTTCAATATGATATACATGTATCATTGAATATATACATGCTTTTGCTTAATTTTCTCTTCGCAGAAAATGAACCTCATCGCGATAAGATTCATCGAAATCCTCGCAACGATATATGTAGGACCGAAGGATGCGATACCTTGCTGCGAGGAGCAGAGCGTGACTAAAATCGCCAATAAGAAACTGTATTTACGGGCAACGTTCTAACTGGCAATCAAACGATCGTGTTGTTCCGAATGAACGAGAATAAAACGTGGGATATTATTACGATGTAAAGAGGAAGTTCGCCAATACGATGTGTGTTCTCTCGTTGAGGAAGTTATCGTCCGCATCAAGTATCCACCTCGCAACTTTAATTTCCTGATAGTCCAATACAGAGCATGATTAACCGGGTTAACCGGGCATATTTTATCTCGCACTGGAACATTTATTGTGCATAACTATTTTTTATTCGCCGGACGCGGACGAATTAATGTAAGATGTGCGATATCTACTTGTGTAGATATCATTCCAAGCGAGGAAGTGATTCCGCGGCTGATTGTGAGCGTAAAATCGCGACATTCCACTCGATCACATTCCATTTTGCCTTAACAATTTCTACAAGAGATTAATGTGAATAGATCCATATCCAATTTGTCCATATCGATCTTCTCGATCCATATCAAAACTGGAATTAATTCTTAAAAAATTCTCGATAGAATTTAAAAAAAAAAGAAACTTTATTGATCGCATCTCGACGTAATAATGACGAGATCGTTATAACAACTCGTTATAAAAATTCGTTGGTTAACTTACTATTATTTCCTTCAACTAACAATAAATTTTTTAATTGCTAATACAAACCATTTTGTATCTGACTGTAATGAAAATACCACTACTGTTATTATTAATTTTTAATTAATAATAATTAATAATAATAAATTAATAATAACAGTCATGGTATTGTGGATTTTTATTGTCATTATTATTTATTAAAAATTAATATTAATGATTGTATATAATTATAATACTGACAAATATATTTGTTATATATAAAATATATAATATAAGAGAATTAATCGTATTATTCGTACTCAAAAATTTAGATATTAAGCATCAGAAAAGCAATTTGCATTCCTCATAGTGCTCAGCGAGAAAATATACCAATCTCACGATCTTATCTTCGATAGATAAGTGCAATACGGAAAAGTGATTTTTATTAGACCGACGATCCACTTAAACATCTATGTAGTAATCTCGTTGAAAGAGAAGGAACATTGTACGCTGCACGTGCGTGTATGCGAGTGCATTACCAGGCTAGGATGTGAAATTGAGAGAAAATGAGATCGATCACTCTCCCTTGATAAAGGGAGAAGCGCCCATCCGCGAGCCTTTGAGATTGTTCACCGTGGAATGATAGAGCTTTAACGATGATTTCGCGTAATATCTCTTCACCCCGAGTTTCCGCGGACGGTAAATGATTCCCGCCAGAGCGAAATTACACGGCCAGAGGAGATCTATTGTGAACTTGCTTGTCGCTATTCGTGGCTCGAGAAGAAATTCCTTCAGGCAAGCGAAATGTTTCCACTTTTCATGAGATCTTCGTTTCCTCCAAGTTCCCTATTCGCGATTCTCTTCCTTTTCGTTCGTTTGACAAGGAAGCAATTTTCGCGAAACAGTCAAACAATTTGCAACCTCCTGGTTTTCGTATTCAAAAAATCAATGCAACGTCGACTCATGCATATTTCCCAGTCAACCACGTCATTACTATTGTGAATTTTATCTTTTGGAAGCAAAATTTACATTTCTTTACCTCTTCCTTTAAAATTCCTCAAAGCTCGATCCTTCGACAAAATCTCTTAATTATGCATTTAATTAAATAAAAATAGATGAAGCACATTTCGAGCGACCAGGACACGACTGGAGATTTATTTATGTTAGCGGATGAGTACGGCTGTGAATTGAATTTCTAGGCAAGACAAAGACGTGGGAAGCATGTGACGGGAACGCAGTTTGTGGGAAAGTGAAGGAGGCTCGTGTGTGCGCGACGCCGATAAGAACTTTGTCCCTAGCCTATGACCTCTTCGCACGCACACGGATAGACGTAATGCATTTTGGACGTGGGCGATTTGAGGCAGACGTAGGATAATGAGTTCCTGGACTGCGGCTTATATTGGCATGCGACTTATAAGGATGCGCGCCAATCGGGGAGTAGTAATAGTAGGCAAGATCGATGCATCCCCGGGAATAGACGAGCCCCTCCTCGGCTATTATTCGTAAATCGTGATCAGGGGTCAGGCTCCCGCCGGCTGCAGGCTACACTCTGGTTACTCCGGGGTCCGGCAATAATGTATTTTGAGGAAGCACCCTTGCCCTCTATCATTCTCCGGGAGATCGGCCGTCCATGACGACGTAGGATGAACGTAATGACGCTCGTCGTATCGCGCTAATATAACGGTACGCTGTCGTTACTCGGGATTTATATTCGTCTAATTTCTGCATAGAATCCACGCACATCTCGTAGAAATGCTAATTCAAATGGTAATAGCGGGACACTCGTGAATTATTATCGCACAACGGAACTTCGAAGTGGATCGCGATACTTGGAATTCAATTTAACGAAACTTCTGGATAAGGTAATCAGTCGTATTCATTTCTCCCATTTCTTCTTTCAACGCTTGACATTTCTTTTCCGATAATTTATATATCGGTACTTCTCTGTTCATCGTCTTTTTTAATGTTAGATATCTCGATAACTATCAAATATTGACTTTCATTGAAATTTTTATTTGAAAAAGCCACTTTGTGCTGGTTTAAAAGTATAATTATCTAGAAATGAAAATGGAAATGGAAATCTCATTCGAGCACGTAATGTATGTTTCTACCATCCTATTCCTAGAAGTGTATGATTAAAAATATATGAAATCTAGTTAATATAACGCTAATATGCAGTCGTAGAAAATAGTGCTACATGTATTCGCAGAAGGAAGCGCTATCATTACGATCGATTCGCGCGATCCTAAGCGTGATTTATTCTCGACGTAATTCCAGACCGCGCAGCGTGTCAGTTGCACTCGGTATCTCGATTAGACGTCATTTAAAATTAAATATCAAAGCAACAGGAAAAACGTACGACATAACTTAATGACGAGTTCGGTCATATCGCGGGGTCAGGTCACGCTGGAAACGCATTCGTACGCATATACTGCTTCGCTTCATATGGTAGATCCTTTTACGCGCGCACGACGATGTAATAAGCAGTAACGACTCGTCAACTATTTTTACGGACGATCGACAGGGTATCGGATTTTATTGCATATGTGCCGCGGCGAGCCGTTCATACGATAGGCTGTAAATCTTGGACCTGGAAAGTATGCGAGCGGAGCGTAATTCCACCACGATACCCACCACGAACCCATCTACCCAGCGACCCAGCTACCTACCTACGCGAAGAGTGCACGCCACCGCGATGCATCACGTGCACACGTCGCGTTGCATGTGCATACGTTCTATCCCGCCGACTCGGCACTGCCTCCGCTTGCTTCGTGTACCACTCCGGCACGTTGTACATATACCCGATACATTTTATCTCCGGTTATCTTCACCGCGGTGAAGAATCGTACTCGAGGGCGAAGTTACCCGCACTTTTCGTACAGTTGGCCGCATGATTTACATCGCACGATTCCTCGCCGCACCTTGAAGAAGACGTAAATTACAACGTTGAGCACATTCCATTCATTGCAATGATTTTCTCTCGCTTCTTAATCCGCGCCGTTGAATCTAAAATCGTTGCATAATATGTAGTTCAGAATTCAGGATAGTTTAATAAAGGAAAAGGAAAATGGAATTAGCAAGTTTCAACTTTTTGTTTTTAAAAGTTATTATTTAAGAAATATAACATTTTATATAGAATGACTCACTAAAAACTATCTTCCAAGGCATCTTTATAAATATTGATTTTATACAAAAACGTTTAAAACAAAAGATAAATAATTTTAAAAGAATTACATTTTTTTGGTTGTCTTAGTTTTTTTTAGGTGGAAGCGCCAAAAAATTTTGAAGATTATCTTCATTTTTTTAAAATGAGAAACTAACCTAATTTGTTTATATAAATCTATTTCTTATATTCTTTATATAAATCTATTCCTCTCCTTCGTGCATAAAAGTATTGACATAACATAATCGAAAAATGAATATTTTTACGAAATATTTGTTTCATAGATTATGTATTATTATGTATAAATTATATCAAATTAAAATATAAAATATCTCATAAACTATTCAATTTTGCTTAGTCTTATAACTTTTTGCGTCAAATATTGCGAGGAATCGATTTATAAAAAAAATTAGAGTAGTTCCATTTAAAAAAAAATGAATATGACCTTCAAAATCTTTTGGAACTTTCATTTAACAAAAAAAAATTAATATAAGACAATCATAATTCTTTTAAAATTATTTAACTTTTGCTTTAAATGTTTTTGTGTAAAATCAATATCTATAAAGATATCTTAAAAGATATAATAATTTCTAGTAACTCACTTTGTATAGTAGCATTATTTCTAAAAAGACTCTTTATTTTATCAAATAAAATTAAATTTAAAATTAAATTATCCACATAATTATGTTCTGAATATTAATCATATCTATTATTTTCGTTTTAATTTGATTAGCTTAATTAATTAATTTTTTTAGCTTAAATTATTGATTTTAAAAATGGAAATTTATATATATAAAATACACTCGCAGATTTATACATACTGATCTACATTTTACTTTACTTTCATTTAATATTTTTAAGAAAAATTGAAATAATATGTAATTATTCCACAGTATAAAGTATCGGTTCGAAGGATCTAAATTACGTATCATGCTTGCTGACAGTTCCTGCCCGCTTCGAACGAAGTCATCGACATCGCGGAGGCGTCCATCTCGCAGCATTACCTTTTACGTTCGTTGGTAAACTTGTCCAAGGCGTACGTAACCACCTACGTGCCTCGTCATCCGCTTCCGATCGTGGTGTTTTTGCTCGAGCGAATTGAGTTACCTTACGATTATCACGCACGGATATATTCCGTGCATGTATCCATTTAATTTCCGGTTTTAACGATAAGACGACATCGTCATGTTCACAAGCCGATTAAAGAAACAAATCGTCATAGATACGAGAAGAGAAGAAAGAGACCGTTTGTCTGATTTACGGAAATTGGAAAAAAAGAAGCGAGAGTCAAAAGTAACTCTCGCTGACAATGAACAATATCGATGCACTCTATCACCGTAAAAAGCACATATTTTCAGATATCGCACAGAAAATATTGCGAATATTTTAAAACGCTGCGCGGAGCAAGCGACTCCTTAATTAATCGCCGTGTAACCGATAATCAAGCAATTATGAGATACAATTAATGACTTTAGATCAGATAATCATTAACGTTCCCGTGTCACGCGAAAATTGCTAATCCCATAAAAAAGTAATTAAGTGATCAGTCATGGTAGAGGAACTTGATATTCTTTTTGTGTGTATCTTAATATATGCTATATATATTCTAAATTCTTATTTTATTTTTCTCGAGACTGTGTCGGCTTGTAATAATTAGAGCGCAACGCTATTCACGACAAGTACAATATTTCACGCACGATGCTGGGCAAAGTTGATAAATTAGTTGGAAGCAGGTTCACTTCGGATATTAAAACTGGATCCTTGAACGTGAGAAAAATCTCTAAAAAAATTATTTCAACCTTTATTTCTTCTAATAATCGATTTATTTAGCATCGATGCTGCAAAATATGACGTTTAATTGAATAAAAATACCGCTAATAAATTTTTTGTCATCAGCCGACATAGATCGGCGAATGTCAAGATTTCTTTCGCGCGGTGACTCGCTGAAGAGTGCGGACGAGGAACATCAAAGAAAAACGGCAGCAGGCTCGCGTATTACAATTAGCTTTGCAAATATTGTTCCATAATCGGAGGCTACCTTTTTCTCTGACGACGTTTCCGCGAACAAAGAGTTAGCAATGCCTCCGCCGAGGTCTGTCGTTGATTTCGCATTAACGCCATTTCACCTGATAAAAAGAGGAAAATCGGGCTCACCTCTCGCCGAGAGAGAAAACCGCTCGCGCATCGCCGCCTCGCATCGTCGCTAAAAGCGTTTATTGGCGTGAGAGCACTCAGCTGCAAGTTGCACTGGCAGCTGCGGCGCCGATGACGACGGTCGCCACTTGCTGTTGACTGCCTGGCACGAGAAATAAGTCCGCCACCCGTTTATTGGAAACAGTCCTGCTTATTTTATTACTTTTGCCCGTTCGCGCTCGTGTCTCTCGATCAGGTATCGATTGGATATATTGCAATTCCGATCGCGTCGCTGGGTGATTTCTCCAGCATAAAATAATATGTGATGCGTAATTATCAATTCTGCATATTTAATTAAACATTTGAAAAGGAAATCAAACAAGCTTCTTGTTTAAAAAAAATTTTGCATATATTATTCCTTAAGAAAATAAGATTTTAATCTATCGATTTTACGGGTTAAAAAAGAAATTGGAAGAAGTAGAATTTAAAATAGGAGTTATGTAAAAATCGCGCAAGGAAAAATTTCACATGCTATCAACTATATATTATCGATATGTACTTTTAGATATTTTATCTTATTTTTTTTTATTGAAGTTGTCTTATAGTAAAAATATTCAGACATAATAAATTGTTCGTTATTTAATTGAGTTTTGAAATTTAATTTTTTTAAAATCCTATAATATTCTCCATGATAAGTAATTTTCTAATTATTACCTGTTTTATCGTAAAGGAAAAACATTTTCTATTTTATACAGGATGCAGCAGTAACAGGATGTTATCATAATTTGCCGTAATTAGTGTTATTGAGAGAACGACGACTCCTTCGATCGTTTTGCATAGCAGTTTTATCTAACGAGTTGACGCGCGGATTGGCTAGCGACGCATTAATACCCATGGCTCATACCTTCTAGTCACTTCCTTCTAACTCCGATTTCCTGCTTTAGATTGTAACTTCCAACGCAAGAATTCCTATATATATTGCTTACGGAATGCACTTGTAACACATGATAAAACAATAAAGTATCAATCATATTTATGATTCGCTCAAGTTTGATACTTTCTTTTCTTAACTTCGAAGAAATACGTTCTTTAATATTAAATTTAATTAAATTTTTAATTAAATTATGTGAACAAATTTGAAATTATATTACGATAAAAATATAAAGTATAAAATATAAAACATGAAAATGAGATTTATGTAAACACCTTAACTATATATAATCTATGTAATTTTCTTATAAAATAAATTATATAATAAATTCATCGATAAAAATATAATTTATAATATAATATATTCATGGACTTTTTTGAAATATATTTTAGCAGTAAAGATCACAAGTCTGATAAATGACAAGGAGAATAGGGAATACATAATCAAAAATTTTCATTAAAAAATTTTATGAAGATGAAGATTCTAATTAAGATAATATTTATTAGATAAGCAACATGGATAGGAGGACTTTTAAAATATGATTTTTAAAGTCTTTTGACGATAGATAGAGACTTTGCCCAAGAGAGTAAAATTTAATGCACCTGTTTGCAATAATACCCATGGCTCATACCTTCTAGTCACTTCTTTCTAACTCCGATTTTCTGCTTTAGATTGTAATTTGCAATGCAAGAATTCCTATAGCTTACGGAATGCACTTGTAACACATGATATAACAATATAAAGTATCAATCATTTTTATGATTCGCTCAAATTTGATATTTTCTTTTCTTAACTTCAAAGAAATACGTTCTTTAATATTAAATTTAAAATTATGTGAACAAATTTGAAATTATATTACGATAAAAAGATAAAGTATAAAATATAAAACATGAAAATGAGATTTATGTAAACACCTTAACTATATATAATCTATGTAATTTTCTTATAAAATAGATTATATAATAAATTCAACGATAAAAATATAATTTATAATATAATATACTCATGGACTTTTTTGAAATACATTTTAGCAGTAAAGATTACAAGCCTGATAAATGAACAGACAAAGCGCATAGGGAGTACGTTATCAAAAATTTTCATTTAAAAATTTTATAAAGATCAAGATTGTAATTAAGACAATATTTATTAGATAAGCAACATGGATAGGAAAACTTTTAAAATATGATTTTTAAAGTCTTTTGACGATAGATAGACTTTGCCCAAGAGAGTAAAATTATGCACCTGTTTCTCGTAAACAGATTGCTCAAGTTATTTATGTATCGTATGCTTTGAAAAATAAAAATGGGAAGAAGTAGAACTAGAAAATAGAAGAGATAATTCCAGTTTGATAACATGTAGCAAAGTGGATCACGCTTCTCAGATCGACATATCATTCCATAATCGAGCTGTTAAATCAGATGCAAGAACACAATGATCCCGCGATTGGAGCTGCACGATACCGTCCGTCACCGCGTGGCGAAATATTTCGCGACGATCAGATCGATCGGTCGATCAATTGACGTGCGAGGGAAAAAAAGCCGACCGCGGAGATCCGATCTCATCGGCTCGCGGCTTCTCTCAGCAGGGAAAAGAGCGAGAAGAGAAATCCGGATGAACGTCGCGGCGGAGGTAGGGACGTAGATTACACCGAACGTGCTACCCATATTAATAAACTAGTTTTTACCGACATACACTCGCCATCGTGGTCGTTCGCTTATTACCATAGAGAAGATCGCCGGCTACTGAAAGTGCAGCCCGCCCGTTAGTTCGTGCTGCGACTAACATCGCCAATGTTACCGTTCCTGTCGTGCAGACACCACGACCGAACTAATTAAATAGCGCGGAGGTTACCAAGGTTACAACGAGCATGTCGCACTCTTCCCTTTTCATCAGCAGCGATTCGCCGATTGAGAAAAAACGAATCATAAAATCGAAACGATTATTATTAATCACGATGATTAAACTATTTTCGCCGACGATGCCGCAAAAAGGAGATCCTGCAGACAATCATATATGGCTACAAAAAGCAATAAATCATTGATCTAATTATTTTTAATTCTATATGTCTCGACTACATTTTTCTATTATTCATTTTTCAATAAATAAATTCATTATAAATTATTATTAAATTGTATTTTCATTTTTCTATTAAAAATAAAAATAGATTTATGTATATATTAAAGGAATCATATAATTCTTATATTCGATTACAAGCACGGAATAGGTAAATAATTTAATATAATTTCTTAACATAATTGAATAATAACTTGTATATATGCTTGAAATAATTGCGGTCGATGCCGGAACTTTTAACAATTTTTAAAGCATTTTTTACACGTATGATAGGTGAAAAAAGAATGTGAAGAAAAGGGGATGGGTGTTGGAGAAATGGACGAAAGCTATGCACGCCCGGTCTACGCTAGCCGACTGTCATAGGTGATTATATCAATCCTGTACGTCAAGGCAGCTGGCAATTGTACGGTACCACGAGACAAAAGGACAACACGGTACGCTTAGCATTGTTCTCAAATTATGGCCTTAGCGTAATCATTCACAGAGACGTGATCGCGATTTTATTAGTCTCGTAAAATCCGTTAGACGCACACAAAAAAGAAAGATAAACGTCGCGTGAGAATCTTTTTACTATAAAATTTTTTTACGATCCTTCTCAAGTTGTACCTTAGATATATAAGGCTTACACAAAGTTAAAAAGAGTTCACGGTTTTATTAGTCAAATCCGTTAACTGCTAGATTTATTGACGACGAAACGGTGCGCTGACCTTTCTGCGTAAATTGCTTTTTCTGAACAAACCGCAAGGTGTGACAGATCTCCGGTAAGTGGGTTTTGTTTAGAATAAGATGAGTAAGGATAAGAGAGAAAACGAATTGGCCAATAATCGTCGATGGCTTGCTAATGCGTTTCCGATGTACATCCGCTTTGTAATTGACATATACATGACCTTGAACAGGCCATTCCAAGACAAAGATTTGCACCGTGAAACCGATTACTTCGTTTCAAAAGTCAATCTTGTTCTTTGGAGAGAAAACCTCTAATAACGTAACTCTCAGGATATGTAAATCTAAATCTTATCGATAAAATTTGTGCTTGACAAAGAGAAAATTTCTTTCTTTTCTATATTTCCATTTAATACTTTCTCGCATTTTTATATTTTTATCGAAAGTATAATATTGTTACAGTCAGTTTTATCAGATACATAAACAATTTCATTGTTCCATAAAATTTAGTGTCGGTAGCTTTACAAATAGATAAGAAATGCATAAATAAAGATAATATATCACACGAATATACGAGATATATTTTTCTTATACATATTTTACATATTTTAATTTTGTTTGTGAAGCCTGAGATGAATATTTAAAAGGAGAGGGTAAAGATCAATTTAAAGAATTACTCCAAAGTTAAATTCTTGCTAAAGTTTATATTTAAACAAACTTTATAACAAAGAAAATTAGGAGGAATATCTAAACTTTTTTAAGCCACACACATACATACACAGCACGATCTTCTTATAATATCTTAATAATTCAATATAAAAAATATGAGCGTAATATATTAGATTATTAAAAGAACCTATTATATTTAATTATATGAAATCTATTTTTGATTGAATATGAATTTGATTTTAATGAAGCAGAAAACGGATTCAATTTTGGAAAAGAATATAAGAGAACTTTTTATTCAAGATATGATGTGATTAAATAAACATAAGATGATTAAATAGAATAGTTGTAAAAATTATTTATATTAAGTAGGCTGAAATCTCTTGTTGGACGGAAATTATATATATATATATGAGACTGAGTTTCTGGATGTTTTTATGAGGATGTTCTTATGTCATCTAATTAATGCGGTTTCGTTAATGGAAAGTTGGACGTGAGTTGCAAGAAACGTACATGTAATTTCTCTCTTTTGATATTTACATAGCTGTTACAAATTTTGAAGTTCTTCTCAATTAAAAGAATTCAAGAGCTGAAAAATTCAAGATCTAAAACATCAAAGAACATTTTTTAATTATTAAAATAGAATTTTCCTTTAATACACAAAATTATTATTCTATAAAAACAATAAGTGGAAATTTAATTTCTAAAATATCAAAGAAATCACGAGCAAAAATACCGTAATTAATTAATAGAATAAAAATTAATTGAAGAGTAAAAAAAATATAACGTGTTTCAAACGTCTGTTTTTTTTTTAAATTAAAAAAAACAGACGTTTGAAACATTGAAGAAATAGCAGAGACCAGAACGAAAGGAGGATCGGCTGCGAGAGACTGCCAATCGGTTGAGAAACTTAACCAAGGACAGACAGCGTAGGCGGATAACGACAGGATGGACAAAGTATCTCTCTCGGGGATACGGTGACGCGCACTCAGTGTGAAGAGCAAAAATCGGGAACACGATATTCCACTCGGCGCGCGCGCTGGACCGTGCGAGTTAAGAAATTGAAATCGATTTGATGTTGATCTTTCGCTTCGATAAACCGGCTACTACAAACGAAAAGAAAAACACCGCAACGCTCCTAAAAAAAATAGTGCGAGCAGATATGTTGAGATATTTTTAAAATGGCAAATATACTGTAAATGAGTCAATTACAAGCGAAAGAAAATCATTACAAATCATTTTGAATCAAAATACGTCAGCAATTTCTTTTTTCTCCAAATCAAATTTATTTTTATAATTTTGACAAACGAAATTATTGATAATTATAAAAAAAAAGTATTGTATAGAATCATTTTCTCTATTAAAAATTTAGTTTATCGAAAGGATGCTAAGTTTATATAAATTATAATTTAAAAGAAAGAGTCGATCCGGTGATCGTTTAAAAACCGGAAATATAATTTCTTTGGACCCTTCGATGACAGATAGGATTTAACGAGAAAACGTCTTACAATGATACGAAATAATAAAGATTGAAAATGAGGGGACATTCAATATAAATGGGATTATTATTCCGAGGATTTACCTCCGAAATCTCAGATTCACGGTCAACTTGGCGCACGTGCGCAAACATAGTCGGTCTAACATACCAATGAGCTATATAAACGCAAACGGATTCGCGGATGTGTCCTGAAACCGCGAAGCGGTGCTTCCTTAACATTCATGTCTGCGCTCTAACGCTCGAGACACTTAACTGTTTCTCGTTAAAATTAGCGGAAACGACGTCGTAAAATTCTAAGCCTCGTCAAAGTTCCCGTTCCCGTCACGGGGCGCGGAGCACCGACGAGCAACGACGAGTAAATTGTCGCGGTCACGACGACAAGTTACAAGGAGAGAACCGCTGCGGCGCGTAAAGTTCCTACCGAGTCCGCTTAACGACACTGCGACAAGCGGCCGGGTCTTAACGGTCTTTATTATTATTCCCTAACTACATGGGCCACTGCGGAAAATTACTAGCTATTCTTGAACTATGCGCGCAATTATGCCATTGTATGGAATCGTGACTAAAATATGACAAAATGCAGCAAAACTCTCGAAGAAAAATAAAATACGCGCGTAAAAAACATCGGACAATAAATTTGCAGGCACTTATTTTAATATTGATCCCATCATCCTTAAAAAAAAATTATAAAAGAATGCATTAATAAAAAATTTAATAATATTGTGATCCAAGAGACGCTCGCGCGATCCTTCTTTGACGTCATGTTGGAGCAAAGGCTGTTGCTATCAACAGCAAATTCATCATCTCAAGATTGCTAAATTAAAATTGCCAGCGCGATAGAATAAAAATAAAAATAATAATAATAATAATATCTTGTTTATTCGAATGGCTGCTCATCAAAATCGCGATGTACATGTATAAAGCGACTCGCTGATTACCGATCGGCGGAGATATTCGCGCGTCATCTCGAAACGACGAGGTCGTCCTCCACATTTACAAAGTATCGTGCGCATCGTCACTCGATTTGCCAGGCCCGAACGACACGCATGTCGTCCGGAGTGCGTACGGCGCGTGGACCGGTTAATTGAGTAATGAATCGCTCGCATGCACGACGTGTACGGCATATCGCCCCCGAGGAAACGACAAGGACGACGGCGATGGCCAAGGGCCATAAGGGCCCTGCCGCGAGGAGAAACGAGCGGATCGTCGCGCGTCGTGTATCGATTTAAGCGCGACCGGATGGATTCAATAACTCTTCCATCGAGTACGGCCGCGCCAAGGCATTCCGGTTAAAACGTGCGTGGCAACCGATATTTATCCATCTCATTATCGGCGGAATTTATGTTACGATGCACGGTACGGCGGCCTGAGACTCTCCTCTTCGTTTCCTTTTTTTTTTCCCCCTTTCTCTTCAGTTCCCTCCTCCTGCCGCCGTTCGTCAATTATGAGAATTATTCGCGACGAACCATATCAGATTTGTATCTCCCTCGTATCTGGCCAACTTTTTCAACTAGACTTGTCGCAGCATCCAAACGATCGATACTACCGTTAATCCTTTAATACCTAGCGTTACCAGTATGCAGGTGTCTGCTAAATGGTTTCTCTATTCATTTGTATTTCCTGCGCGAAATGGATTGATTTTCCAGAGTATTAATAAAATTAAATAAAGTAGGTGAATTTTATATTAATAATCATTAGATTTTCTTAGTAATTTATTGACAGTTTAAGATAACGGTTCTTGATAATACAACAATTTCTTTGATAAACATCGATTATTCTTCGACGGTGATGATTAAAGAAAAGACAATCCTGTGTATGTAAGAGTAATTTCATAATATTAATTTTACAATATAACTTCTCGATTAATTAATTTATTCTCTAAAGAATGATATTTTTTCCTTGTTTATTTTTAGTTGATTAAAAGCGACGTTTTTATCCGCCGACTACATAGTGCGCCTTGCAATAGAATGATTTTAGAGTTTTTCGATGAATTTAATTATCGTCATCTGTCTTCGTATTATTTGCAAATCATCCTGGCGATAAGTTAGCCGCAACGTCCATCAATAGCAAGGTATTTAAAATAATCTCGCGAAAGAGACAGAGGATATTCTGCAAACGATCTTATCTATTATAAAGAGCGATGGATGATATATAAGGCGCATTAAAAATGCTAATTTTGTATTAAAGGTATAAAAAAATCATTTATGTATCACATATTTAATATTTAAAACATTACAAAAAAGATGTAGGAGTGCTATTAAATAAAGTTAATTCTTTCTATTATGTAATATAATTCCAGAAAAAATATATATAATTATGTGCATATAAATATATATAATAGATTAAATATATAATTATATACATATATTTATATATATATATATATATATATATATATATATATATATATATATGTAGAAAAAAGAGGAGTTATTGCAATATAATAAATATTTTTCAAGTATTAAACTTGTCAAATAACTGTCATCTTTACAGCCACCGTTACTGCCATATAATAATCTTTATTGTAACGATCCATTACGGAAAATAAACTATAAAACAAAGAGTTTTCCTCTTTATTTCTAAATATTAAATATTATAAATATAATATTAGTTATACATTTTGTAAAAATTATTTAAAGGAATCTTGAATATATTCCAAAAGAACCTTCGTAGTAAACAGATAGTTATAAATTTATTTAACTTTTTACTATTATTGAATTATCATTATACGCCATCTCTGCTATGATAGCTATCACGAAGTAAGCATGAAGAATAATATTTTTCACTTTTCTTTCTTTAATTTTTTTCTTTAACTTCCTTTAACTTTATTTCTTTTTTGCAAACTGTTAAAATTCGCATGATTTGACAGGTGTAAATAACACAAGTCGTACAAGCGCAATAGTTAATCAGCATCACGAGACAATAATACATTTCGAAACTTTCGAGTATCGACATATGCCCTTTTTAAATATATACATAAGATTGTAATTATAAATTTTATTAATCTAATATAAAAATGATAGCTAACAAGATGCACAAAAGATCAACATTAGTTAATTATGTATAATTTAATACATGTACATGAAGCCGCAAAATTTAATAAAATAATCTAAGTTGCCTTTACCTAAAAAACCTTCATTTAAATCAATAAAGTTCTACTTATCGACATTTTTTTTAAAGACAAATTTGAAATCTTTTGCGTCGCAAAGGCTAATTTTGCTGAAGTAATCTAATCTTACCATATGGTATGTACTTTCCTGGGAAGATTCAAAATATGCGTTTCATGACTATGATATATGAACGCATCAGTCTTATGATCCGCGCAAAGAGAGATCGTCGGCACGACTGAGAACGATAAAAACAATCATCATGGCATCGATTTTTTGGTCAGGCTCGATGAGCGCCGCACACTGACGATGCACTTGGATAACAAAATCGCATATCGTACGCGTAACGCGTCACGCCCTGCAACGCTAATAGGCTTCGCATTTAATTAGCGCCAGAGGCTACCACGAATGACTCCGCATAGATAATCTAAAGTGTGTTATAAGCCGTGAATCTTTTCGGGCCACGAGGCGAAACGAGAATGTCGGCCCGACGATAATTATCAAGAACTTGGATCGGACAGACTGTCATGGAAACGACGTACCTATGTCGAGTTTCGCATTAAATTTAGAATTCTGCAACTAATGACTCCGCTTATCTACACGATTTACTAAATACAGTAGAATAATAAGCAGAACTTTTCATTAGAATATTCTATGTAATATGCATAGCACTGCATAATAATACCTAAAAGAAAGCTATTATTATTTGTATTATTCTGAATAATATTTAAATAATTAAGTTTGATTTTAAAAAAGAAAAATGCTAATTATTATCATAATCTTTATTTTTAAATAAATTACTTTATATTTTTGTTATTTTAAAAAAGAAAAAGAGAGAAAGAAAAATAGGAGTTATTTTTCCCCTCTAGGCAAATATAATAAAATTTATTTTTCTTTATTCTATTTTTGAAATCTGTCATTATCTTGTACAACGCAATCTATCAATTCTATTTCTATTTACAAATGTTTGTTTTATCTGATCTATTTCATGAATTAAGATAGAATAAAAAGAAAAATACACTCCTCGTAATCAATTTATTTATAGCAACTAACAGATTAATTCACCACCCGACTATCTATTAAATATTTTACCACAAAAAAGCGAAATCATTTTGGCAATGTATCTCAAAGCACTCATTTGTCATATTTTGGCAATTCAAAAACGGTTGATGCGAACAATATAATAATTCATACTTCGGACTAATCTTCATCGGCAGCCACTATCTACATAGTGCCAGAGATAAGCAATACAAAGTTAAATACTCGGCAAGCGATGGACCATTCGCTGATATCGTGATGCCAACTATAAAGTCCGCGAGCGAACTTACATATATTATTAGCCCGGCGAGGGGAGGCCGTATAAACGTATCCACAGGTGACGTCTCGACATCCCGATGCTCCGAGCGTACATGAACTCTGTACTTTAATGGGCTCGTTTCGTTTCTCTCTCGTTCGCCCCAGCCTGGCAAACTTGCGTTTTTCTCGCCTTTCACCATCGCCTCTTTCTCTTTCTCTTTTTCTCTTCGTCTTCTGGAGCTTGGCTCCGGACGCAAATCGAAAGCAGTGTGCGTTGCATACAGAACGGTCTTCTGCAAATGACACTGACCGCCAAGCGAGGAGGTTATCCTCCAATTAATTGAGCACCGCCGTATATTCTGTCAGTCACCGCCCTTCGATACACGTCGAGGCGCGAAATTACTCCTTGACGGCGGATCCCGGTGGTTATTAACGCGCCTCACCTTTCCTCGCCATTCCGTTCTACCTGTAAAACATGCAAATCTGCTACTGCTAGCATTTCTGCGATTATTATGCTGATTTCCTTGAAACAAGACGTGGATCTCGAAATTTTTAAGAGAAAAATTTATAACTGAAAAATCGAGAAAAATTTATAACTTTTATGTAAATAGAAATAGTGCACTGGTGTTTTGCAAATATCGTTGATTAAGATTGATAAATAAACATTTCCTCAAATACAAATTTATTGAGTCAGAATTTAAAGTGCCAAATTTTTAAATCGAAATTATTTAAAGTGATAAATTTTCTGCGAAAGATGACGAAAAGATAAGGAAATTTTCTTAAAGTAAGAAATCCAGATAAGAAAAATAAGCATAGAAAGCGAAGTTGTAACATCGTACGCGCTTGGGAGCAGAAATGCGAAATTTCTGTTACTCGAGCTCTAGAATCTCGCGTCACCTCGATCAGGAGTCACGTTCCGATGGGACTGAGGGAATAAGTCGTGACTGCAGTCAAGATCACGCGAGAACCATCACGACTATCTACAAGTACCGTCATAGAATTGGCGTATCTTCTTACATTTTCCCCTAGATATTATCGCCATCGTAATATTACGCATTCAACATCAAGACACGAGATGGTAATCTACCGTTAGTAAAAAATTCAGTACAATAGAGATATAAGTATATGGAATCAGATGTAAAACAGAGAGAGAGATTTCAACCTTAAAAAAATGTTAAATAAATGATAAATACACAAATGTTACGTGCATGAGGTAGAAAAATCGCGCGATGGCAGATGCGAAGTGCGTATTCAGAAATACATATAAAACAGCATGTACGAGAATTCTAAATTCTGAAAGACGTCACACGGCGCACATAATTGCTACGTACTCGGAGATCTCGTGCTGCTACACCTTCATCATCCAGAACGAGACGGGGGGAAAAAATAGTTTGATCAGCGGGTACGCGACTGCGCATATTATGACTCACGTCTATCACGTTGAATCCTTTAGGTACATCAGCTTCACTCATATTCCCCTGGAATAACTGACGAGGTATCTAAGACTCGCCCGCTCGTCTCGCGGTTGCAGTCGAGCTGACTCGAGAGAGCTCCTCGGAGAGGAGAGCGGGACACAAGCCGATAATTTAGCGGTTTTGTTACTTCTGGGGTAGTACCTGCGCTCGCCAGGTACTGCACTCCCCGCGTTTTACATGCATTAAAGCCACCGGGGCCCCTCTTTCTCTCAACTGCGGACTGCAATCGCTTTGCCGCAGCGGTTTTGCCTCGGTTTCGATTTCTACGCTTCTTTGGCGCGAACCTTCCTTCCTTCCTCGCTCGACCTTTGCAGCCGACCCAACGGAATATATCGCTTCTTCGCAGCGATACACGAAGAGAGGATGCTTACTCCTTTCTGATTATGGTTACCGCGCGTCATCAGGGGCACGAATCTCTCGGAAATGGTTATGGCCTCGCGTCAGCGGGACGAGGATTTTCCTTCACCGCGCAAGAAACCGTTGCATAAACGTCGAGCAAAAAAATAGACCGGAACGAATAATTTTCTTTGCCCCGACGGGAATATCTATTAAGCGTATTTCGCGGCGGAATTAACGCGACCGCAGCAAAATCGCCCGGAGCCACCGTCACGATTTTCCCATTCACGGTTTTGCACGTCTCGCCATTACCGTTGTCTACCCGCGACCGCATCACGCGATTCCATATATCCAGATAAGAGTGCTCGTTGCCGCACTTGCGAATAACGGGGAATGCAGGGGGTGCAGGGTATTAAGGGACGCCGAAAGGGGGGGCGGGCGGGGGAGGGGGATCGGTACCGTTGCGTCGGGAGATCGAGGACAGGCGTGAATCGCGATTCGCAAATCATCGTACGCGGCAGCGAGTTTCTATCCGCAGGTATCTTACATCAGTTTCAGTGACGCGGGATGAGGTACCCTCCCGATCGATTTGCTCCGTATATCGATCGATCTGACTGTATTGAAACCGGATGCGTCTTTTTTTGCCGGACTCGCTCGTCACGCTTGTATAACGAGTTTAAACAAGTTTAATCGCGTTTCCTACGCAAAAGCCGATTTCACGGCAATATGAACAGGCGAGAAATTGTGCACAGCTGTCGCAGCTGTAACGACTTCCTCTTTCAGCGTTTTTTTCCGTCTGATTTATTTGCTGTATCGTTCCGCGTCTCTTGTAACGATCTCCCTCGAAAGTACGAGCGAGACAATGGCGAAATTAAATATTAAAGATCATTACGATGTAATGCACGCTCATATAAGACCTTCATTATCATAAATTCTCAGCATTTAACGGTCGCTGAATTCTTATGGGATGACACGGTCTTATTATATTTGCGTGATCGGAATGTCTAGATACGGTGAAATAGACGAGAATACTTGCTAATTGATCCCGCTGAGGACACTGTTAATTACTTGTCTGGAAATTCGTTTAATGACGCGAGATAACGTTAGGCAGAAGTGAAATAAAAATTAATCTGATAATAAGTGTCTTTACTCGACAATTACAATTTCAAAATTATTAAATACTTTTTTAAGTACAAATTCTCTTTATAAATTCTTTTATATCCAATAGCTAAAGTTATTATTTTATTATTTATTATTAAAGTAATTATTAAAATTTGCCACTTGCAAGAAAATAATTTAAGAGCACAATTTTAATTTTAAGAGAAAAATAATTATATACTAGGGAAATAGTACATTTTATAAAAAAGCAGAAAAATATATTAATTTAAAAAATATAGAAAGCAAAAATATAAATAAATTATTTTCGAAAATAATGTGCTTTAATAAAGAAAATTTTTATCTTTTAATAGAGAGAACTAACCTTGAATGATATACGATATACAAAAGGAGAAAAAAAGAATCTATTTGTTGCTCGGTAGTGCACGGATCAGTGGATGCTTACCGTCATCTCGCGCTGGTAATGCTTGAACGAGCATTGTGGCATTGTTCTTTTATGGCGATGCGCTCTCCCACGCGCGTGTAACGTCTCGTCTCATGGCACACGCATCCTAACAGAGAATCTTCTTAAATTTCTTGCCTATTCTCCTTCGGTTCTCATTCTGTGCCATCTCATTCTGTTCCTTACTCTCGACTCTCTGGCGCGTATGCATGCACGTTGCACGATTCACAGGCTCGCCAGCAAGACTTACGAGCTCTCTTCTCGGTTAATGGAATACGCGCGCATAAGAACGATGGACCTTCGCGAAGCGGACAGCCAGTCCATTTAATTACCTCGCGTCCTATTCTATCTCCGAGGCTCGACTCGTCGACGTCCACGACGAGTGAGGCAAGAGCGATAAAGGCGGAAGCGACTGCTACGTCAACTTCTGTTATTAGGGGCATCTTTTTATGCGTCACTTCCATCCCGTGCGTGTAATCAGGAAGATTGAGATGATGGAGAACGCTACTTCTTGATTGTTCGGAACCGAATAACAAAAGTTGCCGCTAAAGTCTGCCCGATTGTAAACGCAGGGGAACTTTTAGGGAGAGTTATTGCGCTTCTCGCTCTTTGAGAAATGCAGGGGGAGAAATTTTCGCGAGCATACACGTAAACCAAACGCAAACAACACGAGATGGTAGACCGATGAGAAGGCGTCCATAGAGAGAGGTCGTGACTCTGAAGGATCGAGAAATCGTTTCCCATCGTACCTTCCTTATAGCTTTCTGCCTTCCTTATAACCATCATCTGAATGTTCGCGCGGTAGCGAAAATTGAACTGTGAGAAGAATGTAAGGAATCCTCTCAAAGATTCAAAACTTCATTCTAACGATGAGCATATAAAACATATTATCACAATATTAAAAATAACAATGCATGTTTTGTATTAGATCTAAGAAAGTTTAATGCGTATAAGACAAGAAAAATTTTTATTTAGCAAATAAAATCACAAATATATAATTGATTATAATAATATGTTTTCAATTCGTTTATACATTTTATATGCTGTTATAGTATATTTGTTACATAGCATATATATTAGTTATATGTATTTGGTATCTGAGAGAATAACGATATAAATATATTTATAAGAAGATAATTTATACAATTATTAATAAAAAAATTTCTATAAAAATATTATACAAAAAGTGGTATTTATAAATTAAGCAGAATATCTCTTATTATAAATTAATGTAATTCTATAAGTGCAAGAAACTAGCTTAACAAAATTCAATTTTGTATGTCATAAATTTCTTTTTGTCTCTCTTTTTTTGTTCAAGGCACTCATAATTTTATTGCAGAAATTGATAAAAAGAAAATGAACTTATATTGGGAACGCTAACAGTCGAACACAAAAAATCGAATTGCTCATAACAATTTTGCACAGCTGTTTCCATAACACGTGTCTCGAAATAAGATGCACGCGTATAACGGCAATAAACGAGATATTGACCAACCAGAACAAAAATTTAAGAGCGTGTAACGAAGTAAAGGTACAAAGTTGGAATAATCTTATATTATGTCGAGAATCCGAAGATGTTATTGTGGCCTCGATTGCGTGAAATTTCAGATACCGCTTTATCGAACGCATTACCAGACAGTTGCAGAACCGGTAAATCTCGAAGAAACAAGAATATAAAGATCATTGTTCGCAAAACGTTCGAGAAAAAGCATCGGAGATAAAACGTAATCGTGGAATATCGCAGGTGAAGAAACAAACATTTCGAAAAGGAATTTTTTCGCGGAAACGGCGATTAAATTATTGAAAATCATGTTTTATTTTTTGACTGATAAGAGAAACCTTTTTTTATAAGTTTTCTTAATTTTCTTCATATTTAAAAATCAATTTTTTTGTACAAAAAGATTGCATAATAACAATTTTTAATATTTTTTTGGTTTCAATTATTTTTATATTCAAGTATGACATTCTTTTATAAAGTTACTGTGTGATATAATATATAAGAAAAACGCATAGGTGTAAGATATTTCTATAAATTAACTCAAGAAAGATAGAAATATCTCGCATCGATAAATAATATATATTTTCTTTTAAAACGAATAAGTGAAACATAGAAATATAAAACATATATAATTCAAGAGTTTCAACAATATATATAATTCAAGCGAAGCCAATGATTCAACTATTCTAATTATCTGATCAGAAAATTCCGAGCATTAAACTAAATTTAAGATACGCTTAAGGGAGAGAATATCCGCAACCTTTTTCTCGAGACAACCGTGAAATTTTATCGAGCGAAAAACCTACTTTATTATTAGCGACGTGGATCTATTCTCTTCTAATGTTCCGATGATCAAAAATAATGCGCTCGTAATGCCGATGAAATCCCGAGGTCGGAGTAGTAGGGAACGCTGCGGCTTTTTTTTCGGAAAAAATTAGCGGGTATCTCCGTCGATTAATCGCGGCGGAGATTATCAGGTGCACCGACCATTTTATCGAACACGATGTAGACGCTCGCGATGGGCGGTCCGGCAATCCGGCGGTAGCAACCTACGATGTAAGAAGAAGAAGAGGATCGGCGGTGAGTAGCCGTTGCCGTCTCTAGGTCTCTCAACTAGGAAACGATCGGTTCCTCCGGCTTTGCCTATACCCATTAGCTCCCGCCAGATAGGAAAGTAATTACCGATGCATAAATCCGCCGATTGGAAGCCCCGCGGCGAGGAGATATAACGGCTCGTCTCCAAGAGAGTGGCGTCTACTTGCGCGTCGTAATTCGCGGGGTGTAAGTCGTGTCACGTACGAACCGGCCGTTTTGCGCGTTCCGGCGACGAAGCAGGAAACGTCCGCCGGATTATCGGAATATAATCCTGGATAATTGCCGGTATTCCACTACGATTCTTAACTACTTAATTAGCGCTGGAAGGCCGGAGGAGCGCACGCCGGAAAAGCTCGCGCGATTCCTCGCACGCACTTTACTTAAGTCGCTACGCGGAGGTCGTGGATGTATTGTATTTTTTTCTATATCTTTTTCTATATCATCTCTCTCCGACAAAACGTGCAAGATCGCTAATGAAATCGGAAACTTGTTTTATCCTCGACAATTATGATTGAAACGCGGCAAGTGAAGTGTGATAAATTGAAAATTTGCACAAGAAATAATATTTAATTTTATTTTGAACGCGTTATTTTACATTAAATTAACTGTTGTATGTTTTATGTAAGAAACTATTTTTTTATACATACTAGTCATAAAAGTACCATTTGATAAAATTTGAAGTGTAATAAATTGAAAATTTGCACGAGAAATAATCTTTAATTTTATTTTGAAAAATGCGTTATTTTACATTAAATTAAAATTAACTGTTGTATGTTTTATGTAAGAAACTATTTTTTATGCACATACTAGTCATGAAAGTATCATTTAACAAAATTTGAAGTGTGATAAATTGAAAATTTGCACGAGAAACAATCTTTAATTTTATTTTAAAAAATGCGTTATATTCTACATTAAATTAAAATTAACTGTTACATATTTTAAGAAACTATGGTATCATACATACTAGTCATGAAAGTACCATTTAATAAAATTTTTATCATTTCACCTTTATAAATGACTTTATCTCGTCTCATTTCCATTGCCTGACCTTTCACATGCTACTGTATTTTCGCCTCTTCGATTCGGTCTCTCTTCTAAATTCTTTCACGTTCATCTCTCTTTATTCTCGTTTCCCCTTTTCTTTCGTTATCCTGACCACCGTGAAGCGTGAGCTGCTTGCGCGCCTCAAAGTCGATCGCGCGTTGAACAATGTTGTATGACTATCGCGTACTGTCCAAGCACGCGGGGAAATTGCATTTAAATCTTCCTGACGCGATTGTGATCGCTACCGAACGATCGCTAAGGAGGACTTTTTGCAGAAATTACGATAACGGCGGTGGTGGCGTGTAACACGAAAGGAAGAAGGAATCGAAACCGTGAGAGAAAGAAATCGCATCTGTATTTGAGAGAATGCGCTGTTTTTACTCTTCATTTTTTGCTCTGAATTATGACACTCGCGTGTTACACGATTTCCAGGAATCGCAGCGCGTGTGCATCACCTGCTGCGATGAACGTCACGTGAGGGCTAATGCAGCGATATGTATTGTGGCAAACGATCGTTCGACGTACGGATCGGTCGATCCATCGATCATAGCAGCGGGCAGTAGGTGAAGTCGATCGGAGTCAGACGCGCTCGACTTAACTTGACGAATCTCACAAAACAGAGTCGGTATGTTAATATCGAACGATCGGTGAAAAAGAAGGTGCAAATAAGGCACGAGGATACGGCACCACGGTTCCTTCGATACGCACGCGGCTCTCGTCCCAAGAATGTCGCCCCGTAGAAGAAGAGGAACGGCCGCAATACATCTCGCGCAATGATACAAACAGCAATCGTTCCAAACTTATTATCGCCGGTAAGAAACTCATAAATGCTTATGACTTGCTTGCCGGTTTTTGCCGTGGCGCTCGTATCGATCCAGTTAAAGCGACGTTTCGCCGGATTGACTCTCGGCAACCAGCTGGAGATAGAAAAGCCGGAGGAGGCTCGTCGCATCTCGAAAAAGCGAGAGAACGAGAGGATAAGAGAGAAGGAACGATGATAGGTAAGAGGTAGAGGGAGGACAGGAGTACAAAGAAGAGGTGGAGGAGCCTGGGGAGTCCCTTCAACGTCATTTGTAATACCGGATGGCCTAATGATGCGACTGGTCGTGACAGGATAGGAATAAGAGTCGAAGCGTGCGAGAGCGCGCGCTTGGTGGAGATTCACCGCGCGTCCTGGGTCCGCCTAGTGTACACCAAGGTGTATGCGAAAGGGGAGGATATGGAGCAAACGGGGAGGGAGGCAGAAGAGAGAAGACGCGATCGTATATAATACATCTCGGTCACTCGGTTGTTAAGGACGCGCGGAAAGCCTCAGGGACGTATTCCCGCTCGATGCGCGACGGCGATTTGCTTCGTCGTGGTTGTAGATCACGGCGAAGGGGGATCTATCTATCTATCCGCCGTGTACCACCACCATCGTAATATATACGAGCGTGACTTTTTTTGCGAGCGGCGAGCGGGGAAAAGCACACGCGCGCGCGCGCGCGCGCGTTGAAATTAATCTACCACCGGCCGCGCCGCCACGTCGAGGGGCCCACTAGGGGGATAATCTACTCGCGAAGGGGGCGATTGTGTGTGTGCGTGTGCTCATTGCGTGCCTCGAATCTGGCGACACGCGTGCGATCGGCAAAAAGTTAATGATCCGTGGAAGGGGTTTCGACAGTCATTCGACCGCGTGCTTTTTCGTCCATCGCAATGTGCGGTTAATACAGAGGTCGGCCCCATCATTGTCGGAATGGAATTTCGATGGCGGAGACTTTGATGAATGTGAAGCCGAGTTTTAATCAGATGGATAAATGATTAGATTTATGTATATTCTGCGATTAATTATTCTGTAAAGATACTTTGTATACGTAAAATTGGAAAGAGACATTTTTGATATTTATTGTATGTATTTGTTGAAAAATTTAAACTTATAGAAATAAAAAAAAGAATCTTTGTATAGATATAATTTAATCGTCTGTTACATTAAAAATTCGATTTACTAAACTTCAAGTCAGTTTGCTTTCACGATAAAAAAATAAATGGAAGCTTTAATCTTTAATATAAATATTAAATAAATATTAATAAAAATTAAATAAATATTTTAATTAAAAAAATATCGATATAGAATATAATCATTAATAATTAATAATTAAAAATAAATGAATTAAATGTACAATAAAATATAGAAAAAAAATGTATGTCGCGGTTCTTTATATGAAGATAATATAAATAATTAATCTCCTTTTAAATATTACATTAACGTATTTGAAAGATGGATATTTCATATAATTGTCAAAAATCAAAACATATATCTAATAATATAGATGTACATGTATATATCGTCAAGTGTTGCGACGTAATGCTCAATATACTCGAAGCGAGATGGACGTTGCACGCGATGATTCCTCCGCAAATCATGACGATCTTCGACGCGACGCGTCTTTTCTTCCCCTCAATACTACAGTGTACGATGATGCACTTCGAAGCACGGCGTAGCTAATGATGCAGAACGTGCAACAGTGTTTTCTTGCGGCCAACCAAGTTGCGGGACTTAAAAAAATCGACAACCCACCGTAAGTTATGTCTGTATGATCGTCATCCTCGCGTTAAGAAGTCCATATAGACGCGTCATAAATTATACAGGAGGATGATTTAAACGAAACTCCAATTTATTAACTTTATTTAACGCAACAGGTGTCATATAATTATCTCTTCTTAGAGAATCGCATTGATTTTTATTTATATTGTAATATAATATTGGAAAGAGCAATATAAGGAATTTATCAGCGAGAAGAAAAAAATGAAAAATCGAATTAAAATTAAAAACTTGCGTGCACAACGGAAATATTTAAATATCTGTCGCGAAATAATTGATTAAAATAAATTAGTAAAATATTTGTTAGACTACAATAAAAAAAATTAGTTTATTAATTTGCTACATCGTCTCACAATTCATATTAGTATTTTTAAGTCCTTATTTTTAAATTAATGTTTTATTTTGATCATATCACATCTTAGGTAATAATATTTATCACAATAGTTGATTTGATTTGATAATTTTAATTCAGTCCATTCCATCTAACGTGAAAAAACTGTTAAGATAAGCGATCTAGAATTTTTCTCCTATTCTTTTTATACATACAATTAGATCTATGAATAATTTTGCCGTCTATAACTAAGGCACGGTGTTTACTTCTGTTCTGGTCGATCAGTTCTGCTGCGGCGCACAGGATCATCGAGATCGTGCGATTAGACTCTCGCAATACGATATCGATCGTGACTCGAACCTTCTTTTGTTCGGTCAACAACGCGACGCGTTGAAATAATCGGCAGAATTGGGCCGACAATAAAATTGCACGGTGTTAGACGCGCCCGCGAGATTAATCAGCGACACACTTTGATTTATCTCAAACTATGACGGCGAGACATGACGATTAACGATGCTGTTCGTCGATCGTGTATCTTTCGCATACGCCGTGAACGTACGTTCAATAAGTGAGCCTTTATGGTATATTTAAAAATTTTCAAACTTCTTTAAACTCCGTTACGTATATAAAGATGTGCACGTAAAAGAGGCTGCTAGGCACCTGTACAAAAGATTGCTTGAGCTTACAAAGGACTGCGCCTATACAAGGCTGCTTTTATATAAAGCTTATACGTCTGCGAAATAACTGTACGATTTATAATAATACAAAATACTTCTTGTATACATTTCCACGAAATAGAATGCCTGCAAAGAGAGATTTAAAAATTTTGTAAAGACTTTTTATGTAGTTTTTTTGATACATGATAAGGAAACATGTATTAAAAAGATTTTTACTTCTCTTAAATTAATACAAATATTATCAATAAACATTTTTATGTATTGTATGATAATATCCGTATCATATATGTATAATCTTTATTTAAAGAAATATCATGTCTTTAAAAATGAAAGTCGGAGCCAAGAAAATATCAAAGATTAAACTAACTGAACGTATTTATGCAATCTTTTCAAGTGAAAAATTAATTCTTCAACGCTAAGAAAATTAATGAAACGCAAAGAAAACATTTATCTTTAAATTACTATAATTATAAGGAGCACGCGAAATGCTATGACGGACAGCGTTAATTCTTTTCAGACGTCGTCCTGTTTATACGAATTATACAGAAATAATACATGAAATAAAGAGAATAATTGTATGAAAATTTCTTTAAGTTTGCTTTTATATTTTGTTAATGTTTAATTATTCGCTGCATTTTGTTACAACTATGAAAATTTATCATTATTAATAGCTATCCTCAAAACAAATATTTAATAATTTAGTATCAATTTTATTTGTGTAATTTATTATAAATCATTTATTATAATTCATTATTAATTAGTTTAATTAGTTATACAATATCAATTTTCGATTGATTTATTATGAAAACCGCAGAAACCCATCCCAGTACCGCAAAACAAGCGCGAGGAGATATTGATAGAAGCGTACAGAGGCGACAAAACGGAAATGTAAAACGATCAGAAGGACGAGGGAGACACGAAAGGAGAGGAGCATATGAAACTCGAGGCGATCCACAAGGATGCGACAAGGTAAACTCAACTAACGTTGTCAGAACGTACGAAAGGCACAAGCACAAGCGACCGACCGACCGACCGAGCAGCCAGAGGAGCGGGATAAAGCTAAGCTAAGAGGCAAGTCAAAGCAAGTCAAGAAGAGTTAGGTCGAGACGAGGCAAGAGGCAAAGGCGAGTAGGGACGGGGTATGGCAAAGCGCATTGGCGAGGCATGCTAAGGCAACGGGTCCAAAGTCGTACGACGATGCGAGGCCCCGGTGGCGCGTTAACCTCCCGCTCGAACGCAGTACGCTCTCGACTCTCGCGCAGGCCAGGTTGCACCAATCTTGTCGGTCGATCCGCCGACCACGTGCTGCACCCCATCGACAGGCGAGAAACCGCGAGAGAAAAAAAGACCCGATCGCGAACACGTGACTTTTTCGCGCGTCAACAACGAGAAGAGAAAGGAACGATATACAAAGGAAAATTTTCCTCTCAATGAGGAAAAGTCTCCCGCGACGGGTCCTGCTAAGGATCTCCCATCGTGAAACATCGCTCGATTAATCGATTAATCGGTCCTAAGTCAGTGCGGATCGAGATAAAATAATAAGTATCAAGTTGTCCAATTTTCTCGGTCAATCTCTCCCAATGTGTTTTACTGGGGGCAATTCAATTTTCAAGTGCGCGAGGAGATAATCCGAAGGAAGTCACGGTGCTCGGCGACCGGACAGCACGATTTAAAACGGACGTCGTAAATTAATTCGCGAGAGATTCCGATCGCGCTCTCGGATTCGGCTGCGAGCTCTTTACACCGGGGCTATCATACCGTGACGATTAATTTAATTCCGACGTGCGTTTCTCACGCCTGCGAAATCGATTCTGACCGCGCGCGAGGCGCGACGATTAAGAGGAGGCGGGTATCCCTGTCGGTCCTAACCGAGCGTTCCACTTTCGGTGGCCGCGCGTGAAATCGGCGGGGCCGAGACGAAAACGAATTCGAAATGGTCACGGTGTGCGGCGCACGTGAGCCTCTCCTCCTGCCGCGGCAAAAGTGTAATCGCGGAGCGATAACCTGCGGGATCTTGAAAAGTTTTCGCGCTTGGATGAGTCGCGGCGAAAAAAGGAGGATCGGCCAGAAAAACTCGGCGCTCGAAGATCGATCGAGTAAAACGAATCGGAGTAATTGAATTATCGAAAGCGAAGAGAGACATTGACGAGGCCGCGGACCCCGCAGGACGACCATACATGGTCGTCGTCTGCCTACAAAGCCGAGGAAGGAGAGAGATCGCATTGTCGTGATCGCGTGGGAGGCGTTTTTCACGCGAAGCGAGGCAGAGACAAATTTGTGCGCTTGCTCCGGAACCTACGCGCGACTATTTAAAGCTATGGATTATATGAGGATTATGATACGTTGATTATATGAGGCGAATGGATCTTCTAGGAACGACATGATCGGCGCCGCCGATCTCTTTCTTCGACGCGTCGCGAGAACGCGTGCCGAGACGAAGGCGACCGACAGATCAAATAAGATCACCGCGGAGACGAGAGGAACCTGATTCCGGAGCAAGTTTGTACCGCCAAGTAGCCAGCAGTTCGAATAATTAGCCACAACTAGTTCGTTAGGAAACCGTGGCTAAATCTCCGTCACGAATCGAATCGCCGCGAGCAAACGAGATAGGAAACTTGCTTTCGAAAGAATGCGAGAGGAAGGAGGAGGGAGACGGAAAATTTCGCAGAAGACGAAAAAATAAATAAAATGCAAACGTGCGAGCGGACTGCGAATCTGTTGGAAAAAAGCGTAAAAAGTCAGGAAAAATTGTCTACGGGATGAAATAAATGTCAAGATTGCGCAGCGTTGATCCGCATGACGTCTATATTCGAGATGCAGTCGCGGCTAGGACGCATTATCGAAACAAGCTTCATTTGCAGGGAGGACTCTCGCGAAATAAACTGCCCGCGGTTTAACGTCGCGTCGTCGTTACGCTTGTGACAAATGTGCACGACGAATGAAGATTTCCACCGCGGATAAAAATAATAACAGGGAAGAAAGAAGAGAGAGAGAGAGGGAGAGAGAACATGCCGGTCGCGGGAACGAGGAAATTATGCAGAGTGGGACTCGCCGCGATCTTGGTCACCGCTCTGTGCATCCTGACTCTGTTGGACTCGCCGCCAGCAAGACTCCCGGATCCGCCGACCGACCCTCCTCCCACGCCTGGTAAGCAATTTCCCTCCCCCCCTGCCAACACCCCCCCACCCGGCATCTCCGCGGAGGGCGCGACCCTTGCCCTTTCGTTATCGGCGAGCGGTCCGCCACCGCAACCTGAAGACCGCGGCATCCATCGGCATCTAGCGGGGTTTTTTTGCTGCCGCGCGAATCGGTCGTGAGCATAGATAAAATCGCGAGACAAATCGGCCTCGTTTCGCACGACATGACGTCTCGCAAACCTAATTAACCCCTTGAACTCGAGTGTTCTCGTACAGAAATCATCCGCGGTCCCGTTATTCTAATAGTACCTAGACTTGTAGGCATTCGAAAAACCCGTTGTTTGTGCGCTCGACAATTTTAAATTTTATTTTAAATTGCTCGAAGCGAAAATTTTGTGTAATTTATATAAGCGTTTCATTTTATTCTCAAAATTACAATTTTTGAGATTTTAACAATCAATTATGCAGCGTAAAATTGAAAACTCTCATCTTAAATATTCATCTTTTAAAGACCCTCTATTAAAAATTCTCAAAGCTAGCAGGATAACTCGATGTAATAAATTCATACACAGAGAATGTCAAGAGATTAATCATTAGAATATTCAAGCAAATTAAAATAACAATATAAGTTTGTTGTTTTAAAATTAATTCCATAATGGAAACACAATCATCTCGAGATTCTATGCATTTTAACCACTGAAGATTGCAAGCTTAAACAATAATGTTCACAAGATATATCAAGAATATAAACTTGGAAACAATTTATAACGCGAGATTTCACAGAGAGACCTTGGCAAAAATTATAATTATTACAAATTATGTTAAATAACAAAGAGCAAAAGCAAGGAATTCCCATCTTCTATTCTACGTCACAATCGCGACGTACGGAAATGCAAGACACACACACATGAATCTACATAAAGTAACAGTAATGTTAATGTAACTCGCGCAATCATTTTGTTAGCGCATAAACCGAGGTACACACTATCTCAACGCGTGTACAAAAAGAAATTCGCACGCAATCGACTCGTGCGAAGTATCCACGCGAGTGATGATTTGTTACTTTATACGTGCTATTTCCTAGTCGTGCAAAGTTTCTCAGCATTAAAATGCTACGAGCGCGGTCGACTCGAGAAGGAAGAGCTCCCGCTCATTGCTTTTTTAAACGCACGTTCATCACGCATAATTGTACGTACAGTGCACTTTCTCTTGTACTAACAAAGACTACGCTTAGACCGATACCAATCAACCCACGCTACGCATCGCGTAGAAATACAGCCAAGTTCCGCACGCAGCTCATATACGAGAGAGAGGCTAAAAAGATACAAAGATAACGCACTGGATGCGTGCGCGCGCAAAAGAAACGCATCGCGGAGTTATAAATAAATATCGCGAAGCTTTGGGGAAGCGGAGGGGGAGGGGGGCGCGTATTAAAGCTCGCCAAAGACGTAAATCTCGGAGCTGTTATTTAGTAGTAGCGACTTCATTAGTCGACATAATTTATGACGCGATTCATCGAATGACCGCCCGTCGACTCGCGCGCTTTCGCGTAATTCACCTTCGCCTCCACCATGCAAACATTTCGCGAGGAATTATGACAGCTGATTGTACGGCAGACCGAGAGCGCACACTACATCTACGCGCTCGACAGGCTCTCGGGCTTTTGAAATTTGTCTGTGTTGCACGAAGATCGTCTTTCGCGTTATCAAGGGCCCGAGGATCAAAAGGGCCACATAAATTGTGAATGCAGATTTATCACTGCATTTTTATCAGACGCAGAAATCAAGTTTGATTAATTACGGCGATTAATTAGTGGCGAATCTCATGGAGCGTCTTCAACAAGCTGGAAAATCTCCCTCGTCGAGAGCACGTCATTTCGAGATAATAGACAATGGATCTTTGAAAATCGGAACGATTTACTTGCCGTGCGCTGGCTTACCTCCAGCTAGATCCACTCTTCGTCCTGACAGTGCGATTTCCATGAGAACGCCGCCGTGCATTAGCGTATTTCTAGCGTGGTACGAATGCCTCTCTCGTTCTCCTTCTCTCTTAAACGTGAAGCCGCGTTTACCTTCTCGTAAAGCTCGCGAAGCGTGGCCGCGATGGACGTACGGACGGACGAGGGGAGGGCTACGGGTAAAGGGCACGGAGTCACGAAGAATACTCGCGGCACGCAAACACGTAATACCACCATCGTATCGGCGGCCTCATCGGGTCAACCGCCGACTTTTAACGACAACACCATGACGGATCATCATCTATCCCGTCGCCCGCGGAGTCGATGGATCAGCGGGATCGACCGGTCTCGTTATCTACCTATGTCGGGAGAATAGTTCCGGGCGTTCGTCGATAACGTTCGCGATCCATATATGTCGAAGGCGAGTAATTGCGAACGAGACGAGTCACGAAACATGCACGGTGCCATAAATTTACCCCGCGGACGCCGACACCGTGCGCGACGTTTTTCCCTTGCTTTCCTCTTTTTTCCTCGTTTCATCGCCGCCGCCACCGCCGCTGTCTCGCAGAAATAATTATGAACGAGACATAACGAGAGTCCTTAAAGCTATCAACGACGTGGATTTATTCGCGCCACAGGGCAGACATCCTCTCCCCTGTCGTATTTCATAAATATATTTATTAGATGCATTAATGCAGGGAAAAGAGAATGGAAATCTCGCCTCGTGTCCGCTTCGGCTCGTGACTCGGATTTCCGTGACTAGCACGGGAAACGAGTTTCTCCATAGAATGCAGGATATATGCGGCGTATCAACATTAGGGAGTCTAATTAGCGGTCATGTCGATTGAGATTCCGCCCAATTAATTTTCTTTCCCTCCCTCACTATCTACGCTCTTTAAATGTTTCTATAGAGAGAGCGCTGCGTTAAAATATGCGGAAATTGCAATTACCATGAAACTGCGTAGGCACTGATAAGCAGGATCGCGATATGCTGACGATAAAGATAAATATTTTTAGATGCAGGCATGACAAACTTTAAACGAATGTAAACGTATTCATAGTACAGCGCGTCCGTCTCTAGTGCATGACGCACGTCATTTCCGTCTGATCGACGATATCTTGTCATGTCGATTTATAGTCTGCGCCATAGATCGACTTAAGTAAAGTTTAATAAAGTTAATATTGAATAAAACAAACACAGCTATACTATATTCGCAGAAATTATAAAAATGATAAAATATAAAGAATAAAATATAATAAAAATGATATATAATGATAGCAAGCATAATGGAAACTATATTGATAGAGTAAAAGCAATATAATGGAGCTTAAAAGTTTTGATAAGCTAGATAGAGTTAACTGTATATCAGCGATAGAGCACGAGCACTTTTGCTCTTACAAGAAAACACGGTCAACCAAAACTAGTTAAGGCGAATGAAACTTCGTAAATATAAAGTAGCTCGAGGCTCTGATGCATGAATATGCATTATATTAGCTTTTGGGATTTGTGTATAGTTATATGAAAAACGTCATATCAAAACAAGCAAAATTTATTTCATTAAGTAATTAATAATAAGATGTGAATATTAATAACATATTAAAAAGTAATGCCACTCCATGCGAAAAGATTTTATGACACATGTGCAACTCATCTAATAAAACACATTTTACCTATTTTGATATGTGCGTTTTGGCATGTTTTAGTTTTCTTTCAATAATAGAAATATGTTTAAATATTTCTAATAGTGTTTTTGCAATTCTATTTACCTTTCATGTTAAATTCACTGTAAATTTTTATTGTATTTTTATTTCGAGACATTTTTTCTATATTAAAGTCTTACAATAGTATCGCCAAAAAATTAGAATTTATTTCTTTTAATGTAATTTAACGTTATATACTTTCAACGAGAAATTAAACGCGAATAAAATATGTTGCATTATCAATACTTCGAGTTATTTTGTACACAAAACTTTTTATTCAAATTAATCGGTATTTATGGAACCCAAATCGGTAACGTTTATTGATTAATAACTTTGTTAGTTAATAAAATTATAATAGAATTTTTTTTTACAAAAATGCCTGATAATAACAACAATGCATTTTTGATAAAAATATACACTTTTCAAAAATACCTCATTTCAACAAAAACATATAAAAGAAAAATATTAATTACATTTCGAAACTTTGGTCTTATAAGTGATAGATTACACATGTTTCGACATAGATTCAAAATACATGCACTTGTAAAATACGAGCGTTGCATCAAGAACGGAATTTTGATTTTTAAAAATGTAAAAGTCAATCACTTTAATTATATTTTCAAAAATAAATACTGTTAGTAAAGGAGAAGGGGAGCTAGTTAATGTATTCTATAATATCTAGTACGAATGGATGATTCATACCCTGAACAAAAACATGAGTTAGCGCTATATTCTCCCTCGAGTCTCTCAATTAACTCTTTCATATCGATCGTTCTTTCCCTTCTCTCTTCTTTCTCTCCTTCTTCTTCCATTCATTCTGATCAAATGACTTCTTAGCACCATTCTTTGCGCGTGTTCCAGGGGGTGAACCGCCAGGCACAAGAAGCATCGTCGCTTATTCGTGGGCTCGAAGATTGGCACTCGATTACAGGCCCACCAAGCAGTGCGACGGTAATGGAACGCGTGGAATGGCGTTAAACGCATACGAGCCGCCCAGCACGAAATGGCTTGAGACAATTCCGGGACGGCTCTTCCTGTACAGCGCCCACTTGGATCTCAGAGTCGTCGGTTACCCGAGCATCAGAGTGATTGGCGTTAAACGAGGAGCTCTGCCGCCCTCCGCGCTCTTCTGCACTATATGGTGAGCCATTTTTCACATCGCGACGCAACCCCTTATTCGTCTATCTCTCACCAACGTTAAACACGAGGGAAGAGAATCACTTAAAAACTCATAAACGCGTGCTCTAATCTAAGCGTGTCGCCTCTGCAAATTACGCTGGCAACCGACTTGATCAATTAATATCAATAATGCGAAAACTCATTTCGTAATTAAATTTATATTATGTGAATTATTAATATAAAGGTATTTTCATCTAATTAAAATTATGCGTTGCAATTAATTAAAATTGGGAAAATTTTCCATAAAAATTTAAATCTTTTTAAATCTTAAAATTATGTATATTTTTAATTAACGAGCATGTATATTTTTAATTAATGTTATAATTTAAAAATGTTTGTTTAAGAATCTGAAAAAAAATATTTTTCAAATTTCCTGACATTTCGATGATTGAAATTAATAGATGATCGAGGGTCATCAGGTCAAGTGTCTTCAGGTTATCAATTAAGATTTAAAATTGGTTCACGTCGTGTCTCCTGTTTTCAAGGAAAATCCCGAAGCTCTTATTTGTTTGAAACAAACTTATATAAAGAGAATTTACGATGCGAAACATATCCACAGATATAACTAGATTAATAATAAGCATGTTGAAAATATATGTTTTCGGTGAAATTAAACTTTGCTAACGGGTCAAACTTTCATCCCGCTTAAAAGCAGCTGAACTGTTTCGGGTTCAGCATTAGGAGTAGCGAGAAACAATGCAAATGTTAGCAGTGGCGTGAAACGGAGCATATTCGTTTAAAACGCCTGGTTGGACGATATAAATGTCTTCCACCATGCGTGCAAGTGTTTTCCGCTACGATCCTCGACATTAATCAGCGCGTTCTCTTTCACTCGCAAGCGGTAAATTAAGCGTCCTGATCTCGTTATGTTCCAGGTATCGGGAGCACGATGAGACGCGATCGGTAAGCGTGGAGGCGCTCATCTCAACGATCTGGTTGAACGAGTGGGACGGCAAGGCCGACAGTTACACTGGAATCCTCGTGAACTGTCAATTGCCGTTAGACGACTCGATTCGCCATCCGTCCCGGATTTACGTGGGTCCGAATCCCTGCTACGAGAATGCTAGTCATAGTTTAACAACCCGCTCGGAATACGACGATGAGATGACGTCCGTCGAGCGGGAAGGTCGCCAAGAGTTTACCTTGTGCATCAAAGGGCTGGACTTTGACGAGGATATATCGCGCAAGCTCATAGCCTTCGTCGAGTTGCACCGCATTCTAGGCGCCAATCTCTTCTACTTCTACGTGTTCAACGTGCACGAGAACGTGCTAAAGGTGCTGCGACTGTACGAGCGATCAAACGTGGTGCGATGGTTCGCGCTCGATCTACCGGGCGATCTGCCGAACGAGAAGTCGAGCCGGAGGCGATTCTTCAGCGAGGATATCTGGACGAAAAGGCGAATGGAGTTAATCCCGTACAATCACTGCTTCTACGAGAACGTTCATCGATCGGAATTCGTGGTGCCGATCGATATCGACGAGGCGATCGTGCCTACGCGCCGAAAAACGTGGCACGAACTGTTGCTGGATGAGCGCGCGAAGCTCGGTAGAAGCTTCAAGGATTTCGCCTCGTATTCCGTACGAAATGTGTACTTTTTCCCCGAGCTGCAAAACAAAAGCCGGATCGATCGGTCGACCGGACTCGACGAGGAATCCCGTCGCTCGGTCGAGCAGCATCCGGATTATTTAGATACCATGAGGACGGCCAATATCTCGCCCGAAGGTGACTCGGTAAAGAGCTTCGTGTCTACGAGGCGTGCGTTAACGGTGCACAATCACTATGCTCTGGCCACGCTGAACCCGTCCACCAGGCGAGCTCATCATCTGGATTCAAACGACGTGCTCAAGCATCATCACCGGGCGTGCGACAGCCGACATCTCGACTGCGATCTCTTAATGGAAGACGTTAGGATCGACGAGTCTGCCTTACGCTACGCGGATGAGCTCAGGACGAGGATGAGAATCACTCTGGCCGATCTCGACGCTTTGCCATAGAATGTAGCAATACTGTAAATAATAAAGCTCTCTTCTCGAAATCCTCGTCTCTTGTATCTCGCAAATGCATGTTAATTCCTCGCGGTAATCCCCAAGATATCTCTCACGCTATGACTTTAAATGACTTCGAAACAATATTCAATGTTTGCTTTATGTTAAAACAATGCAGTGATTAAAAATGAATGCGAACGAGCAAAGTAATTGAATGGTAGTGTGCTATCTTTTTCGGTACTAAAGCTAGTTTTGAAAACAGTTCTTTTCATTTTTCCAAAATTATATGTATAATAAATAACAAATGCATAAATAATATATTTTAATCAAATAAGTAAAATGCAAATATGTTCATTAATTTTCAAAATTAATTAATTATAATATTATCTTCGTATTTTAAAATACAAACATATTAATTTCACAAACATCTATATATTCTGGCATAAAAAACTTTTGTTTTGTGAAATTATAAAATTCTTTTACATTTATTGTTTCCTAATAATTTAGAATTTGTAAGATATTAGATACTAACTCTCAAGAATATACAAAATATAAATTTTTGTTTACACAATTATTAAAGTCTGATGTACAACAAAAATACTTTATATTCCAATTCCTTTTAAAATAAAACAGATCTAGAAAAAAACTATAGCGACCAGCAGAATGTTTTAAAACAAAAAATTAACGTTGACATTTTTTGAATGCGCGGCACGTATTCAAAATTATTACGCTCGGGCAAAATAATCGAAAAACGTATAAAAGAAAGAATGCAAAACTTGACGCTTTTCAGGCTTGAAAAAAAGTTATTGTGACTGAGCACAATAATTGAAGAACGTGCAAAATAAAAGGTATGAAAAAAAAAAAAACATTTTTCATGCTTTCCAACTGTAGAATTTCAGGTTAAAACCATCGAGGCCGAGTAGAATAATTGAAAGTATTTAAAATGACAAAGACATGTCTGACGGGCCTTCAAGATTGAAGCATGAGATTGTAATGGTCGGACGCAATAATTGGAAACCTAAAACGACTAAAACAAAGTTGATGGCTTTTCAAGACGTGGCATGAAGCTTTAACCCGCTTCCGAAGATTCAAACGACTTTAACAGCTAGAAATGCGTTTCGCACCGCCATAGTCCCTGACCATCTGACATTTATCAAATGAGACAAAACAAACGCGCTATTTATGCGAGGGAAAGCATAGAAAAGGTAAGAGTCTCTCGAGTTAACGAGTACGTACGAGGAGCGGACGACTTTATAAAGCGCCGCATCCATCATGCTCGGTACGCGCGAACGACAGTTTCAATCTCGCTAAAGTGGCGGTTCGGTGGTCATCCATTAACGCTCAAGATCTCGTTCCGCACGCGGGTCAAATGCTTTGCACCTCAAACTGTTCCGAAGCGATTTCCATCGCGGTCGTTATCGATCGATTATACATCGAGTCGAATTATTCGCGTTGTACGCGACAGTCATCAAGCATATTTTTCGCGGATAAAATCGCTGGAACGCTGAGATGGCTTTCCCGCGGGCGAGGATTCGAAACAGAGGATAAATCCAATTGCGGCGGAAGCGCAAACAAAGATACTATCGTTCGAAATACGACTGCGATTCCCTTGGATAAGTTTTACGATGCGTATCGTAGCGTGGCACGATCAAGGTTGCAACTAGCTTTAATAGATCGTAAGAAAATCGTGGTATCCGCATTCTTTGGTTACGAGACACAAAGATAAAAGCGGAATGCCATTTCGCCTGAGAAGATAAGTTCCGCTGAAATTATTCGCGGACGTTCACGGCGTGCCAGGCACTTTTCGATGTCGTTTCGTCGATTCTTCAAATGTCACTACTTCGGAATGAAATAACCGAACTAGCAAACTTCCCGAGAGACGAGCGTAAAAGTTTCCCGTCGTACTTTTCAAGACACATACCAATTTACCGGCGCTACTGTAGACGTTTAAGACAGGTTGCGAGCAAAGTGTCGTCAAGTGTACACACATCAAGATCGTTCCACTTCCATATAATAATATGCCGTGTAAGCGAGGCAGATCAACCTGATAACGTATCATTGAAACAGGTCACGGTAAAAGAGCTCGCCAACCATCGATTACACGCAGACTATTACACCGTACACAGGTTCAGTTACTGAGTTTTCGACCGGTCCAAGATTACCGTCGTCATGTCGGTCGTCAATCTGAATAATAAGTTGGTCTAACCCACATACGTTCACTTTTTTATCAATTTTTTTAACCATACAATTTTTACACAACCATTTTGCTCGTTTAATGAGAATACGAGTCCTACTTTTAGTGATCTTTACACAAGTTTAATATTTCATTAAAAATTATTATTCATCGCAGCTTTTAAAAATATCGGACATCTTTAATAAGTGATAAATCGTTCAACGAGTTAAATTTTTTAAGACCGCTTTCACACAGCCACAATCATATATTGTGAAATATATTTACAATTTAATTATGCAGGTAGCTACTCTATATTCATGGTTAAATCCAATTGCATCACGCGGACTTTACGATCGGCGCAACATGTTGCGAAAGCGCAGAATGTAGGATATAAATGAGTTAACGCTCCCGCAGCGTGCACAATTTCGGGAATTAAAATTTCAGCTGCGGAGCGTCCAATCCATCATAAATCTCATTATATCCTTCAGTCCGTGTACGTTAGCGGACGTATCTCTTTACTGATTTATGTCCGTGGCGTTTGAGTTACAACGTTTTTTCCAAGCTGACAAAGTAATCTCGCTAAGTCACGCTTGAGGGCTCCCATTGAGGGCCTCGTGCGAGGTGCGTTAATTCGATCGCGGAATATTTTCGCGCTACACGACGACGGCGACGAGGAGGAGCCGTGCTCCACTTAACAAAGTATCCGCGCGAAGACGTCCGTCTGACAACACGCGATAAAATTCGCACCGATGTCACTTATATTCATCGTCCGCTGGCAGATACCGGAGCTAAAACCGATTCTGAATTAATGCGGCGATAAATCACGCCAACTTGCAGAGAGAACGCATTTGGGGAAGCCGCACGCGCGCAAAGTGCTCGCCTAAATTTATCGGCGTAACCGTATTTACCAAACGCCCGAGTCCCTCTGTCTCTCGCCTCATGTCACGTCGACGATTACGAGACGACAACGGAAGCTTTATCTCTCTTAGCCGCAAACCGCCGCGTGGAATTCGTATATATCATCGGTAATAATGTCTATGCCAGTCGAGCGCGCCTGGCCTTCCTCGGCTGCGACACCCTTGATCCTCGATCAGGCGCCAACTTCTCGAGGAGAACAGGAGACCGGGTCATATTATTACAGACACGCGTCGTCGAACAGACCTACTTGAGCAACGACCTCGCCGATAATGACATCGTCGCGGATAATGTATCGCGCGGGTGAATTTCTACGATTTTCTTTTCCTTTTCTCACTCCGAAAAATCCAAGCCGACTTTCTTTGGAAGATCGGTTCCACGAAATCTACCCCGCCTTTTTTCCCATTGAGAAATACACCCTTCTTCCTGACGCCATTCCAAGTCGTATCTCACTGTCTTAGATATAGCTACGCTTTCCTCGGTTTGTTGCGACCGACAGATTACAGAAGTCGTAAAGATAGGTCAGGTTCTGCACGACGAGGGAAAGATGAGGCATAATGTATCGCAAAAAAGACGATTCTATTCGTAGAAATCAACTAGAGAATTCTCTGACATTACAATTTTTCGTCGCGAGACAAATTTCAACGTCAAAACAACGTCAAAACTGCTGCTGTTTTGGACAATGCGATTTATAAAGAAACTAAAGTTATAAAGAAGAGCACATACTTCAAAAAGTACTATTTATAAATATGTAACTTTTCAAAACAATTTTCAAATGTAGATTTTAATTCTAATTATTAAAATATTAGGAAAAAAATAAAACATTTACGTGGAATATTTTTATAAGAGACCTAAACATTAAATAAAAATATATAAAATAAACTGATAACATATTCAATCTCTTAAAAAAATTTAAACGCTCTAATGTGTCTCGATTAATTAGTATTACTATTGTTTATTAAAATTTGAAAAAAAAATTATCTGAAATCATTTTTTGTATTTTTTGTACAGAATAATTATATTTTTTAATACTCTTATATTTATAATCATTCTTTCAGAATTATTTATACGTAAGTTACTCATATCATGTTACTCGTTATTCATTTTATCCCGTACGAAAGGCTTAGAAAATATTTTTTGCGTGAGCACAGCTTGATGTAAAATACAGATATCAAGAGCTTGATCAAGACCTAAATCTACAAATTCACAGGAAGTATTCCACTAAATTATGCGCGCGCCGTAAACTTTAATAAGAACATATGGGCACGCGACATGAGTGCTTACATTGTAGCACAAAAAAGCTCGAGAACGCAGCTTACGCGATTCGTTGGACATCTGTAAGCATGCGCCTGCCATCCGCAGAAGCGAGAGGGAGAGAGAAAGAGAGAGAGAATACAGAGAGAGGGTTGATCGCGAATAAGCAGCACGTGCGTAGCAGTCATCCTGGCGCATTCGCCAGGACCGCTTGCATCACGGAAGTTATCTCTCCATCATCGGATGTTGCAGATCATTATCTCGTGCAATTTGCAATCGCACATCGACGCTCATATTTGCGTCACTCGCGAAAACTTTTAATCAACGACTATATTACTCCATTATATTTTTCGTCGCAAACATGAAATTTTTTAAAAATTAAACTCCCGTCTTGATCGAATAAATAGCTAAAATACTCGCGAAAGGTTTCAAAAGAATTTATCTGATATTTTTGCGCACAACTACTTTAGTTTATTTTAAGCGTATTTTAGTGGACGTATATAGTGAACGTCGTAAAAGCCGGTGACACCTATAAATCATGCACAATTACCACGAAGAATATATGTATGTGCGTGTCCTGCGCATATATTGCAACGAGAATGCGATTCACTCGCAAATTATACTTAAGCACTTGCAGCGGATCTTTTTATCGACTATAATTCCTATTATTCTCACACGGATACAAACCGTCAGTTTAATAGAGCGGATCGCCGTATCCTTATCATCCTCGAGAAAAAGAATTATTTGTCCGCTAAAGAATTATACTGGAAAGAATTACACTGGCTGCACTGCTCTCGTCTGAGTGACCTAAATAGGATCTGCAAAAACTTTTAGCATAGCCAGAATGATGATAAACAGACGGAATAAAATGATGCATAGCAGTTCCTGGCCCGATCGAGCAGCGCAAACGGTGAAAATGCGCATCGATCCTTTATCTCGTGCCTTTACTATTATTCCAACGAGTCGCGAAACGGTATATCGATTGGAGCAAACTGCACCGCGATCCGATTACCTGGAAGAAGTCATTCTCCTAGATCGATGCGCCCCTAAAGGAATCGCATCTGTGATGATAAAACGAAAGTTAGTCGACGGGAGGCCGTCTATAAATAAAAAACCTACGAATAGCACTGAAAATTCTTCTGACGTAAATAACGAAACGAAGAGAAAAAGTACCAACCAATATTTCATGCCACGCAGTCTCTCATCAATCGAGACTACTGCAGTTCATCAAAACGGTATCATTGTGTTAGAGGAAAATATTTTCCGAGATCAATCGAGGTGTAAGTCAGATTTTTTCGCAAAAATCGACGAAGCGAAAAAAACACAAGACGCTACGAAAGCATCTCTGCTGGAAACGACGTCGGATACGATGACGGATATTGCGAAATTATTTCCGAAAAATTCACACGGCCAGGAAGAACCCGTAAATGCAGTCACACAACTAACAAACAAGTCTCCCTCATTCGAGACTAACGCCTTTGATGTAATAGTAAATGTTGCAAATGAGAGACTGCACGCAGCCAGCATCGCGCAAGTAGATAATTCACAAACACGAGAAACAGATGGGGTGAGGAAGGAGTGTCAGATTGCCATTTCGTCTGCATCCTCACCGAGGCACTCTATGTCATCACCGCCGCACATCAAGGTGGACGACTACGACGACTATGCGACATCCGTTTCATTTTCGTCGAAAGGGGATCATCACGTCTGTACGAAGTGCACGTCCGAAGGTCTCCTTCGCTCGCAAATCGATCCCTTCCGTTCCCCATCGCGAACCAAAAGAAACGCAACGGCGGTGAAAGCGCACAGTTTTCGACGCGATGACTCGATCAAACGCGAAAAAGAGGAGGCGTACGACAAACGTCAAAATAAAGATATCTGGTACGCGGGATGTTTACTCGGAGAGGCAAAAAAATTGGACGGGCAAAGCAAAAATGATGGCTTGTGTCCGGCACGACCGGCTATAGACTTTAGGAAGGAAGCTACTCTCGGGCGACATTATTATCCCGAGGGAGGTTGGGGATACGTCATTGTCACGTGCTCGGTGCTGGTGCATTTTATCGGGGTGGGTCTGCAACTCGCCGCGCCCGGATGCTGGCACATCACCGCCGAGCGGACATTTCGGCATCCTCCACTGCACAGCGCAGGTAAGAGAGCAAATATTCTTAATTCATATTATTGATTGAATATTAATTAATTTTATAAAAGTCCTAAAAAAACATGCAATAAATAAAAATGCAGTTTGTAGTAGATATATTTTAACTATTTTAATCTCTCTCCTATCTATATATAAGAGATTATTTGTATCCTTTTGCATTAATAATCAGTAAACATTATGATACATACATATGTACATGTGCTCAATGTGTTAATTATGAACTACAAATGCAAATGGAATACAAATGCGTTTATGGAAATTTCGATTTGTCATAATTCTTAAAAAATCAGGATACACCACATTTTAAAACAAACTATTATATGCCAATTCCATAAAAAAATATATTAATAAAATATATTAATAAAAAAATATATATTATGTATAATATTAATGTAAAATATAAATCTCTTTTATATATACATAATTTCCAATAAAATTAATTAAAAAATATCTCTTTTTACAAACTTTTATAGTATATTATATATAAATCTTTTTCTCTAATTTCTGTTAAAAACATCTAAATAAATGAATTAAATAAAACGCGAATAGACGGATGCACGAATTAATAAAAAAAATATATAAATAAATTGCTCTCCGATGCCTTCTAGATCTTTTCCTCCCTTTAGATTGTCAAGCTCTGTTAATTCGCACGCTGCACTTATTCGCAAAAAGTTCGTACAGCTCTTACTTGATTCACTCGAGAAAAGTGCATACATTTTATTATGCAGCATTATAAAATAAACGCGCGACACTTTTCCCGGCATTCCCGCACTTAAACGCGCGACACTTTTCTCGGCATTTCCATGCTTAAACGCGCGATATTTTTCACGATACTCTGCGAAAAAAAAATTGATAAAACGAGTCTTACGAAGATTAAAAAATCATTAATAGCTCTTTCAGGATTAAACTTCCGGACTAAGCTCTCCCTCACTGTCAAGATGTACTCATTGACGAAAAGCTGACGGTGCAAATACATACGCAAAAAACAAGCGTGCTTATATCGCGATTCTTTTTGATCGCGTATAATATAAAAAATATTCTCTCTTAATTATAAAATAAGTTACATAAAGTACATATATAATATTATATGTATTACAATTTTTCATGAAATTAATTAATCGAATAAACTGATAATTACTAATTATTCGTAAAAAAATAATTGCCTTTTGAAGAATGACAGCAAATCGTACCACTCGAAATACTTGCCAAATATTACAGCATACGTGCATAGCGTAGAAATAAAATTCTATAACATTTGTGTTTTACGCAGCTGTTTTTAAAAATATTTTAATTGAAAAGAGTAGGATATAAATTATTGCGGATAATTTGATAGCATCCTAATAATGTGTCATACATATGTATGTGAATATGTATATAATGGCTCCAATCGCGCGCTTTTTATTTACTTGATGTTTTTACTGCATCGTGTGAAGTAAATATATATTTTATATTTCGTATATACATAATGTTAATTTACGTAACGTTCATTTCCTTGAAAAATAATAACGCAGACTATTTGCCACTATAGAAGATAAATTTCGATGATATTATCCTAATTTTGACCTAGATATGTCTCTTGTGGAATTTGATCACGTTTTATGTAACTATACATACATACCACCCCTCTCAAATCTGGTCATGTCATAAATAATGTGTTCGCGATATCTAGAGATATGATGGTCACAAAACGAATTGAAGAGATGGAAAATCCAAATCTTCGATCAATATGCGGACTCTATTTATCATATCTGTCATCTGTGCTTCATAATTTTTAATAAAAGTAAATACATAAGATTGCATTTTTAAAATAAAATATTGATTATTTACTTTCTATATACAACTGTAACTTTCTGTTGACTTTTGCACAATCAAATAATGATAATAAAAATTACTTTTTAACCCTTTACATTCCAGGCGCCGTTACGGCGACATACATATTTTGTACCACAACTCCAGAGGCGCCGCTACGGCGACATGTATATTATTATAATGAAAGTATAATACAATTATTTATGATATTTATTTTTCAATCGATTATAATGAAATTATTTATGATGCTGAGAGCAAAGATGATAGTAAAGTAGTAAATTTTTTTTATTTGATATAATAACACTTTTTAATGTTCAGCAAAGGCGCCACAAAAATGCGTTGGAGCTGCTAGTAGGTCATATAATAAAATTAGCTGGAAGTGCAAAGGGTTAATAATGTAAGTTCTAACAAATTTTATTTTGTTTCCTACTATATTATTTTTTCCTATTATATCTCTTATATGTTCTCTTTATAAAAAATCAACATATTAAAAGAGAACTATTAAATGAAAACTAACTATTAAAAGAGAAAGAAATATTGCTGTCATTAGTATATATATAAATAATTATATAATTTGAATGAATTATTAGTAAATAAGTAATATACTCTTTGGTGCTTTTACGGAAAAATGTTTGTTAAAAAAAAAACTAATCAAAAAATTCATTTCATATGAGTGAATTGTGTGTGGAATACAAATATTAGAAATTTGTCAGTAATGATTTTTAAGATACATTATAAAAAAGATGATAATTTTAAGATAAATTATAAGATATACAAACTTTTTGAAATACAAGTTTATATAAAACTTCATTAGCAATACAATAATGAAAATTTTGCCTCAAATGAAATCTGCTACTAAGTTACGTCAGAAGGAAATAATGTTTACCATTTCTAAAGAAACTCCACAATTGTAGTCACACAAAGTTTGGGTCAAAGTTATTTTCAACTAACTCTTTAGATATATATTGATTTTCTTGGTGCATGAAGGTTTTTTTACAAGCCAAGTTTTTACAAATTGTAAATTATATTTGAAATTTGCAGAATTTGTATAATTTATTATATACGGAATTTGTAGAAATTGTACTCTCTAAAAGTGAATCAGTGTATTATCACTGTAATCAGTGCTGTACTTATAACTGCTTGTAATCAGTGAGTATTTACTGTTTTTCAGTGATTCACTTTTATTGAGTATTTACTGTTTTTTACTGATTCACTTTTAGAGAGTATAATTTATTATATTTGGAATTTCCAGAATTTGCATAATTCCGCAGTATCTTTCTCTTTATTAATTTCCGATAAACATAAATTTTTTCTCAGTGAAAATTTACGCGAAATGCGATTACATACATGTAGAGAAAATTTGATAAATTTAAAATAATGAAAAAGGCGAAAAGTATCGGAAGTTCATGAGAAATAATTTTTAAAATAAATAAAAAAAATATAAATCTGCAGACAAAGAAGGATCAAAACTTTTGTTGATTGATATTAATTTTTAAATCAGTAAAATTTAACAGTAAAAATATTCCATAATAGCTCATTTTTCGTATTTTTTCTGTTTTCCATTTTTAGTTATTCGAAAAGACAGAGACACATTTTTCGTCTTAATCCTCTTTAGAATTAATGCATATGAACAGTGAATTCGACCGTGTAACATCGTAAAATGTACGTGCGAGAAAAATTAGGACAAAGTATCGACAGTCGGAACGCGTCTCGCGACTCACGTTCAGCTTCACGCGTGCGAAGCATTACGATGTACGCGCGAAACAACAATGGATTTCGCACGATGAACGGCAGTCTTCGTTGGGAACGCACCAGTGTAACTTAATACCTAGTTTAATTTTTGGCTCTCTTTACTTTTGTACCTAATAATTTAAATCTAAATCTAATAATTTCAAAAGTACAAAAGTAAAAATGCGATTAAACATCGATTTAAACGAAAAATGTTAATCTGTTAAATTGAAAAAATACTTTTCAGTTCTAATAGTGAAAATGGTGTAAGTGGCATGTTATCTACTGTAGAATATCTATAAACATATGAATTTAATTTAATTTTAGAAACAAATGAGAATAGAAGATAAATAATCACCTACAACTATCTATTTTTTCTATAAAAAAAGAACAATTTAACTTTGTGATAAATATTACATTGTGCACAATCCTTTTAACTATTGTGATAAGTAATGCAACGGCTCATGACGTCGAAGATCCAATTTAGTTGAGACATCCGCGCCGATTATAAGTCTGAGAAACGAGCCGCGAAATGGGTGAACGAGCCGACTCGGTCAACTCGTCGTGCGAGGAAGCTGCTTATCACAAACGTCGCCGTTCTTACAACGCGGCTATGAGCGAGGAGAATTCGCTCGACGAGGATGATGACGATGAACCGAAGGAAGAAGAATCTTACCCTCACAGTGACGGTGCAACACGAGCACGCTGCTGCCGGCGACGCGAATGTAGCGCGCGAAAAATATCTAATCCGGAATCCGAGAGCGGCTGGTCGACCGAGAGCCTCGGCTGGAGGCGAACAAGGGAGTCTTCCGGCGACATCGCGAAATCATGGAGCGAGATCGAGATCCCGGAGTTGCTGTTGGCGCATCCGGAGATCCTATCGCGTATGATGCGATGTCGTTGCTTCGTGGAGCAATTCTCCGCGTGTCGGTGTCGGTGTCGTTGCGGTGTTCAGTGTCAGAACCAACACCGGAAGATTTCGTCCACATCCTCCTGCTTCGCCAAAGATCCCGCTCTCCTCCTTCAGGGGGTTGATTCCGCGAAGCGGAAGGACTCCGGTAACTCTGTGTCGACCTGCCAGAGCTTTCTGCCGCCATCCTCCGGCAGGAACTCGGCCGGCAGCCTTTATCACTACTGCAACGACGCCGGGGACAACGGGATGATGATGATGACGATTCAGCGTCGGCATTCGATCGCCGCTGGTCCGATCCCGCATCGTCGATACTTGGATCAAATGCACTCGCTACGTAACTGCAAGATCGATCGCGCAGATAATCGCCAACTCTCCGAGCAATCGCTCGCCGGAGATACGATCAGAAATTGCGAGAGCTTCACCGGTGCCATGAGTATCGCGGAACCAATTATCGCGAGCAAAAGTCGCCCGCGAGCGTCTCTAAAGACGACAACAGCCCGCGCGACGCAATCACTCGTCGCGTTTCATCGGGACAATAATAAGTCGCCACCTGCCGATATTAAGGCACCAAAGGATAACCCCAAGGAATTCCAAATCGCTGGAAAATCCCTCGAGCGTTTCACCACCAGCAGAAAAAATGCTGAACCGAACGCTGATACTGCGTTTACTGCCCGTAAAAATAGTGCCATTCCAATTACGCCTAAGATGATGAGGAGGCGATTCTCCGAGCAATTAATCCTCGAGGGAGGCTTCGGTAGCGCTGGCGAATCTGAAAATTTAATCGATCAACCCGAGGACGACTCCTTGACCGCGATAAATGCTCGAAAGAAAATCACACTTAAGAAGCATTATTATCCAGAAGGTGGCTGGGGATACGTCATTGTCATAGTAACGATTCTTGTGCATATAGTTTCTCATGGCTTGCAATTAACATCCGGCTTACTGATAAATCCGATGATGACACAGTTTCAACAGACGATCGAAAATACAGGTATGACGTAATATAATATTATTAATATATAATAATATATATATATATAATAATACATATATATATAACATATACATATATATATACATATACATATACATATATATATAATAATACATTAATATACATAATACATAATATTATTAATTTGTTTAAAGAAATTGATCGTTAAGCTGAATATTTAACATGTATTTCAAACTTTTTGTAAAAATAATCGTTCTATAAAATTTTAGAAAGAATTTCTTCGTACGATAGTGTTTTATAAAACCAGACATTTTATAAAAAGGCTAAATTTATAAAGAACCTGCGACACATATATTCGTATATATATCGTATAATAAAACACACACACATATGTGTTATTTATAACAAATTTGTGAAGAAATACAATTTCAAAATCATATTTCTATGATGTGATCGCACATAATTATGGTTAAATGTATCTATTTGTTTTCCTCTAAGCTCTCATGTTGACATTAAATACATTAAGGAAATTATCATCAGAATCAGGCCGTGCCACACTTAGCGTCAAATGTGTCATGAGAATGTAAATCATAAATTATGCATAAGGATCAATATATTTCTGTTACGTGTCCTAATCGCAAAAAAATATTAATAGCTATAATATATTTGACTTAGAGCTTTAACGATGCATTCTAAAAAATTACGCTCGTAAATCATAAATAATGTGACAAGACAGGAGTGCCTCGAACGTATTTTTCGTCCCACGTCATAATTAGTAAATCTAATCGAGACAACATGCGTTCGCGAGAAGAACTGACCTTTTCCCCGCAGGAATTAATCAATCACAGTCGAATGAGTAATCGAAATGCACGGTAAGCATACGTCAAATTACGATATATTCATTAATATGTAAATATGAAATTCGCTACCCGTGTCAATTAATATCTGATCAAAAGACATTGGTCGTATTTTGACAGAACTCTGCGAAACTTTCAGCGATCTTTAGAAAGGATGCCTCGGGCCAAGACATGCGCCGTGTAACTGATTCGATACACTTGCAGCAACTGTCGTCTAAAGTATTCGTCTCCTATAAACCGCACTAACCCAGCAACGTAAAGATTTTCCTTTAACTTATATATGATTTACAATATGGAACACGTTTGCATACATGTGTCTAAAAAAAAAGATGATATGGATACGTTAATTATGTCACTAGTTAAATTAGTGATCATAAAAAATCTACTATCAATAGTGTTTTTATCAATAAAAACAGTTATAATTTAGAGCAATTGTGTGTTGTATATATGACGTAATATATAGCATTGTAATGAATAATGTAAGTGATTTATTTTAATATACAAATATTAAGGAATCACAGGCTATAAGAGCCAAACGCGGGTGAGCGTGCGACGGTTTCACAGAAAATTAATTTTTCTGTGAAACTAATATTTGTGCACAGGGCACGAATTTATCTTGGTTAGACCAAGTAAAATTTATAATCTCAAATCCGAGATTCTTATAATACCCCTCTTACCCCCCAAAGAAGTTATTTTAATCATGGAATTATTTTAAATTTTCCTATTGCACTTATAAATGTCTTCATTTGCAATTTACGTCTTTATAATTAAAAAAATTTCAATGTTTTATTTATAAAAAATTGCTACTACTTCAGGTAATTCATATTTAATTAACCGAAAAATATTCACTATCCTGCACTTAAAAGAAATGCAAAATGCAGTGCATAAAATTGTTTAATTTAATTTAGAAATATGTTAAAATATAATCTATGAAATTCTTAAACTTCTAAATGCATAAATGCATTTGTTATACATTTATGCATTGGAAGTTTAGGAACTTCATAGACTATGTAACTATTTCTAAATTAAATTAAACAATAAATTTATACACTGCATTTTACGTTTCTTTTACATAATTTTGATAAAATTATATAAAATTAATTGGATTATCTAAAATTAATTGGTGATATATGCATGATTCATAATTAATCAAAAATAATTTGTCGAAAGAAATGAATGAAATTTGAATATTATAATGAAGGGCCGAACAAAGCGAGAATTTGCCTCGGAGCATTTAATTAGTAGAATAGTAAATTATTCGAAAACACTTCATCGAAGTGAATATTCATCAAAAATAGTAAATTTATCGAATAAAAAGTTATTTAAACGAAGAAATTTTTATTAAATAGAAAACTCTTTTTGGATTTTTTACTTGATTTGACCTGATTTAACTTGTCTGGCTGCAAAAAGATCATCATTTCTTTCGATAAATTTTTTATTAAATAAAGATAGAAAAAGAGAGAGAAAGTCTCTGTTCTACTTATTTTCTTTCAACACATTTTACCTTTGAATACGTTTGATCAATTTTTAATTAGATTGATTTGTTTTTGACTAATTTTTACTTTAATAAATTATTGATATATGTTCATAAAATAAAATAAAATATATTTTCAAGAAATTCAATAACTTATCATTTTATTGAATTTCTTTTTCGCAGAAATTTATGTCAACTATGTGGTAAATAATTGCAAGTATAAGAAATGACAAATATTTTCCTAGCTGCAACATCTATTACGAAAACTAGCAAGTTTGGTCATAAAAATTTGAACATAAAAATCTCTTACAAGATCTCCTGAGAAAATACTAGATATTTATACGTTGTGCTTGGTATATACTCGATCAACTGTGACAAATCTATAGCGGCACGAAATAAATAGTAGCGAATTAATCCTGGCTTTTTGGACTAATTCTGGCAATCCCAAACTTTTAATCTGCCTTCATGCAAGTACGATTGTTTGCGCTCCAATAATATTCACGCTCCAATAATATTTGTAGAAATATTATTCTAGGACAAGAACGCACAAATAGATACACATATAGTAAATATACAGATACAATATAATCTGATTTATATTATATATTTGTGATTTATTAGTTTGATATTTTATTAAATCAATATACTTCTTATAAATAGCATAAATGCGATAATTTCTTTGCAAAATATAAAAAATTACTGCGTGTATTTGCTTTATTAAAATCAGATTTTATATATGCAATATTTGAGAATAAAATAATCTTTATATCAATCATTTTTTAATAAAATAGATAATACAAGATTCATGCTGTCTGGTCATACAGATCAGATCATTTTACCAGCTTATACTAACTTACCGACAACTCGATGCTTACGTATGCTTACCAAGAGCTGCTCTACTTTCTGCAAAATTTTACTTTGTACAGGTATTTGCAAAGAAAACAAGTTGTAAATTAGCATTTTCTCTCTTTTTCTCTTTCATCTGACTAAACTGTTCGCATAAAACATTTTATTTAATATACATCTTTTATTGTAATATGCATATGAAAATAATATAATATACAAAATATGCAATAATATAATAATATGCAAATAAAATTAATAATATTACAAGTTATCGAATCATTTTATATAATTGTTTGATGCAATATCTCTCTAATTGAATAAATTAAATTCTCGAAGATAATTTATGATATTATAAAATACAAATTAAAATTTTAATTATTAATAAAATCAAATAACTTTATGAGATGTGTGTTAATACATATTTATATCAGTAACATCATTTCTTTCTCTTAATGAAAATATTTATAGAATCATTAAATTAATACAATATCCATAGCCAAATCGATATCTATAACAATCTAAGAAAATCTGATATTATTACTTTGAAAATCTTTAAGAAATATAATTAAGTATATTCAATTTAACTTTTTACTTTTGCAAAAATCGCTAGTTAATCAATAAATTTTATTGTTGTTTGTTAAGCATCATAAAAGATCTCAATATGTAGGAAATATGTATCAAATATTTTATATTTATGATTAATTCATGATCAATATTGGAAGAGAATAATTTTATTTTTATTCAAGCATGACTTATTTATAGAATTTTATAACATGATGTTAAGGACTTTGATATTGTACGCTGTAATTGAGACGAGCAAAAGATTTAAAGAGATACCAGTGGTTTCATTATGATCTCCATTCTGTTTTTAAATCTGTCTGGGGAGCAAAGGTAATTTCACGTAAGAACGAAAGTCTCTCATATGGGCACGAAACATACTTGTTTTTCGTACTGCTACGCAATAATGGTACACAGATTCTCAAATGGTTATAGTCCCTAGAGTGCTGATAGTAGTACATTTTGTTCTTTTTCAAACTACACACAAAGATTAAGATAATAATTTGCTTTTAAAATCAATAATCTAGTTCGCCATCATAATAAACAGTCGCGTTCGAAAGGATTATTTTTAATGAATAAAGTATTGTACATTATACTATATAATATAGAAATATATCATATAGAAAGTTCTAAAAAAGCACTACAAGTGAGACAAAAAAAATTGTCCGAATATTCCAAAAATATAATTAAATTCATGAAAATCAGGTACAAAGCATTACATGTGTGCATTAAAAGATATACATTTAAAAATTAAAAAATCAATCTCTCATCTTGATACAAAGAAAATTCAGACAAAAATAAAATACACACACACACACACACACACTCACACACACACACTTATTCTTGAACTGAACCAGTAAACCACTGAAAATGTTATTAATTAACAATGATAAGATTTTACTGAAGATCAATTAATATATTCTATTGTTCTTCAGTGAAACTACTCACACTTTACTCCTTCTTATATTATCTTATATTTCACTGTTAATAAAATTTCAATGAAAAAACAATCACTATTTGATTCTTTTCAGCGAAGTTTCACTCGGTTTTACAACCACTATTTATCAGTGATAATAAGCTGATTTTATTTAAGAAAAAAAATTATATATATTACTTGGTGACATCTGTCAAGGCTTTAAATTTATCACGGCTAACGATGCCTGACTCGAATGCTTTTCGACGCACAACGAAAAGAAATTGCGAGGATAAGCGAGAAGCTTGTTGCGAACGTGACTAATGATCTAAGAGACATAGCCGTTGAACAAATCGATATACACACATCGCTTTACTCTGCCAAATCGCGTGAGCGAACAGTGATAAATGTGTCTCGGTCGTCGTGAATGTAAAGTACTTCAGATTAGCAGATAACTGTAGTTTACCGTCTGCAATCACACCCACGTTTGCCTTTTAAAATCATTTCAACTTTTTGACGGAAGAGAATGAATATGATAAAATCCAAGATAAAGATGAAATATTTTGTAACAACCAATGTGTAAATAATGAAAATTTACATTTGTAAAAATGTATACTTTGGAGATCAGATAATGTTGTTATTCTATTATGTTATAAAAATCACCATGAAAAAAATATATTTGCATAAAATTTAGCATTCTATCTTCATTTAATATGCATTTGTTAAAAGTAAAATGTTAAGTAGATTCACATAGATAAAACAATAGTTCTTTCTAAAAATATGATTATAAAAATCAAGAAAATTAAAGCAAAAATTTGCTTACGTTACATTGAATGATAAAAATTTAATTAAAAAATATTTTATATATTGAAATTTTATATATATACATATATATATACATATACATATATATATATATATATATATATATATATATATATATATATATATAGGAAGAACATATTACTTTTTATAGGCAATTTTTATAGCTATATTTTTATAGAGATTTTTGTAGACCAATCTCAATAAATTTAATTAATTTCATAATTCTAATTAGAAAAAAATTATTTTTAGAAATGATTTATTGTCTATTCTTTCTCATTTACTTCTTTTCTCATTTACCTAATTATTGCATAATTAAACAGTACTTGTGTTTATCTTTATATTACACGCAAGATGCGTCTAAATATATACGAAATGGCAAATATATACACGCAAGATGCGTCTAAATATATACGAAATGGCAAATATAAATCCTAGTCACTTGACATATATTAAAAGTGATAAATTCATCATAACTAAGTCATTGAATTGCTAATTTCATCGATACATATTCCAGCGAGAGTCATTTGCATAATTATGCGACACATAATTATCTGAGCCGCATTATGCTGAGGGAGAAAACAGGAGTCGAATAACGTATCCAAAAATGTTCACAGATGGTGCACGCTAATAAAAACGATAAAACCGGATACATTTGCATCGAGATATAAAGTCCATGAAAGCGTGCAACCAGCGACTCGAAAGTCGTAAATGTAAGAAATGTAAAATAATAAATGTGTAAAAAGACACGAACAATATGCTTACAGGAAGCAAACGAGTGTGAGGAAGCAAAGCAGTTAGCTAAAATTAAAATGCATTCTTTAGTAGTCACGGATGACTATAAACAGACATTTTCAAAAGAACCATATCAGCTTTCGTGTTTACACATTTAACATACATTACACTATTATTTCGTACTTGAAAGATGAAAAATCAAAAAACCACGTGAAACAGATTGAAAAATTTTTCAAATACGATATATTCGATCGCACTCCTGCTTATGTTATTATTTCTAAAGAAACAATGTTTAAAATGCAGTACGTTAATTATATTGTATATAAATATAAACAGCGAAGAATGAATAATTTCTTTTCAGACAGATGTTATCGAGGCATGCATGAAAAATTATATTAAAAAAAACTATAATATATGAAAATCATTCCAAACTATACTCTAAAAATCTATTTAAAATAAAAGTTTTAGAGAAAATAAAAATTGTATCGACAAAAACATCTATAAACACATCTATAAATACATCTATAAATACATCTATAAATTATTACTTCTATTTCAAATAGATAGCTCGGCGAACTTACAACCATTTCGCTTCGCTATCGAACAGAAATTTACGAATCAAACGAGCACGCATCGTTCGTCTGTCACAAAAGCACGCATATAGGATACGACCGCGTAGTTTGCGCCGTCGTAAATTTGAGCATTTCGCGAAATGGCGATGCAACTTCTAAGATTACGAATGCTGTTGATTCATTTCAGCACAGGATACGTTCCTCCTTCCCGAATACAGAGAGAGAGACAAGCGGCTCTTTCCTCCTCATAAAACTTTATTAGAACTAGTGACTCTTCTATATATGAAAGTTTATAGTTCCCGAATATGCCATACACGAGACGACAAATGAAATGGAATCGGCGAGGTCGGTTAATGACATCCGAAAGCATGTCCGCGATGACATCGCTGCAATGACGTTCGCTCGACCGCGCCTGCCGAATCAAGTTTTACTTTCATCCGGTGAAAGTGGTACCCCCCGGCTGGTCCCCGCGTTCGCAACGAGTTTATCGGACTCGTGCACTTTTTCCCCTCGTTCTCTTCTTTTTCTGCCATCGCGTAATAAACGTTTTTCTCTTGGTACCCTCTCAGAACAATATCGTCTTTTTCTATGATTGCGAGCAACACTGGTACCATATCAATTTGTACAGCTTTTTTTATAAATCTCGCGAACGCAATAATCAATAATAGTTATTATTTATTTTTATGATATCAAATGTTTGATGATATATATGATTGTAACTTTTTTTCAATTTAATTAATTTTGTGGAAATTTTATTTTCTAATGTATGGAAAAAGAATCAGAAATTAAATTTTTAATTTACTATATAAATTGTAATACTTACATTTAAAAATTCCAATACAGCTGATTGCGCTAAAATGGAGTGCATCAATCAAATTAGAATCTCAAAATAATTATGCTAAAAATAAAATATGATTTTTGTAATTATAAAAATAACATTATTTAATTGCTTGTGATTATATTAAAAAAACTCATATATATTATGCTTCTATTTTCGTAACAATTCAAAAATAAAAAAGTTTAGGAATTCACAATCAGCAATAACATATCAGCGTAACATATGAATAGATAATCGCATCGCGATTATAATTATAAATTTTATGTTTATAAAAATGCATTCAGACGGGATGACCTTCGTTGCGAGAAAAAACAAGGCGTCCGACAGAATGTACTTTTCTTTCCATCGACGTAATTGGAACCGTTATATATAGCGAGACGAGGAAGAGGAACGCGAACGATGCAAACCGTGCAAATCGGCGATTTCGCGGTATGTACGTCTAGATACATGCAGAGCTTGTACTATTGTTCTGCGACGCGAGCATCCCGTTTAATCCCGGTCTTATTTGATTTTAGATGAACCCTATCCGACGAATTCCTCCGAGAGAAATTCCATTCTATTCAACTACCTCTGTATACTTATTCTACATATATCCCACATCGAAGACACTCGCAATTCTTGTACGCATTTCCGCTGAATTCCGGTCTGAAAAAAACCACCGAATCGAAGCTCACGTATGCGAGTACGAACTTTCAAATGTGATGAAAACTCGAAAGCTTCATTTTTCAAGAGCGATTATAATACCCTGTTAGCAAAAAAGAGAATTGACAGCAATAGTTTAACATAGGATTCTTAAATACACTTGTTATATTGTTTTTATCATCACTCTTTCGTTTAAGCTTATTTTTATTTTTCCAAAAAAAGTATTAAAATGAATGTATAATTAAAATATAAAAAAAATTTAGAGAATTATATATCTTATTTCTATACTGCCTCCCCATATATAAAATCCTTCTATACATTCTTTTATAGTTATCTGAAAATGAATATTTTTTTCGATATTTTTATTCTCTTGGGGGCGGGAGGTGAAATTTCTTTATAATAAAACTATATACTTCTAACTTGTGAAAATAACACTGGACCTGTATTCTTGCAAAACTTTTTTGATGTTGCTTCATAAATCGCATCTGCAAGATAGTACCCATATTGTTTCATAGTATGTTGCTCGAGGAATCTCGCGCGATAAGAAATGAGAAAATACAACTCGTATGTCGATGCTTTAGCAGTATCAGTTTGTCCCCAAGCATACTCTGTCTAGGACAAGACAGAGGACAAGACTGACAATACAGAATTCAGCAAAATAAGCATTTCTACGAAAGGAAAATTTCTTAAGTTTTATAAAAATATGCAATTTATATTAATTTATGTATGATATAGGCTGTGGAGACATTATTTCTATCAGTCCTATCCAAGTTAATTTTTGCATATTTATAACGCTTGAAATAACTGCCAGTAAAAAATAGAAACAAAATATATAATGCAGGAATATGAAAATTCCAGGGGAATCTTGCGATAAGATATGAGAAAATACAACTCGTATGTCGATGCTTTAGCAATATCAGTTTGTCCTCAAGCATACTCTGTCTAGGACAAGACAGAGGACAAGACTGACAACACAGAATTCAGCAAAATAAGCATTTCTTAACTTTTATAAAAATATACAATTTATATCAATTTGTGTATGATATAAGCTGTGGAGACATTATTTTTATCAGTCCTATCCAAATTAATTTTTGCATATTTATAATGATTGAAATAACTGCCAGCAAAAAATAGAAACAAAATATATATCGCAGAAATATAAAAATTTCATAATTTTAATTTTAATAATTTTAATTTTAATTTTTAAAATATATATTAATATCTCAATCTATCAAAAGTGATTGGGTAAAATTAGTAACAACCCTCTTATACAACCCACGAAATTCAAATTAATTCGTTGTTTTATCTTCTCGTGCTGTCAAAAACCCGAACGACTATAAATTTCATTAATCCAATCGCCAAATCAGTGACGATCGACTCACCAATCGCACGTGCGTTTGATCACAGGATGAGTCAGAGTACACGCCGGTGGCACTTTAAGAACTAAGCGGAATACTTTACGAGGGACACTCACCGGCGGTGATGTACGTTTATACCGGGGGTCTACTGCAACAACAAAAAACGAACTGACGTATGTCGCCTGGTATATAGACGAAGGTATAATTACGCCGCGTAATTTATATATCCCATTTGCAGCTCACGTCCGTGATACACGCGTCACGGTGAGAAAGAAAGCCGCCCGCCGAAAGAAGAACGCATGACACACGAATGAAGCTACGGAGGGTTGTCTTTTTCCGTCTCTACTTTCGCAAAGTCGTCCCGAGCATCCATAAAGCCTAAAATCTAAGACCTTCACTGCTGCGGAGAAGAGCGGATGCCTCCCGGATTTGTCGACCTAAACTCGCGGACGTACGACGCCGGTGACGCGTGGCAGACGCATTTCTTTCACTGTTTCTCGCACTTTTTCGCGATCGCGACGTTCTGCTCCACGTCCAGTTACTGTCAAAGTCATGAAGACGAAAATAGCATAGACGAAGGTATATGTACGTTAAATTAAAGATTTAAATATATAGATCAGTTTCTCGATATCAAAAATACACTGCTAAATAAAATAATTATAAATTCGATAAATTGGATATTTTGCAATGGACTAATAAAAATATGAGATACAATATATAATAGTAATATATTAGTTCAAATTTCCTTTATATATAATATCGGAAATTTACTAAATTATATAAATTATATAAATATATCTAAATATTTTTTTTAGTTTTTGAAATAATATAATAAGTAATTTGAAATAATTAAAAATTTGATAAATTGGATATTTCGCAATGATTTAATAAAAATATGAGATACAATATAATATATAATAGTAATATATTAGTTCAAATTTCCTTTATATATAATATCGAAAATTTACTAAATTATATAAATATATCTAAATATTTTTTTGGAATAATATAATAAGTAATTTGAAATAATCTTTAAGTCTGGTTATTTGTATCTTTTTAAATTGGGCGTGCGTCACGGGTCATTAACCCACAATCCAAAAATAACAAATCTAATCTGATCTAAAATTGATTTACGCTAAAATCTACCGACCTAAATTGATTTTTCGCCAATTTTTGTTTCGATCTTTATAGTATTAGCGATTTAGTTTCAGTTGTTTTCATTTTCGCCATTTTTATTGGATGCCCGTCACACTGAAGATACGCTCTTACTTGAAGCATCCGGTCTCTCGGCAGCGGAAGTTGCGAGTCAGCGTTGCTATTACGAGCACGTGTCTCTCGTTCTCGCGTTTTTCACAGAATGGTAGGAATTTCAGAAAAATACTTTACAGTCGTACGTTTTTCATGATTTCTTGTCATATTATTGCAGTCTATATAATAACTACAAAAATTTTTACGCATCTACCGCAAGTCCTTTCTGCATGCTCTGTAAACTCTATGACAATTCAATGAATATTTTACACAACAAAAAACAATAGAATCAGGAGAGAAAGAAATAATTTGTAAAGAATTAGAGAAAAACAGATTTAAAAAATGTTACTCCTATCTTCAGTGATCTCTAGGAAACTTGTGTAATAAATGTGCTCAATAAAGAGAATTTATCGGAAATTCGTACGTTATGGGTACAAGAATATTTATGAGACATGTTCCTGAGAGCAAATTTTATTATGCAATGTTATCAATGGCAATATCGTCTGCACAAGTACGTTCTTCCAAGGAATGCCTAGAAGTACGGATGCAAGGACAGTGAGATTTGCAAGGCAATGCAACGACATCGGCAATGGCGATGTGGTCTTTGCCAATTGATGGTGGTGGTGGTGATGGTGGTGGAGGTGGTGGTGCCCGAGAGGCGACGAAGGAGAATAAGAAAGAGGGTACAGAGGGGATAAAGGGAAAGAGCCTGTCTCTCGTCGGAGCGCGGCATCAGTCGACGATACCGCGCGAAACCCTACGCTCCACAAATCCGCCGGTCTTACTCTTCAACAATCACTTTATACCGCTTAGTCCGTTACTTCAATCCAGTCGCAGGACTCTCTTGTAACCCGATTCGCGCGACGTTAATTTTTTTCCAAATTGTTTCTATGATTTTCAAGTCGATTTCATGCAACGCGTTCCATATCTCTTCGACTCTTTTCGATGTATATTTTATTCTTTTTTCCTCGTGTTTACAACTGCATCGAATCCATCCGATCGAGAAACTCGCGCGCAGCTCGCTCTCATGGATTTACGCGATCACATGAGATTGTAAATTGGTCACGAGAAATAAATCCATTAACTGACTTCGGTAATCACTTTATAGCGCATTCGTTACTCTCTCGCTCGAAATTGAACGCAACCAAGCGTTATTCGATACACGTAACAGTCCGTCATCTGACAAGCTATATATTACCTCGGCAAAATTACCTCCGAATATTCTTACAATCACGTGAAATTTTATACGATTTACGAAACAATGAAATTCGTACAATCGGCGCAAGATTTGTTCGTTAATGATGGTAGCATTTTTATTTTGTTCGTTTGATCAGTATAATTCTATAAAAATTATGTGATTAAAAAATTGACGGAAAAAACACACACACATACAGACATGAATTATCCCATATGCGATTTATTCAGCGCTTGTCCCCTTCTAAATACTAATTTATTTGTGAGTATTTGTGTAATTAAAAATTAAAATTAATTAGAGTTCGAATCGTTAACAATAATCGAAAATTTTTAATCAAAAATTTAACCGAAAATAATCGAAAATTTTTACCTAATCATTTTTTAGTTTGTGTATTAATATATTCTTAATAATAATTTTAAATAAAATTTATATCAATAAATAAAGTATTAATAAATAGAAAATCGCATTGTTTTATCTATTGTATATAATATTATATTAACATATTATTAATTGATAATTATACTGTATTCTATATATCATTTGTATATATATGATAATACTTTCTTTAATTGAATCTAATTTAATTATGTTTAAATTTTGAATTGTGAAATGTCAAATTTTACATTACGTCTGAATTCATCCAATAATATTCCAAATACATTTTAAAAAATATCTTGAATTTTTAAACCACAATAAAATTATAATTTATACTAACATAAATTTAAAGGATAGATAAAGATTCAAATTTACTTTTAATCAAACTATAAAAATTAATCAAACGGAGCAGATTCCACTAAAGGAAAATTTTAAAAGCTGATAGATTTAATTCCGGTTAAAGATTAATTTCATATATTAATAATAGTAAATATTAGCACAGTGTTTTAAATAAAAAAAAAGTTCAAACATTCTAAACATATTTCAAACATCATCTATAAGAAATATAGATTTTATTTCTTTTTATGATTGTTTATATTTATACTATTAATTTTTATTATAATTTTTATTATAAAAATTATAATTTTTCTTTAATCACTCTAATATAAATTGATTCTATTTATTCCATTTTAACATTCATTAATTCTGTTTATTCCATTATTATGACAAATAGGAAAAAAGGGGAACGTTGTTTTTGTCGAAAAGTTTAGCATGATAATTTGTTCTCCCTTCGGTAAACGATGAAAGCTTTTAAAGAACAGCGGTGAAATGTGTGCGCGGAGACTGTCGAGCGTGCATTTATAGACGTAATAAATCGCGATGCTACACAATGAGAGGAGCCCGCGTGCTGAGAATTTATTAAAATCGAACGTTTAGAGACCCCGGCCTCATCCACGCGCATTAACGGCAACGAAACCGCCGATGGATCGATCTTATGATACAAAAGCCCGCACGAAGCCACACGCCATAATTTATAATAGTTGACTCGGCAGATTCGCTAAATTAATTCATTACAACTCAACCATGAAAAAAGTATTTCAGTCATATTTTGCATGACCCAGACGTATATATCGTGAACAAAAATTATATAATTAGTCTTGTCGCTCAAACTTCCATAAGCGATAGTATCGACATTATCCGAGAGACGCGCTTCATTACTCTTCATTTTGATAACGCGATCAAGCTTAAATTAATACATGAACAAGAAAAATATTGAAAACGAGATTCTATTATTAGATATCAAAATATTGATTTTTTAGAAGTGCTATTAAAAACGTTTCAATCATTCTGTCGAGGTTTTATGCTGAAGCAACGAATTATAGCATCGTAAAATTCTAAATATTCACTCGTTAGCAAACAATGACATAGATAAGTGACATGATTAATAAATAATAATAAATAAATCATAAAACTTTTAATAATGATAAAGAATAGAAAATATATAACAATTTTTAAAAATTTATCTTTTCAATATTTTCAGTCAGTAATAAATTAAAAATAACATTCGTTAGCAAAAAGTGACATGATTAATAAATAATAATAAATAAATCATAAAACTTTCTAATAATGATAAAGAAAATGTATAACAATTTTAAAAAATTTATCTTTTCAATTTTTAGTCTGTAATAAATTAAAAGTAACATTTTTTTTCATTAAGTCTCTTGTCAACATAAACGTACATCTATTTATATCAGTAAACTTTTCTCACCTAATCTAACACAGATATAAAGCAGAAATAATCGTTAGACTAACAGAAAGGGACAACGCAAAAAAATATCTATAAATATAATTTCCCCAATAAAACTTTCCAAAATACCGCGACGCGGTATCGAGCATATAATCGGTGCGTTCCGTACATCATCGGATCGGCAAACGTTGGCGGGCAGCTGTCGCGTGGAAGAAACGCATAAGAGAAACGTACGCTGTCTGGACGATCGGCAGCAGCATGCTTTTGACAGCACGCGCGCGACCGCACGCAACTTCGATGCGTGCGACAAAAACGCGTACGAACGTCGTACGTATGAGCGGCAACGATACGGGCACCTAGCTACCGAGGGAGTCATTCTCCCCTTTGTGATGTCGGTATCCCGTGCGCAATCCTGGCCGCTGCTGAATACGGCAGCCAGAGGCAGCTACAACGCAGCCTCCGTCGACGACTCTTTCCTGAAAGAGAAGAGTCATCCCACGGAAATCAACGATAACGGCGACAAGAGCAACATCGCGGCTGATCAGCTCGACGACAGCCACCGGGTGCAAGCGAGACGATTACTATGCCGGCACTATTATCCTGAGGGAGGATGGGGTTGGGTAGTCACCTTCGTCGGAACTCTCGTGCACCTTCTGGCGTCGGGATTACAATTCTCGATTCCGGCCACCGTCGCGTTACCCGCTAAAGTCAAGTTCTATCATCATCCGTGGCATACAGCCGGTGAGTTTGACATTTCCGAACGATTAACACATAAAAAAATGTAATCGAAGTCATATAATCGTAACATATGTTAATTTATTCTTATTATTTTCACTATTTGATTTTAATCTAAAAATTAATTGTGATAGTTGAAAATTTTTTAATATTTTTGAAACTTATTTTTAATTTTTTTTTATCTCTTTATATTGTAATAATAATTTATGTGAATGATTTATTTTTATTTAAAATTATTTATCTTTAAATATTTTCTTAAGTAATGAAATACTTTCTCCAAAACAATTGAAATGCTGAGGATAATAATAAAGATAATCCTGAGAAATCTTAATTATAAGATTAAAATGACGACATTATCGCCACTAACACACATTTATTTCTACTAATTATGCACTGCGAATGCGAGACTGATTAGAAAAAGGAAATATTAAAGAAAATGTTAAAAAGGAAGTCACACAATACTCTAAATCTTTCTTCTAGTGGCAAATCAAGGCACGGACTTCCTACCTAAGCGTTTAATGAGCAGATTGAATCGATATCTTAGCGGCAAGTCCTTATTTAGCGCACGGTACTAGAGTAAACTCTCATTACCGGCATGCCAAAAGCTATAGCACACCATAGTTAAAGACCGTAGTTATACGAAATTGACCGCAAAATAGGTGGTCAAGAATAATGCTGTATATAAAAAGATTATTGCTAGATTTAGACAAATAATTGACACTATCAATAATAAATCATAAATAATAATTTATTTTAGTTCACAATTTATGACTATTACCGATAAAATAATGAACTTTTTTGAAAATGATAAATAATATAACAGGTCTGCAAAACTTTGTACGTATACCCTTTTTATGTCCTATCATATTTATCGATGATTAAAATTTTATTACTATCTAGTACTTGAAAATTTTCTGTAACAATACACAGGCTAAGTGACAGCTTGAACAAGCATTCACTAAAGAAACTTTTTTGTAATTTTAACTTAACATGGAACGATTAATCGTTTATTCTACAATATTCTATCAATGAAAATATTTTAAAATGAATAATATTTGTCCTTTTATATTAAAATAAAATTTTAAAAAACTCTTACATCAATTAAACGAGATACGTGTACGTACACATATATATTGTTTACATAAATTGCAAATAAAATGAAAAATTTTATTTTATTACTGTATATAAATATATCTTAAAGTCTCACAAATCGTTCAATAAAATTTGAAATTGAAATTTAAATAAAAATCATTTAAATAGAAATTTATCTGACATGAGGTCACAAAAAAACTTAGGCAATCTCATGAGGTTTGTCATTTACTAATTCATTTTTTTTCAAAGAATCCAATTGCTCTTATCTAAATACATTTTATAGATTTGAATTAATTTATCATTATTATATTATCTAAGGAGATTATTATAAAAAAATTAAAATTTTAGAATTTCTAGAATTTTACAAAAATTTATTTGGCTACTTTAACATTTGAGCAATCTCTTGTTACACGTTGACCCAATATATAAGTATCCTTTCCACCGTTAATAAAATTTATCCTTTCTTGTTTACCACCTTATATTCCTTGTTCCCTGAGCACGCGTCGTGATGTGAGAAACGAGTTTCTCGTACGATGAAAGTTGCGGTGGAATCCTTAATACTTATGAAAGATTTATATTAAAGTTTCCTGTGAAACTTGCCACTTTGCTACATCGAAACGATATTCTCGATCGATTTGATAAATGAGCGTATAATGCTTTCAATATCTTTGCTTATTATACTCGTTTAACTCGCTAAATAAAGATTAAACTGGATAAAATAAATTTCTTCATTTGTGGATCTAATAATGTTCTTTAAATAGAATGTGTGACGCGATAAATCCATAATATGAGAAAAAATTTTTGATATTCTAATAATAATAGATAGCTTTCGTAGAATATTTATAAGCTAGTGTTTTCTATCACATAATTTATCATATTTTTTGCTATACTTTTTATGCTATACTTTTCATTAAAACATATTAAATACGAGCATTTCTATCATAAATGGACTTACTGTACGTCAAATAAAAATAATATATTATATTCACTAAAATTAAACAATTATATTTATATTATATAATCAATTGTTAAAGTCGAAAGAAAAGTTTACATTAAAAAGTGTAATCTTTCGTGTATTACTAATTTATTAATTAATTTAATATAGATAATTTAATATAGATACTTTTTTGTACTGCAAGTAAATAATTAAGAATTTTAAATAACTCTATAAGTAAATAGTTTAATGAAATAAATAAATTTACTCAAAAATTTCTCAATTTTTAGAAATCAAGAAGTAAAAGATACTTTATATTGTGCCAAATTATATATTATGTTATAATAATATCACATATCTCGACTAATATTTTGAAATATACAAACTTAATAAACTATATCTTATGAAAAAAACATTTTATAAGATAAATCACTATTTATCGAGTTACCGACTTTGAGAAGATAACATAGCTCCCTGTTTTATGAATACAGGCTATCAACGGACTGGAGAAGAGCGTCGCAAAAATGTTGAGCGAGATAGTAAACGTCTCACGTAAAAATCAATAAAAATTCAATATAAAAATTACACGTTTCTAATATATTTCTAAAATATTATTATCATTAAAGAATATATAGATTTGTGTATTACCAAATTATATGTATATTATTTATAATTTATATTATTGTTAATACGTATATATATAATTTTTATTTTCTTATTTAGTAATTTTAATTTTAATTTAATAATTTTAATAATTTTATTTAATAATTTTAATCTTAATTTTCTTATTTAATAATTTTAATTATTTAGTAAATAAGATAAATAAGATAAAGATTACAAAGTTTTTCAAGATAAAAAACATATCTTTTATAAAAAATAATAATGTCAATAAAAATAAATTAATGTTATGTATAAATTATATTGATTTTATATGTTATAACATTGTAATAAATTTGAAAAATATTAAAAAATAAATTGTTTAGTAATTGTTTTTTCTCATTATTTATATCTATTTTGAAACTGGATTTCATTGTGATATATTTGGTAATTATCACTTCAAATAATATCTATTTAAATTAGTATTAACTATATATAATTTAAGATACAATCACGAAAAGAATAATTTAGCAGGTAAAACATAACGTTCGCAAATTTTTATGAACAACATATAATAAAATTGTTTTGACTTACCAAAAATTAACTTGAAATTCAGGCTGCCTTAAATCCAAGCCCATAATTCATATATAATTTATTTAATTGCGACTGATGTTATATGTGTGTTTACCTCCATTTCTGCAAATTATTAATATATATATATTATATTATGAATTTAAAAATCCTTGCATTTTTCCGATTAATTGATTTTATAAATAAAATCGCGAAAATATACGGGGTTGTTTTGAGTTAAATTATCAACAGGATATATAATCATTATTTAAATATTTAATTTATTTAAAAATATTATAAAAATATAACAGTTTTTACTTTAATTAAAATTTGTGAATTAAATTGCGAATTAAATTTTGTAACAGAATTATCTACATAAAATTGGCCGAATTTACATACAATATCTTAAAAATCTCAGATCGCAAAAAGATTTCAAAATAAATTTAAAATTCTACTTTCGAATTTTTATCGCATTTTAAACTTATGCGTATTTAAACTTTTGTAACTCATATATTTTATTTTAATTTATAATAGACAATAATACTGTCAAATATATGATATAAATAAGTTTATAATTTCCTTGTTTGCCACGAATTCTTCACAAAATAAATTTGAGTATAATATTTCTATATAAGCACCATATTTTGGAAATATAATAATTTTAAAATGTATAAAATATCTATTTAAAAAAAAAATAATAAATAATTTTTGAAGAATACATTTATTGATGAAAATTGATGAAAATAAATTTAAACCACTTAGTTGGGTACTCGAGACTGCAAAAGTAAAAGATAGAAATGTTCAATTCAATTATCTCGATGTTCTTTGCGACGATCGTGCCGGGAGTCGTTTGGACAAAAAGCAACGAAATGACTTCAATGCAAGAATTCGCGATAAACTTATGTTCGTTGTCCTCTAACAATTATCTAGGAGGCTTACCAAGAGCAACTTTTAGCTGTTGGGTTACTGAAAAGGAAAAAGGAATTTCTCTCAGATATTCCTAACCGACAATTCTCTTTAATTTCTAAGATTTTTATTTTTTTCAATGTCATTTCAGATTTCTGTTTATCTGTTCTTTCATCGAGAGAAATAATTTATGTATGATATTATTAAATGCTAATGTATTGCCAATTTATTACTCTATAATTTCGAATTTATAACTTCTATCAATTAGTAGAAAATTGATATTAAATACGGCGGTGCTAATTTGATGTTACGCTTTAGTACTCTCTCTTCCGAAAAATATTTAAAACAAATCGTAAACAAAAACAAATATCAGATTGCTAATTAAAGATATTACAAATAGATTCTAAAAATAATAAATTTTTATAATGTACCAAGACACAAAATATTCTACATAAAGTAATAAGTACACTTAAAAGTATATTTAAAAATAGAAAAATAATATAAAGTTGATATCAAATTATTTCATGAATTAATTATTATATTGAAATATTTTAATTTTAATATTACTGTTAAAAAATTAAATTTACACACACACGCAAGAAATACTCCAATGATTACGAGAATAAATTACACAAATATGTAAGTATATAATAATACAATTAATTACTTCTTCAATTTTGATATTAAATTGTTGTCTTAAAAATCACTTGTTGAAATATATTACTGCTGAATTCATTTCTTATCTTTTAAAATTGAAAAGATACGTGATGATGTAGTTCATATGACAGCGAATATTTAAAAAAATTGCTGTTTTGATTTTTTTTATTAAAGTTAAAATTAGAGTTTTCTAAATTTATTGCTCTGACACATATGTACGTACGATTTTCTATTTTGATTTCAAATTTATTAATAAACTTAAAATATTTTACGTATGTATTACACATTACACACTGTAATATATGATGTAATAAATAATATAATGACGATAAGTCTGTTACTTGTGCAAAGATTAAACGACCAATTAATCTTAGAAACAACAAATATTAAATTAACAATTTTATAAATACCTTATATTTGCGTCATCCGATGTCTATACAAATCCTCTTTTCTTCCTTCTGCACCTTTCTGCTTATCCTTCGCTGATTTTTCATTGTCTCCTCGCAAGAAAACTCACTCGCGAAAACACAATTAATTAATAGATCGCATGAACACTAATTATTCGAATATAACACTCAAGCATTTTCGCAGTACTTTATACGCATTGGATACGCACTTCATTTTATATTGTGACGATAGAACGTGAAAATCACAAAGCTACGATCCGCTCAACATTGGAAACAATTGCAAAAATTAATTACTCGCGTTGACTAAAAATCTTTAATTGTCCGTAGAAAATGATCGTTTGATATCTCTTGGTATCTGTTGCAATAATATTTCGAGAAATAATTCAATGATTTATGAAATTCTTCGCGTCTCACCTGTGTATTTGAAATGTTTCTCGTTACAATTCCTACTGCGTAAATGACAACAAATTTACACATGTCATAATGATACGTTGTAAAATTATACGTCGTCAAATTCGTGACTGTTATTACTCGAAAAGCGATCTCAAATAAGAGATATATGTCAAACGATTCTAACAATAAAAAATTATCAGGCAACGCGTATAAAGAAAACTAGTTTTTAGGTTAAGAGTAGATGGAATCGGTATCGAAGGCTATCAAGACAAAAGAACTTTTGAAGTAAAAATAGCGGAGCGTATTTTTTACGTAATACACCTTTTTAACGTACACGCACATCTCTCTATCACGAACATTAACGGAATAAAAACAATCTTTTCGTCTGCCGCGCACCGGTCCTTGCCCTTTTCTCCCTCCTGACGTCTTTGTTGTGAAGTGAGACGCACCGCGCTACGTCACATGTGACGTATGACAAGGGCTGCGGTCGGGGAGACGCTCTGGATGCTTTGAAGCGTTTGATTGATTGAACCAATCAGGTTAAAAAATTCTTTACTCCTTTTGTCCTGATTGGTCAATCAACGCTTCAAAGCATCCAGAACGTCTTCCCGATCGCAGCCGAAGTTTGTAAGTAAGAACGCGCTGCTATTTCTTATATGCAAAAATTCCATCGAAATGTTTATTTTCATACTTGTCGCGTCTCAAATAATATTTAAGCGTATTACATAATATTGCGCGATATTAGAGTAAAATGATCGTCATTTTCAAATTTTTTATTTATTAATTAGTTAAAAAACAACATAAATATAAAATAAATTGATTCGAGCAAATGTTTAACTGATAAGCACAGTTATTTATTAGTGATTTCATTTTTAATATTTATCAGTCGCGCAGCATATTTAAATTTTCAACGCTTGTAATCATTGATTTTCGCGTTTTCTTGTCAATATAAAATAATATAACATCGAAAGTACTAAAATAAAATGCCGCTCACGTACAATAATCACATTCTGATATTTAATACATATACGATCGTAATTAATATAACATAACGTAATTAATATAATTAATATTTTTTTATGAGTTTCATATGAGTGCTGAAAAAGCAATAAAGAATAGACAAACGAGAAGAAAAAGATTAGATCAGAAGAATAACTATGTGAAGTAATTTATAATTTTATTAATTTATTACTTATTATATGTAAAATTAATTACTTGCTTAGCGATAGTGACTCAATTTATATCATTACGTAATATATAATGCATATTAATTAATATGTGACGCATATTATTCATATTAATATATTTTGAGAATAATTAATTTAGGAAAAATATTTGAATGCTAAAACTAAAAATTAATTTTTAAATTAATTTTTTTAATTTATTAAATATATAAATTAATTTATTTCATTCTTGTATAAAACAAGTCAGCATCACATCTAGGTGACGTATCACATTTGATCTATCCTTCTTTGATCTATTCTTAATTATAAATTAAGCGATAAATAAAAAATTATCGATAAAAAAATTAATTTATCATTGATAACCATCAGCGATGAATCGTGATGAGTAGGTGTAAAGTAATTTGAAAAGAAACCCCTGCGACGTCACAAAACTTATCACGAAACGTAATGATAGGGCAATTTGTAGACACATCCGTCTTATTCAACTTTTCATTTCAATATATGTATATGTATATAATCGTATCTTTATAATAAGTTATTATTAATCTTCTTTTTCGATATATTATATACAAATAAGATATTATATTAATGTAATATTTACACAATATGTACAAATTGATATATAATTTCATTAATTATAAAATTTAATTTAATTAATAAATTTTATGATTATTTTTCTGAAAGATTTATATCAGAGAAGGATGAATTCTTATATTCTCTCTATAGTTATATTTATTTTACTAAAATTCATAAATATATATTTAGTTCATATAAAATATAAACTAAAATATCAAGTAATAATCTTTTCGTTTCCTTGTCTGATACAAAGTAATATATAAATAAGTATTTTATTGAATATATATTGTGCAGATTAAATAATATTAATCATACTAATGATATTAATCATCTTAAAGGTCGGAAGAAACGATTATATTAATGAGAATAAAAGTCTACATTGTTTTATATGACTGTTCAAACTGGATACTTCAATTCACAAGTATTGTCTCTTAAACTGCCCTCCGTCAGATATGACGTTTCGACCGAGTAATAGCCGCTCGACAGTTTCTTTGTCCGTCCATCACTGAAGAACACTGTTCCCTGTCAGTAGTATTGTAGTGTTCGCATCTTCCATAAGCAGCCATATCGAATCGATATGTAATAACGGGTTGAAACATGACACGCGGAAAGAGTGTTGACGATGTCTAAACGGAATGACACGTGAACAATACAATGCATGACATAAGCATTTGGTTAAAGTAGGCCAAAGCCTCTAGAGAAAGCTTTTCTTAATCCTTTGCAAATTGAGAATCATTTTCGTGACAGGGATAGATTTATTTTAGATCTCGTTCAACAATGTGATTTTGACGACTCACATATCTCCAATTTACTAATAAGCATAAAGAATTATTTATAATAGTTCAATTCTTATATTTTGATTTAAATATAATTTCAAAAATTTTTCTGAAAATAAGAAAAATATTCTATACATTATTCTATACAAAAATATTCTACACATACTATACTTCATACTGTAAACTTTGTTACAAATAAAGAGATAAAAAATGCGAATATAAAATATTCCACAATTAAACGAAATAAATAATACAGCAAAAAATTTCGTTGAGCCTTTTCTTGTCGAATCTTCCATAATCCATCTTCAATGGATGTTTATCTCGATCGTCTAATAAAATATTCGCTTAATCCATAGATATATAACAGCTACAATAACAGCTGCGCGTTTCTCAATTCATATATTCCGGGTAACGAGAGAATAATATCCACAAAAAGGAGAGGAATGAAATGAGCAGGGATTTACAGGGAGAAAGCATCGTCAAAGGAATCGTTCGCGAAGGGACCTTTCGGTGCGAAAATGGAAAAGTTAAGATTATCGCGGCAATTTAGATTTTTATTTCTCGCGTAATAAAATGACTCGTAAAAACGTCGATATATAAGTGAGACTGGTACATATTAAACTGAAAATGAACCTAAGTCGGGGGGAATTAAAACTGGTTGCGAGATACTTCCGAAGAGTTTATTTTTACCCCCGCTCGCTTGAAAGAAATCTTTTATATCAATTATTTTTACGCAAGTCTATCGAAGAAAGTACTAAATCATGCACGCAAGGCGATTACATAATAAATATATAGCTTCGCCTTTCGCACGCACAGAGACGAATGTAATTTGGCTGACTAATTGTCGATTCGAAGGCAATGGTCACGAAATCGGTCCGACATCAACCTTTAAGACAGGGAGAAGACAAAGTGGCTCCTTTGTACAATTTGTTCCACGTGGTGAATTATAGAGTGGCGAAAGTACTCGCCCATTTATCATTTAGCGATCGGGGGAAAAATTTTGAAGTTTCGAAATTAAAGTTTCATGAGCTCGAAATTTTATTTCGAGTCGTATATTTTCTGTGCTCAAATTCACGAGAAAAGATGTAATTCATGTCGTAGTTAAATTTCCGTGCAAACACAATGTTAAATCTCATCTTCATAAAATAAATATACACGACTCTACAATAATTATTATTATTAGATGCAATAAAATCAAAGTTAGAATTAATAATGAAGCAAATATATGCTGCACTTAATACCAATGTAGCGCAATTTAAATAAAATTATTATTGAAATAATAAATAATTTTGTAGTAACATGTTTAGCAATATAATTTCATCACAGATACATTAAGGACGCAGCTAATATGCGTGCAAGATTTAATAAAAAAGACTAGTAGTAAAAAACAAAGTTACATACAATGTCATCACTCATAACGATCGATATCGTGAGAAATATACTGATGAAAACTTTTGCAATCATAGATTCGAGAGTTATCCTGAAAGAAATGAAACGAGAGGACGTATTTCGACGGATTACTTCCGTAATGATTATTTTCATAGAGAGATACGTATAGATAGGTACCGAGATAATACGATTTATTACGGCCCAAGATAAACACTCGAGATCATCCCAGCAAGTCTGGTTCGTAATAGCCACATTGATCAACATAAAAAGCAAACAGAGAAAGTAACTGCGCTCCTGATGAACGATAGTCGAGTCAACGAGCTGACGCGGAGGAGACGGAAAAAGGCAGGGAAAATACCGGCAAGCGAAGTCGCAAGGAAAAGATCGCCGACGCGATCTGCAGAAGAACTAGAAACAACCATCGACAGGACGTATCTACTAGGCTACTGATGAATGGCGGTGGGAGGGAAAGTGGAGTAGCATGGAACAGATCCGAGCTGGCATCCGAAACACGCAAGAGTGAGCAGAGACGGGGAAGGAAGGAGCGACAGCCACGATCGCGTCCGACACAGCCTGACAATCCGCGACGACTCCACTCCTGAAGCCGAAGAGACGCCGCCGCAGCCGCACTCACGCTTCGAGATGAGCGCTCAGTTCGCGCGCTGAGCGTGTCGCGCCCGGTCGATGGTTGATTCCCGTGCGATCCACAATATCCTCGTTGTTCAGGAGCAGCAGTCCATTATTTCTATATCCTGGGGACGCGGAGGACGCATCCTGCTCGCGATTTAATAGCCATCGTTACCAGGAGGACCTCCACTTCGCGGCGTTTTCCACCTACGCGATTCAGGCTATCCGAGAGATGAAACTTTCCGAAAGTTTCGACTGACATAATCGCGGTTCGTTATGACGATCTTAGCGCATCCTTCGTCTCGAGAAAGTTTATTCTATCTTCGGAAACTGTTTTCCCGAGTTTTACGACATTTTTCGATTAAATGATAATCACCGCGAGACGTGAGAATTATGATTGCATTCGCGAAGGCTTTGCAGTTTTGTAGCTATAATAAATTAAGGCTCATACAACGGTGGCATTAATTTGAATTTAGATCGTTTACGTGCGAAACAAAAGTTCAGTTTTTATTTTAAAATTCAATTGCTTACAGACATTTGTTTATACATCTAGTTTCATGATAAATTTGGTAGAGAAAAAAAATGACAGATTCTAAATTTATATTCATAAAAATTTCTCCAAATGCTACATAAATATTTTATATAATATAAATTATTATATTTATATATTTATAAATTAATTAAATAATTATTATAAATATATAAATTAATATATTTTCTTATTTATATCAAAAAAATCGTAAACTAATTATGTTTACGTTGACTAATAATAATGTTAAAATGCTTATAAAAAGTTTGAATTATTTTTTTGCGAGACAAAAATGATGCCTCAAGAATTTTATCGCGATTCAATCTTCTGTTTCGACTGCAAAATTTAAATCTCGAGACAAACGCTTTTCGAGCCTCGAATCTGTTCAGGAAGGAGATGGAAGAAACCGAGGAAGGGGAGCGACGACGACGACGACGAAGACGGCGACGTCGGTAAAGAGAATCAAAACGACGAAAACCAGAAGCCGTGTGACACCTTGAAGTTTCAGGGAGAGAGAAATCTGGATAATGGCAGCCTCGCGTGTAAATTTCGAAGTTGACGAATACCAAATGTTGTCTGCAACAGCTGCGGAACCATCGAGGTCTTCGAACGAAGCTCGCATAATTGTCAAATCCTGGGCCGATTATAATAATCACTGCGTCGATTATGTCGAAGAGCCTACCAGCGGAACAAAAATCCACGATCCTAATTACGTATTAAAATATTCGAATAATTGCAATAGCATCACCAGAAACCATTGCATACAAGATGATGAAGAATGGCAAAAAGAATCATTTTTTGAAAATAAAATTCAAATTGCCGACAAATCGGACGTTAGTGAGGATAAAAATCACGATAAGATGAATAGCGATATTCGCAACAATATTATCAGCGATTATAAGGTAATTAAATGTGAAAAAGAAGACGAGAGGTTTAAGAATCTAAATGGCAAGCTTGAAATTTCCTTACTTCCGTCAACTGACAAAATCGAGGAAGATCAAAAGATATTTCAAACATGTAATCGAGCGAGTGAAATTATCCTCGATAATCAATATTGCGACGTGAAGGAAAAGCCCGCTGTTCATGAAATAAAAGTTGCAATTGCGCCGACAAACAATCGCATAAACAATCCATGCGAATCAGCATATCACTCCTCGAATGCAGATAAAACGATCGGCTTAAAACCCGAGTGCATCGGAAATATCGAGAAGCATAAACATGATTGCAACAAAGAGAAGATGAAAATTAATTCGCAGCAAAATCGCTATTCTCAAGGGGACGATATCACTGCATCCATGCCGAACACAGACGCGCTTCAAGAGGCTCCTCGAGAGGAAGCGACTGGTAAGGTCGTTCACATCTCCGTCAAGCACAACCCCGCGCGATCGCTCGGAAGAACACGACGATCCGCGTCCGCGAGGAACTCTATCAGGAATCGACGAGAATCGAGGGATCGAGAAACGGATATTGGTATTCCCTGCACGAAGGGTGGCGGCGCGAGAAAATGCAAAAGCTGCGGGGAGACGCACTTTTCTTACGATCGACAATCTCATATGCAAAAATATTCAGGTTATTCGAATCGCGATGATGCTGCAACCGCCGCCACCGCTGTCGTTTACGAGACGATGAACCGAGACGCGAGCAAGATCGTCGCCAATCGGAGGAGCAATTCGACGAGGCTGGCGGCGCCGATCGCCACCGCACTACTTTATCGCAGCCGATCGCTGCCACGATTGTCATTCCATGACAGCGGGATCGCTTGCAGCGATCACACACCAGTGGCACCGGAACAAACGCGTGCAACATCGCGCCAGTTGGTCGCGGATCTGAGACAATTGCTAACATTGAAGCAACACTATTATCCGGAGGGTGGCTGGGGCTGGGTGGTTCTCCTCGTGGGTCTACTTGTACAAATTCTATCGCATGGCACGCACGGTGCTATCGGCGTTTTTCTTCAACAAGTGACGCTCAAATTTGGCTCCCACGTGCATCTACAGGAAGGTTAGTCAAACGAACAAGAATTAGAACGTTAACGTTCACCGTGAAGCAGATAATCAACCGTTCCAAGTTTCATTGAGCACTCACATTTCCATAATTTGTTCCGTCTTTTACTTTCTTTTTTTTATTACTTAATATTTAATTTATTATTTAATATTTTTGATCAGAGATTTTTTTGATTTTTATAAATCAAAGATTAAAATAAATTTTTTTTTTTAATTTTTGAATACATAAACATCTCGAATATTTTTAATTTTTAGCCATTAATTTTAGATTTATACATAACAATAACAATAAAAATTATTATTATTATTCGATGATATTTTTATCCTTAATGATTAGATTGTGACATGATCTTGTCTATTTTTTTATAAAGTTGTTTTTAGAAATTACGATTAAATTTCGTAGTAATTAATTATTAATATATTTATAAATTGTACGCAATAAAGCGATTTAAATCTCATTGCGTTTGACAGATAAACAATGTAGACTGAATTAATATGAACACTTTTACTTTCATTTACGTAGATGATATTGATCGACGGTCGCTGAATTTTAGCTGCGTGTTTACTTAACGAATCAAGTACTTTCAAAGGAAAATGTTAATTGAGTTTCCCTGATTTAAATCTCTCTCATACAAAGATATTTAAGATCTTCGATAAATGATATGGAAGCAGAAAATAACAACGATAAGAATGATGAAAAGACGCAATCATTCACTAATACAGAATTTAAGATAAATATAAGATAGATATAAGATTTATCAACCGAAATCTTTTTAGAGTAAAACATCATGATGATAGTTTTAATTCAGATCAGAAAAGAAAAAGTCATGCGATTATTGAAATTGGTCACGAAATGGGAACATGTCATCTGGTATTATGATTACTATCTGAAGCAGTAGTAAAATGGCGGTGCATTTTTAACATTGTTGATTTAACTTCTGACATTTTGTGATATTTCTCCGTAAAAATCACATACGCGCAAATCACTTCATTGGCAAACGACCAAAAGCGAAAAATCGCTTTTTAATAATCGGCATTTTTGTCGCACTTGTTAGTACTACTTATTTGAAAAGGATAAAATTAAAATTAAAAAGTTATTATACAGTTAAATATCTATTCTATGTGTAAGATAATGTTTCATGTATCAGTCACCCATATATCATAAATTATTAAAATCCTAAATAAAACATCATTATAAAATGTAAAATGTTATAAATATTAAGAAAAATTTATAATATATTTTACTTTGTAATATATTAACTAAAAAAATTCGAAAAAATACTATATGTTTAAAAGGAAAATAACTTTTACCTGTAACATTTTTTCTTCCAACATTTTCTTTAAAAATATATAATGAATCTATATTTTACAAGCATCATCTTTTATCGCGAATTAGGGACATTTTATTTAATTATATCTGTTCGACAAATCACCACGAATTGATGATCTTAATCTTGATCAATGACAAATGTACATCGACATGTTTCTTCATTTTCACGTGAAAGAAATAATCCAGCAAGAACGGACCGGCGACATTTGTATCACAACGGCTGTTTGCGCTGGCTGTAATAATCCTTCCTTATAAGGTATTTCGCTCATTGGGATGACGAGCACACATGGTCTCTCCTCCGAGTTTACGTTGGCCCAGATATCTCGCGAGACGGAAGCTCTCGCATCGCGACATAAGGGGCAAAGTTGCGGTATCGCAAACGATGATGCTTACAAAAACTGGTATACTAACTTGCCGCTTTATGGTCGCGTCAAAGGAACTCTCTCTTGCTAAATAACGAACTGACGAACGTATAATCGTAGGCACGCGAATATGAAGATTCGTGTAAAATGTGTCAAACAATTAAAAGATTAAGATATGAAGAGAGTACTTTGACAAACTGTCCAAGATAATTTTCAAACAAGAATATGTGTCTGTTCCTGTTTCTGATATGATCTCCAAACATGTTGTAGAAGAATTGAAGAGAACAAGTTCACTGTCTCGTGAACATACAATATAATTTAAGATAGCCTTTTATGATGCGAATTTGAAAAATAGATATGCAAAACTCATTAATTCATAGAAGAGAAATTAGTTCTCAATTTTTCTATACAACGCAAAATGAATACTAGAAAATTGATGTCATCGAAGCAGACTCGTATCAGAGCATTGATCCCGTTTGCATTTGAGACCAAGTCACGAGAAAGCGCTCTTTGCACGTGCACACACGCACGTGACATGCATGATGTTATGTCCTTGGGTAGTCTAATAGTTCCCTCTTTAAATACAATTCAGTGAATTTCATACTTAATTATTCTAATTATTTTTCTAATTGTTTTTCTAATTGTACTTATGAGACGAATAGCAAAGAATAATAATAGGGCAGCTGAAGTCGAATGTAAAGAGAAAAATACAAATTAACGGAAAATATGTAGGAAATTATTTTTATATCGGTTACAAATGTTATTTTCATCGAATATTTTACATGACAAATTTTGAACAAGTGCACATTTATCGTCAGTTACAGATTATGCAGATGTAGCATACAATTAAATACGAATGAACAGTTTCAATACGGTCCTGAGAGAGAATGTCAGACAGGTGACGAATTGGCATATATGATAAGATTCACGAATCCAGATGGGAGCAAAAAATTTGAAAATATGTCAAGAGAGCGACAGATCAATTTTTTGTTAGCATACTTAAATACCTGCTTCGGACATCTCCCGAAAACGTTGGCCTAGGGCAATAAAATCCCATCATCATCATCAAAAACCATACCTGTCACCTGCCTTCTATATGACCTACCTTCATCAACATGTCTTCTCGTTTATAATTATTGCTTATTTTGCATGCATTTACGCAAATCTGCTATGATAATATGCATTAAAATATGTACATGAGTTACATTTTTTACTTTTTATGAAAGTTAATGGTGAAATCCCCTTTGATAATTTATTTTTTATATTATATTAAATATTTATTATTAATATATATATTGCTAAAAACTAGCAATTTTTTATTTAATTAAAAAATATTTTCTAGATTTTTAAAATTTTTGTTGCAATTATACTATATATACTTTCAACTTAATTTATATAATATTATTTTACCTTAAAAAAATTATATTAAAATTAAAAAAATAAAGAAAAGATCAAAATTTTAAGAAAATATAAAAAAGCCAATACACAAAAAATACAATCAAATTGTATGATTGTCGTGAAATACACATACAACATATATAAAAAACATATATAAAAAAAAGAAATAGAAAATAAAACAATAATATGTAAATGATATGGACAAACACATATGTCTGATATAAAATCTCTTTGGAGACTTATGAGAGTTTCGTGACACGCAAGTTATAAATCTAAAGCACGGTCTAGATCTAAAAAAAACTACAGGGAACATTTTTATTTATTTTGAAGGACCGACATATTTTGAATTATTTCCAAATTAGTTTATTCAAAAGATTATATGTATATATATATATATATATATATATATATATATATATATATATAAAGATTGAAATTTAAATATAACATATAAAAAAATTAGTTTTTTATATAAATAATCTTTTTACTCAATTTTAATTTTGTTTAAAAAAATAACTAATTTAAACTATATATATATATATATATATATATATATATATATATTAGTTGTTTCAAAAAAGTTTCATAATTTTTTAAACTATTGAAATAACTTTTAAAAAAATAATTAATGTTTTTTATTGTTATTAAGTTGATATTTAATGAGTCTATGCACTCATTCTCTTATTGTTAGTCTGAATCCAACTTTATGTGTTTAGTTTTGATCAGTAATATTGATGTACTTGCTATACATTAATAATAAAATAGAAATAAACAGAGATAATAAAAAAAAAACAGATAACTATACAACGTATAAAACTTTTCCCAGAAATTGCACTGCTGAGAAAGCGCAAATAGTTTTCCACTTATCTAAATCCAAGCTAGTTACGTCCCTGGGTTTATCCTTAGATTTGCTTGGAAAAGAAGGAAAAATCCAGAGATTAAAATTCCATTGGATTAAAATCCAAGGCTGTTCGCATTTTTTCGCGGCGTCTGGTTTCTGACCTAGCCAGCGCTTTCGACGAGGGATGTAAAATATGCGTCATGCCGACGCAGAATTGTCGCGCGTACACGTTAATGTTGAGTACAAGTGAAGTATCTCGAGGCGGAACGCCGTTGCGTTCAACCATGAGACAACACAGATGAGAAAAGTACGATAAAAATTACCGGACTTAAAAAGTTTTTTTTCGCTCTCCCCCCCTGCAGCGAATGCTTTCAACGCGCGAAGCCGACGCATAAGTTCATCAAGATAAAGTCCATTTGAAATGCCTATTGTCGCGCAGACGCCTTTCTGTCTGGCTCTCTTGAGAGAAAGAGAACGATAAAGAAAGAACAAAATTCCGCTCTGTCACTTCTCACATTAAAAATTACGTTGAAAATATCTTACACACAACAAAAATTTCATTACAAAAATTTTCATCAACATGGAATATAACTGCCAACACAATAATCAATAATTATTGACAAATTGAAAAAAATGATAATTTATTTATAGATTATTATTTATTATTTATTATGATTTATTACAAAAATATGATAATAAAAATTATATTAATTTATTATTTTATTGATATTATTATTTTATGCAATTTATTGATAATTAAAATTATATTAATTATTTATTTGCCTTTTGATAAAGTTTCTTATGATTAAAAATTATATACTTGCTCAAAATCAAAACACAATAATTTAAATTACTACGAGTTTTATTCTGCCGAACGGATTAACCACACGAAATATAATCGAGATATGATCCTCGATACGAAAACGCAAGACCGCTCCGACATCTAAAAGGATTCGGTTATCTCCAAAGATCGTTTTCTCGGTGGGCGTTGTTACCGCAATTGTAATCGAGAAACGCTTTACTCTTTTCGCGTAGGACGTCGCCCGAAATTGTCCACTGCGACTCGCGACGAGTCTCGTAAAAAAGACGTCGACCTTTCGTACTTCTTGTCTTTCTTTCTCTGTTTCTTTCTCTGTTTCTTTCTCTAAATACGTCCGTCAGTCTATCTATCTGTCGCAAATATTCTTGTTACTGGAAATGCGTACCAGACATGTAATGCGTGCGGAAACCGCATCCGTAAATCCTTTGCAACGAGTTTAACGACTTGCACGTTGCTCGCTAAAAAATATTGTTCCCAGACGAATTCGTCAGGGACGAATTCGTCATTTATTTGTCATAAATATCAGACGATATTTGTCATATTTACGCAAAGCAAAAGAAAATTTTGTTTATTCTTTATTAATCTTATTATTATTATTATTAATTATCTCATTGATTTGCTATTATTAAATGTATCCTAAATATATACCTCAATAAAAATCATTATTTAAATAAAATTTATTTTTTCATATATTATTGTGTATCTCTAATATACACATTTAAGAAATTTAATGCTATTTTGCTAACAATATAGATATTTTACAGCAATTTTTTAAAATGTAATTTAACAACAGGAATTATTAGAGAAAAGGTACGTGCAGTAAGATACATTTTTTATAGCTCGTTTTTATTTATAGCAAGACCATAATTACATCGACGTCTAAACAGACGGCTGCGATCATCACTGCAATTATCACGTAATTGATTTTAAACTAATTGTACGCTCACGCATTCAAACCATTTCACACAATCTAATTGAGTTTGCAAGCAGAATTTAATTACAAATTTCGCGGGCTAATAAGAATTTAATCTGTTCATGCATATTGCCAGTGCTAATTCGTTAATGTTCACTATTATTGCTCGCTATTGTTGCGGAAAATTTATATATTTACAGATAAGATATTTTTTTGATATCTTAATTTTTTGCATATTCTTATGTATCTTTTTGATAACTACATATCCACGTCTAGATGTTTTAATAATGAATCTGTAATAACACTATTCACGGAAACGATTTGTTTTCTAGCAGAATTAATTAGGATTTATTAGTCGCTCAAAAATATATCTGTCAGTAAATCGATGTTGCATGAATATGAGTCTTTTTTATAGATATATTAAAGTGTATTTAAAATAAGTTATTTATGGATAAGAGGAGAGATAAAGATGAAGAGAAAGAAAGTAAAAAAACAGATGCGTAAAAAGTCATTAAAGCTTTTACAAGCGAATATCACGCGAAAAATTACAAAAAAAGAAAATGTCAATGGTACAGTAAATTGATACGTTATGATACATTAAATTTTTTCTAAATTTGAAAATATTTTTCTGTTAATAATTGCATTGGAGATGCCAAATATATTATAATATGTTATTTTTACCGTGATAAATCACATGATCATTTAAATAAATATATTATATATATATAAATGTTTTAAAAGTATTTTTCCATATCATGCTAAAAATAAAAAATAGTAAATAAGTTTTAATAAACAAAACGTGGATTTTTTAAAAATTGATTTAATTCTTAAATTAATTATATGTATTTGAATGTATTATCAGAATTGAGAAAACTTACTAAATTCAATGTACGTTGTCCGTTTCATATTTCGATCGACACTATAATGTATTACAATCACGTACGAAGATCTAATTTTCTATCGACAGTCAAGAAGCGAGTTTTCGTAGAAAAAAATTGATCATTTATTTCATTGCATTCTCCGATATAATTCAATTATCTCGATCAAACTCGTCACAAGCTTTCCTAAGAACATATTCTTAGAAACAAACGCGTAACGTTTGAATATATTATGTATCACTAAATATATCCATTTATAACTATTGAAAAATTTTATTAAAAAGTAAAATAAATAAATATATTATATTAAAAAGTAAAATAAATAAAATATAAAATATTACGCGAAGCATGCAAATATAACTACAAATCTTGCGAATTTTAATATAGATGTACGCTATTTAAAGCAAATTTACTCGGTCAGATTTTTTGTTTGTAATTGATATTAATTTAAAAAAAAATGATATATAGAAAAAGTATAATAATTATAATTAGTATAATAATTGTAATAATATGTGTAATATATAATTTTTTACTACAAAAATTAAATATAATAATTATGAATCATATCATACAAATTAATTAAATAAAATTTGGAATACAAAATATTTTACAATGCATTGATAAAAAACGCGGCAGAAAAAAGATAAAATATGATCAGACACAGTGTACGTTTGAATTATCGATCCGATGAGCATGAACGCAACAAGTCGATTACAATCCTTGTGTAATACTTGTCATGGTACAGAAAGAGCTCTGCATGCATGCTTATAGCTATGCATATAACGAAATGACTCGCGTTAAATTTCTGATGAGAAGCAATTCTTTCAAATCCTATACAATGTCGATCACGATAAAAAGAAACTGACAACAAATGGATGCCTTTCTATATGTTAATAAGTCTAAATGAAAAACCGAGCAGTATAATGACAATATAATCAATTTACACAATATAAATAATTCTAATATATAAATATGTGTGTCATAGTAATTATGCAATTTAAAAATCCTTTTACAATTAGAATTATTATAACAAGTTTTTAAAATATAATTATAATTAAATAGTTAAGTATTATTTGTGGATTGTTTTCTCGTGGCCTAAAATATTTATTTTTATCATTAAAATCTTAATTTTTTTTAATTAGAAGTTATTAATATCTTGATAATAATTTGTAAAACATAATTGAGTCTTAATAAGATATTTGGCAAACACGAATTTATGAACCGATCAATATATTTGACGTTTTTATCAGAAAAACTATAAGTATTTTGATATTAATATCGAGGGTATGGTATATAATGATTTTTTGTATCGAAGGGATGACCGTATCTCTCGAGGGTCTCAATGGATTCTAATCCCCTTCGTCATCAAGTAAATAAATCCGAACCTTCTGTCAGAAACATCGCCTGTTTCAAAAAGAGAACTAGGAGAAAAAACCTTGCTAGAAAAACCTTCCATTATTCGCGGATGTAAAGATATGCGTACAAAAAGAGATAAAGATTCGCTGTCATTCTGTCACCAACAGAAATCAAAAACTTATCACGCCGACACCAATGCTTTCCGCTTTTCAAAGCGATTAGAGCTTCGTGAAATTAGATTGCCGTATTTCATATCGCTCGAAAAACCAGGAAAAACTCCGATCGGAATTGATTGATTGCAAATTTCTTGTTTATTTAATATTATATTACACACACACATGATTACGTATTGCATTAAAATTATTTTGCAATAATTTATACATTAGCTTTGTAACAAACAAAATGGTTAAGAGTTATAATTAAGAGTATTAAACATTCTTTATAAATTTAATATATGTCACACAAATAATAGCTTTTCTAAAAAACGCACAATACATGCTACATATTATATATACCCATTTTATCAATTTTTAATTGATGTATATACACGCAAGTTTATCTGGATTAGATAACTATGTTTCAAAAGAAATCTTGAGGGAAAACTGCCTTGCCGATCATAGATTTGTATGTCATGTGATTCACAACTATTCGCTAGAATACTATAGTTATACGATGGTTACCATAAATGAAACAGAAAAATCTACCTACGCATGGTAGCGCTCATTACATTATGATTTTGACATTATTATTACAATAATTTCTTACAGTCATCTTTTATAAATAAAAAACGCATGACTGAGATTTTTTCTCAAGATTAAAATTGAATTAAAAAATTAAGTATCTTATTTTATATAATAAAAAAAGCCTCAGATTTATTAAACACATCTTTTATCTCTGCGAATATTTTTCCTTAACCCTAACAAATAGAACATATGTATTTCTTGCATTTTCAGTGATTTATAAATACGTAAAAATGAGTAAAAAATAAAATATTTTTAAGAATTAATCTTAAAAAAAGCGAACAAATAAAATTTTACCTTTCAAATGATGATTTCAACTTTATGGAATTTATCTGAAAATTTTGTGTGGTTTAAACACAAAGATAAATTCTTAAAAAACATCAATTTCAAGTTAATGAACTGTCACAGTATTTGATTGATACTTTCAATCTAGCTCTCAAAATCTGTTATGTGTGTGTGTGTGTGTGTGTTCATTGATTAATTATCATTTAGACTTATTTTAATAACTCAAATATGACTTATCAATTTGTCAACTATTTATATTCATTATAATAAATAATCTGCAATTCTCTATCCTGCAATCAATGTGAATGAGGGTTACTCATAGATTAATAAAAAATTAGACAAACACATAGACATAGTCAAATATTTCATAGGAGCTATTGTGGCTCTGAAAGGGATGCTTATTTCATCCCTTCGTAGCATTAATATCAGTGTCATATATGTGTACATTATACACACCACACACACACACACACACACACACACACACACACACACACACACATGTTCAAAATTTAGTTAAAATAAATAAATTAAAAATATAGACAATCTTAAATTTATGAAAAGAGTTTTCTAAGATGATTTTAAATGTTCTCGTGATTACTTATAAACACAACTACAGCTCTCAAAGACTCTATAAGCCATTCTTTTAGCCAAATACATCACGCGTCAATGAGTCGTATCGACGTTCTGGTTCATTAGACAGGTTGATCGAGAACGAAGAGTTTGGCAAGCAGACGACGAAACCTCGAAATCTGCTTCTACTATCTCCTTCTCTTCACGCAATGGAGAGAAGTGCTTAACGACTCGGCAATCTAACTGAGTGACTTATGTTCCTTCTCTCGAGAATTACGACCGCCGAATTACATTCGCAATCTTTTCTTTCTTCTTTGTGTGTTCATTTCTAATTAATTTGTAGATTTTGCGACAAATATACCTCCAGTTTGCTTGATTTTTACTTTCAATTTTCCGTTGAATATAAAACAGAACTAATATATAATAAGAAAATATAATAAGAATATATATAATATACATAATAAAATATATCGATGAATATTATATTATTCTTCTCTAATCAATAATTTACATATAAAAGAATATAAAATATTATTTGTTTAAAAGTCATATCAAACGTTTGATGGAATTTATATATTTAAATTTAAAATCACATATGTGTATTTCATGTATTTGCGAAAAAAAGACTAGCATAAAATCCTATATTTTGTCAACTTTATATGTAATTATAAAATTAATTACGCTTCATATTCTTTCTTTATGAAAGTACTTTTATATTAATTACTAATTAATAATTTTTATAATAATTATTAGCAACATATAGAAAAAAATAAATGTTTCTGATTCCAGCTTTATAATTTTTGCATTTAGTTTTCTCAGATGGAATCTTGTATTGTTAATATATGTATATAATTTTTTAGTTTATAATCAGAAACAATCGCAATTTACGAAAATCCTAGAACTTTTGCTCCAAGAAGTTAAACGCGGATTATCATGGCTTAGATATCATGGCATTCTACGATTTATTCTACTTCATCTCTACTTATTCTCTTCAAGAACCTTGACATTGAGATTTTTTTATATTATTACTATGACCACTCACAGAAACGAATTGTTTCATCCACGATTATGAAGCCTATTAATGTTACTGTCTCATTTTGATGAGATTGGTTAGCGAATTGGAAGAGAATAAGATAAGGCAAACTACCATTTAGAGACTAAGAGTTATTAATCACGAGAAACAGCGATTTTTGGTAACTCAATCCCTTCCCATCTTTCGTCGCCATCACCCCTATAATTTAGCTGCGTAGAATAACAATAATACTCTGAATACGTGCAAGGAAAAGAGTTTAATGGATTATTACCCTTCGCCCAGTTTGCTTCATTATCTAAATATAGTACCCTAATGCACAGTCACATGCGACATTCTGTATTATTATTATTATATTTAAATTTAATTTTTCTAATTTTTGACTATTCAAGATATCGATTTGCATCTCGCTTTAAAAAATATTTAATTTTTGGATATCCTTTTTTGAATATTTCTTTGAACGTAAATTTGAAAGCATAAAATTTACTAAAATAATTACATTATATATTTATATTAAGAAATAGTTTTGAAGTTTTACCTTTTTTATGCTTGGTATAGCAATGCTACTGCATCTCATGATTTAATGAGTATATTCAAGATTTGATACAGAAATGACAGCGTTTAATTTGTTCTGCGATCGATAATTTAGATGATATTAATCAAACTTTTTACATATTCTGTATGCGATAAAATTTCGAATTCAGATCTCAAACATCCGCTTATAGAAGAGAAGTCAATAATTCACATGCACAAACAATCTTGTCTTTTACACACAATAAAATCCCAATGTTATCCACCGTTATCTAGGGCATTCAGATTTATAAGGGAATCTAACACACTTCAATTTCATCGAAACTAAAAAACGAAAATAGAATGTTCGAAACAAGAGATACATTTTATACATCAATGTGATTAAGCCTTCTTTTCGGGAGAATGCGTTTAAGATGACAAAATATCGTGTTAATCGTAAGATTTATAATGGATTCGACAGCTGCAACATGGACCCATGTGATAAAAATAGGCATCATTGTCGAGGATTTTAACGATACAATGATCCAAAACAATCTACGAGACCCGTGTGCATGATATTTATGCACTTTGACCGACAATTCTAATCTCTTATTTAGCGCTGAATGTATTTTGTTGCGACGACAGAAGAAAAGAATATCGAGCGTCTTGTAGCGTGTATTCATTTACTTCGTGTTCATTTTGGCAGAAGATTGAAACGGCTTCGATTTATAATACTTTGTTCAAAATATATTCGACTATATATCACATCAATACTTAATCAATACTTAATAAAAGCTTGTTGAAACATCATGCACAAAAGTGCGTAAAATGTAGTTGATATTAGAGTTATAATAAAATCCATTATTCTGTCACATCTCTCTGATAATGTACATTATTGATTAAATATAATTATTCTTATCTAATCGTCATCTCGATGAGATGCATTTTATAGAGTCAATTATATAATGATAATTAATTTAATCAAAGGAAAGTCTCGCATATATTCTAACTATTTCTCCACGTTCACATATATATATAGAATTTCATCTCTAGAAATAATCTCCTCTCTAAAAATAAAAAATATTTTCTCAATAGAAATCTCACAGAAAAGTCAGAATATTTATAACGCAAAATATTTCTTGTTAGCTTTTTCAATTTTTTAAAGCAAATTTATTTAAATGTTTTTATTTTTTAATTTAATTTGCCAATTCTTTGCCACGTGATATAGAAATTAAGGAATTAAAAATTACTAGATGACACTGACATATTAAATTATCACCATTATGTTATCGTGATATGAAGAAATCGTTAAATCCAATTCCACGTTATATATTCTATAAAAAGCGTAGGGAGTAGGATGTACGATGTCGGAAGGAATCGTTATGATCTTTCAGACGATCGACGCCTACTCAAGCGTGCAACAAAAGGTGCTCCGTGAAACCGTCGAAACTTTTTCCTATACGTCGCATTTATTTTACGACCCTCACTGCGATGATAGTCTCTCTAACACCGATTTATCGCTGTTGGAATTTGAATTATTGCATTCGAAACACTTTTTCGCGGTTTTCCTGTCTCATCATTTTCCATATATCACAATAATGCAGATAAGAATATTTTATAGATATACAGAAAGAGAGAGAGAAATTTCTTAAAATTTAACTTATTCTTTTATATTTCGCAATTTGAATTTTCTGAAGAATGAAATGTCAACATTAAATTTTAAAGCTTTTGAATATAATATATTCTCGATATCTTTTTATGAAATAAATTTATTTTTTATAAAAAAATATTGAGACATCTATAATATAAAATGATATAATTGAAAATAAATACAAAGTTAAAAAATTGACTTTGAATTTATCAAAAAATGTATCATTGAAATATATTGTTATTATAATATTGTTATTATAATATTAAGTTATATTCTTTACTAGCTATAATAATATAAGATACATATACAAATATTTAAAAAAAAATTATTTTTAATAATTTTTAATAAACATTTTAATAATATAGAAACATTAAATGGCAAATGAGATATATACATATTAAAAATCATTTATTAAATGTTACTGTTATCGAGCAACCAATTCAGGTTGCATGAAATAATTTATAGTGTAACATTTTCGCAAATAAGACGACAGAATAAAATTTTAAACAATTCGATGATTTTTATTAAGTGAATGACCAACAATTTCAAAGTGAGCAAATCAATATATATATCGATTTAATGTATCCCGATTTGTAATCGGCGTGCGACTTATAGTTAATATTGGTTAATACTGGTAAATATGGTTAATACTATATAATTCACAAAAATGACAAGAAATCAAATCATTTGATTATTTAACAATCCTATTATTATGTAATCGTGATTGTATCAGAAAGATATTATGAGCCGACATTGATCAATAAGATACTCTAATTGTTCGATTATCAGTATACTTCGAAATCAAAATAAATTTTATTGCAAGAAAATTTTTAACTGTACAAAACATGTATCAAAAACGAATTGGCGCATTGCGCTTAATTTCTTTTTCGTAATCGACTTCTTGAAACTTATTAAAATCTGTAAATAATAATTCAATCGTGATTTCCTTTAGAATTTTCATCAAAAATTTTGTAAAAAGATCGACAAATTAGCATACTTGAGTCTTCTTCGTGCGAAAAAGTTCTTTGAGATCCTATTATAGTTCTTTAAACTCTTATTATATTTCTATTATATTTCTATTATAATTCTATTGTATGTAATTGCATGCTTTTCGAGAAATGGTATACAACTGATTTGATCGAGGAAACTTACTTATCTTCCAATATATATTTTAACAAACTAATTTTATTTTATTTTATTATTTTCTCATGCACAAGAGAGAGTTTACGATTCAACTTAAATAAAACTATCACATTCCATGCATTGATATGACAATAATAAAATCGCGTCAATCGTCGACAAACAACATTGTTATACCAAGTTATATCAAGTTATATCAAGTTTTCACCTCGCGATTCCGTCGCAAATCCATCGCCCACGAAAGCACGTGGTGAACTCAGGAGAACAAGAGAATTGGACCACTCGCTTCCTCTACGCAAGCTCGGTTCGCGGAGCGCGCGTCTCTTCTGATCCACCTCGGCGAACTCAGTCGACGTTTAGCAACGCGCCTTTCATCTGGCGTTTCAACAACCCTTCCGATCGGAACACGCGATATATACGCGCAAAACGTGCCAATAAATTATTATCGCTTCTGAAAAACTGAATGCGTTCGTTATACTGCTTGTCATAATTCAAAAGATGATGTAATATATCGTCATTATCATCAATATCGAATCACAAGTAAAATCGGAAGCATCCATCGTTCGATAATTAAATATAATTTGAGATCAGGTGTGACAATCAAACTGAAATTTTGAGATAGAATATAGTGTAATTATCATCGACTAGTGAAGCAAGAAGGAAGATCATTGTTTCGACAGAACTTCAGTAAAGAGTGATCATTATGTGTCACGCATATTTTCGAAATCATTGTTTCAGCAAGATTCCGCGGTAGGTTCATTAACCCGCTTTACATTGAAACTGTATAACTATATTTTTATCATGGCCACGTTACTGGCATGCAAATTATAGCTGAGATCTTTTATTCATGTTGGCGAGAAATTTTATTATTTTGAATTCTTTCGATTGTAATAGAAATGATTTAGAAGAAGAGTCAAGCAAAATCTCTATCTCTCAAATTTTTATAACATGCTGCCCATCATTAATCTTTCAACGAAAACTTATTTCTCGTTGAACTTACGCACTACCATCCGCGTTTAGCTCTTATTGCCTTTAAATTTAAGTTTATGTTTTAATACACAGAGCCTAATTTTTTATAGTTATTAATCTTTTAATTAATTTAATCTTATGATTAGTTTACAAAAATCAATCTTAAATCTTTATTTAATTCAATTATAAATTAAATTTAAAATTGATATAAAAAATTTGAAAGTGCGTAATAAAAATATCACAACAAAATAATTATTCACAAAAATGTTTCTTTTTTCAAAAAGTACACGCTTGTACGAAAAAGATATTCTTTATATAGTTTTGTATTGTTATATTCAAACTTATATATACATTATTTAATGTAATCAAACTATTTAATGTTTAGTTAATATATACAAAATTAATAATACTTAGTAAAAATTTCTTTATGCAATACATTTCATTAAAATTCATTCCGTTTAAGCTTCAGTCAAACGAAACATATAATTTCGGAAAAATAATTTCCAGACAAGTTTTTATCACAACGCGGCAAACTTTCTCGAATACGAATTTCATATTAAATTTGAGATAAATGAATATGTTATTCCAAATGAAGTCATGGCTCGTTTATCTTCTCTTAAAATTACACAATTGTTGAATTAGTAAGTGTGATAAAAGCACGATACGCTCCGAGATTTCTCGCTTCTTTTCTCCTCAATTCTTCCCTTCCTTTTTTATTTCTTAGTCAGTTATACCGGATTTCGCCTTTCACTCACCACTCTGCAACCCCCCATCCCTAGTTTTCTTTACAGATTCTGTTTGCCTAGCCATTATGCTTTTAGCATAATGCACTTACACGTGTATATATCCATCGAACATGCTAACTATAACGACGAAATTCACGACTAGAAACATACATTATCTCAACGGTTCCGGTTAACTTATTTTGATTTCGTTTTTATCGTCCTTTATAGCTATCTTGTTTCTTTCTTTTTGGTATTAACGTAAGATCAAATATATATAGATATATATATTTGATCTTACTATAATATAATTTACTATATATATATATAGTAAATTATATTATAAACTAATTTAAAAATAATAACTATTAATTTTTCTTGTAATTCTCCTTCTTCTTTTAGAACCTGATTTTACTATTTATTTATTATAAAAGTCGTTTACTTTCTTTTTCCATTTAACTCTGTATACATCCTCAACATTATAGAGATGAATAATGAAATAAGCGAAATTCAAATCGCAATTTGAAATCAACCTCTTACTATTTTCATCTGCAATTCGTTAGAGAGAAAATTTAAAATATTTAAGTTTGATTTCATATTAAATATTACGACTATAATCCAACATTTAATTCAATTTTTAGTGTGTTATAAAAGAACATAATTGCTGCATAATAAATGGTATTATCGCGTACGATCAGTGACGTCGATAGCGGCATATAAATTCGTATCATGGCGAATGGGCAACCTCTGACAAGAATATACATCATATCGATATCGGAAAAGGTAATTAAAATCGCGTATCATCATCGATATCAAAGAAGATAGTCACTCTATCGCGGAATGAAGAACCGAGTTCAAAGTCCCGTTTATGAAGACAGCGGAGTCGCGATTTCTGGCGAACTCGGCGAGCCTTCCTTTTCCGGGGAATGTGAGGGAATAGTGTCCCTTCAAGCGCCGAAAGAAATCGAGGAAAATGCAAATCCTGATCCTAGGTTCGAATATACAAAATATTGCAATAAACTACTGAACGATCAAGATACTGTTCAATTTTGTGTCAAAATAAATTAAACGATCTGTCTAAAACTTTTCTTTTAAATTTAGTTGAATCTATCGTTTTTATTAATCTACAAATTTATAAATTAAGATCAGATTATTTTTATTTTTAAGAAAGATTAATACTTTAGTTAGTTATTAATATAGAATATTTTATTATATGATGCAATGTTTAAAAATTAATATTTTTAATATCTTATATATTTTTCGATAGCTTTTATTTTTCTAAACCAAACATCACGCGTGTTATAAAACTTTATAATCGTGATATCTAATCATCTATGTCTCCAATGTAATTATGCGATCGGGTTTGACATGATCCTCGAATTTTATGTCAGATATGCTGCGCAATGCACTATAAGACAACATTATTACCCCGAAAATGGTTGGGGCTGGATCATCGTCGTGACGGGTGTCATGGTACAGATTCTCACCACGGGAATTCAAGGGGCTGCCGGGGCTTGGTTATTACTTGACGGAACAAAACGATATCGTCAAACTCTTCTCAACGTAGGTAGGTGATGTAGTAAGTGCGCAAACATTATTAACAATATCCAACATGACTTCATCAAAAATAATTTGTTAAACTAATTGCACGATGTATAAAAGAAGAAAACTATATTTGCTTATTAAATATCTACTTCGTGTAAACACGAAAGATAATATTTATGAAAAAACTTATATATTTTTATCTAATTTTTATCTAATTGTTTACAATCTAATTATTTACAATTAGACGAAAATATGCTTTTGCATTTTATTAAATTATTATTTTTTCGTTATTGATGGAGAAAAAAATAAATTAAAAACATAATACAAACAAAAATAAAGAAAAGAAAAAATGATGAGTAATTTATAGAATTATCAAAGTTTCAATTTTATAAAGATTGAAATTTATGTTTTCCAATACATGAAATGATATATATTATTTCTACAAAAGAGAGAGATGTCGAGAATATACTTCAAACATTTAATCAGGAAAGAATAAAACATAAAAATGTATTCTCAAATGATTTCCAATACACTAAGCACAATATGGACAGTACTTTCAAGTCTATACAAGCTTCTTTCATTATTATTATTTGTAACAAATTATACCGCAAACGGATTATTATTGTGAAAGTGAATTTGCAGATTATAATTTATTTTTGACGACTCTTGCATGCTATTTGCATTACTACTTTTAAGTCTAAATAAATTTCGATAATCCTGTAACACAATCGTATCCCAAAAAATCCTGAAATTTTATGAGAAGCTAATTCGAGCGACTTAGCGGGAATTCGAAAAGGACAAACGGAAATGAATGGATCGTGTTATCTGGCAAGAATCCCAAACACTTGAAGAGCGGAAAACACTCTAATTGGTTTGTTCTGTTTGTTGATGACAAAAGATACATGTACTAAATCTTTATATATATTTAAAATATTTACATGTTTTTTATTAATATATTAAAAGCTAATTTCGTATTTCATTTTAGCTAGTATTCTTTAATGTTTTACGTCTTTAATTTTCTTTATTATTGTCACTCCAGTTTATAATTAAATATTTTTAAAAAGTACTATAATTAGTTTAAATTAACATAAATTAATTATTTTGAAAAATTTCATCCTTTAGAAATATTTATATAAAAAATTAAACATCTATTTATTTGCGCATAATTATCATAATTATTCTTTTACTTAAATATATACATATATTCTTCAATTTTTATATTGAATAATATTAATGCAAAAATTTTAATTTCAATAGTTAATTTGATATAAATGTACATATGTATAAAGCACTTCCATCTATATAAATTATAAAAATTCTATATAAATTCGCTATTATCAAATTAAAAGTGAAAAAGCATGTATTTTTCTACTTATTGCACAATGTGAATATTTAATATAAATATTATTCCTGTGAAAAAATAGATGCTTTTGTTCAAAAATTGTTTATGAAAGCAAAACAATATATCAAAAATATAATTTATAAAATTATATTTTCTCATCCCACAAAGTAATTCATTTTTCTCTAAAAAAGAATTTTATAAACTTATTTGTTTTAATGCGATGCTGCTTAGTTCGTGCATATAAAATTTACCCAATTAATTATTTGACCTTAAATTATATATAACATTAAACATAATTACATAATTTTTATAGAAATACATTTCTGTCAAAATTATGTAATAATTCAAAACTTTGTAAAACAGAACATTTTTCTTCGTATCTGTACAACTGCATAAAAAATCGAAAGACAAATACAAACAATGCGCACTTGTGCTGCTTTAAGCCGTTTCTCTCGCTCCTTAAAGAACTCAGCGAGGAGATTCTCGCGAATCGAGCTTCCTCGTCCTTCGCGAGGACGCTTGCTATGTAAAACCCGACTAGTCCGCGAGTCGTTGACCCTGGTGGTAGCTCTCGCTCTTGCCAATTCACTCTCGCTATCGTTTTCACCCATTCCATCGACGGAGACTATCTCGCGAGTGGGAGGAAGATACGCGATTCTCGATAAAGAACCTGAACCTGACCGAGAAAAGTAGCTCAAGGAAAAACGCGAAAAGTGACAAAACGCAGAGTGTTTATGGTAAATAAACGTCTTTCTTGGACTTCACAAACTGGAAATTGTTTAATTTCTTATATATTTTTCGCAGATTCCACACAAAGTGTGTACCATAATTCGTTATTATCATACAAATTGAAAATGAAAAAAATATGCATTAAAATCTGCTTGCTAGACGAATATTTAATACGAAAAATTGTATGATTTTATAAAAGAATATATTAATTTTATAAAAAAAATAGATTCTTGTGTTTGATAATTGTTAGTGAAAACAAAATGTTACTCATTCAACAATCGGCAAATCAATGTAGAATAAAAATAATATTGCCACACGCGCACATACCAATTTAATATTGGGGTTTCACAGATATTACAGATTTATGGACTTTATCATGTTATCAGGGAAGTATTTCAACTTAATGTATTCTGAGAAATAACTCCCTGCATACAAATCTTTTCCTGAACTTTCACATTCTTTCTCCCTCGTCAACATCCTAAACGATAATAACAGAAACAGCCTGTGTGTATCCCAAGACGAATCCGGACGTATATATTTATTCTCGCGTGTAGGAGGGGATCCCAAGACGATTGCAGGCTCCCAGGAATCCCATTGGTATCCAGAAGGAGAAAAAACCGAGGGAGATCTTGCGAAAGGCACCGGTCTTAAATGACGCTTCCACACGGATAAGTCGTTGACGACATTTAACGCATATCCATCGCACTCCCTTGTAGCAACAGTGAGATTAATAACTGCTTTTTCCCGCGCACGACGCGGCGCCCGTTTGTCTCCTTAACCGGCGGCCCGTTACTTACTGCCGCAATAAAGAGCACTCGCGATTGATGAGCTCGCGTATCGATGCGACCGGTGAAAATTAATTAAACGATTCTCCGCCTACGGCGACCTAATCGCGCCCGCTTAATAGCTCGATGTCGCAATTAAAACGGTCTTAATGCAATCGAGTGCTCGGTATCTAAGACTGACGGTTGTATTAATTGGCGTTTTAGCGAGAGCGATCGCGGACCTGCGATAGAAAATGTATTTTTTTTTGTACGTACATATTACATATAATATATTCGATTGATCGATAATTTAAAATATATATTTTCCTTAATTTATAAAAAAATTACTATATGCGATATATATGGTATGATGGATTAGGGGATGTAAACTATCGCTGTTTGCGCGTGAACTTCCGGTTATTTTGGAGTTAAGTAGATGCAAGAGAGAGGTATCCCTGGCTTTATCCTTCAGACATGATTTATCGATAAGATTTCATAGCTGATAGAGAGAGAGAGGCGCTAAACGCATCGTGGTAAGAATAAAACAGAAAAAAAGAAGAAGCATGAAAGAGGATATTCGCGTTTAGCGCATCGATGTGCTTTCTGAAGATTCTTTGGATGCTGCGACTATCATAAATCATTTAAGAAACGATGGATGACAGCGTGTAAACCTTATTGGCTCCGACTTGCCGCGCATCTAGGGTATGACAATAACTTACTTGTGTTAGACGATACATATCGCGAGTCTTATAAGGAAGTATATATAAAGTCGCTGGATATTTAATCCATTTCCGCGGCTGGAAATGTAGGCAGAAATTGTGACCCATTCAATTCATGCTGACGAAGGAGATAATATGAGAAGTAGATGAAATTAAAGAAAGAAGGAAAATGTCATTCCATGGAAGGCAATATACAGGGTGTTAGAAAAGTCTGGAAACGGTCAAATATCTCGATAAGAAAGAGTTTTACTAGAAAGTGTTTCAGACAAACATTGTATGGTTTCGAGGGGGACATAACATGGTACCATTGGTTTGACCTTGAAGAGTTATTTGAAGGTCACATGAAGGTCACCTTCAATTTCTTAAATGGAACACTAAATTTTTTATTGCATATTTTTATAACTTATCTTGAGGGCTTTCCAAAACACTATAATTAAGTTAGTTTTCATTAAGTATTTTCCGAGTTATGAGGCTTGAAATAATTTCTTAATTTTACATAAACCGTAAAATATCTTGTAAAATATTCATTTTTCGAGTATCTTACCTTAATACTTTTACGTACAAAATAATGAGAGGAATCAATTGATGTAAAGAAAACACATAGTTGTTTTGAAGAAAAAATATGTAATTTGCAATTAATAATTCCATATTTTTTCTTAAAAACAACTATGTGTTTTCTTTACACGAATTGATTCCTCTCATTATTTTGTACATAAAAGTATTAAGGTAAGATAATCGAAAAATGAATATTTTACAAGATATTTTACGGTTTATGTAAAATGAAGAAATGATTTCAAGCCTCATAACTCGGAAAGTACTTAATGAAAACTAACTTAATTATAATGTTTTGGAAAGCCCTCAAGATAAGCTACAAAAATATGCAATAAAAAATATAGTATTCCATTTAAGAAATTGAAGGTGATCTTCATGTAACCTTCAAATAACTCTTCAAGGTCAAACCAATGGTACCATGTTATGTCCCCCTTGAAGCCATATAACTTGTCTGAAACACTTTCTAGTAAAACTCTTCCTTATCGAGATATTTGACCGTTTCCAGACTTTTCTAACACCCTGTATATAAGAAGAGAGAAAAGGTTGACAAATTTAAATATCTAACATTAAAAAAATTTGTATTAAATGTTATATGTGTACTCCAAGATATACGTTCCATTGTTTTCAAACATTGACAGTGAACGATATCGAAAGTAGCGAGCGAATCGATGCGATAAGCAAACATTTCCCGCTGTGGTTACATTGCCAATCGCGCGCGGTTTATCCTCCGATCGGAAAGCATCGGAGAAAAATTGGATTCTATTGTTATGATGTATAATCCGCAAAAAGCGAATTCGTTTTACCGTTGACATATTCCCAAAGATCCAGGCGGAAAATATGATGACACGAATCGCGACTTCATCATTCCTCAGACATCGTTCGACGTTCGTCAAACAAACGGATGATCTGTATCGATTTTAAATAAACAAACAAGCAAAAGAATGAAGTGAAATAGATAGTTGACATAATGGTAGAGACATAATCGAAGACAATATGCCAGAAAAAACGAAAAGACGAAATGAGAAACGGATGCTATATATACGTGTATAGTTCTAGTATTCTGTTATCTATAACGCGTGACAAAAATCGAAGTCCTTTTGAAATTGCTATGCATGATTTGACATTTATATGGGGCAGATTATGGGCGATTTACGAGAGAGTCGTATCTCCTTCGGGACCATAGATCCACAAATACGCCGCTGGCGTAAAAAGTTAATAACAACTCCGTGAAGAGACTTCCGTTCATATCTCTCCGCAGCGAAATTAATTCCGTCGAGTTTGCGCGTACGGGTAGATATATAAATGTGTAAATATATATCTATACCTTGGTAACAATAAAAATCTTGCAATATTAGGGGGGCGGCATGAAGACAGATATATTGTACGTAATAATTATAGTTATTATTCTTTCTTTCCGCAACCATGCTCGTTTAGTTCTATCTAGAAGCCGTCGTCTAGACAGCAGTTAAGTAAAATTTGCACAATACCTGTACACGATGTTTTCTGTTACAGGGTGGCTGGGGGCAATGTCGACGGGTGTCGCTTTACTGGTGTCGCCGGTGACGATAGCGTTTTGCCGAAGAAAGAGTACAAGAGTCACGGCAGTTTTGGGCGGCCTCGTTACCGCGCTCGGCTGCCTCTTCACTTCTTTCGCCTCGCAGTTTCACCAATTGTTCTTCAGTTACGGCACCGTGGTCGGTGAGTAAAAATCGTAATGATAACGAGACTCCGGAGAACTACCTGCGGTAGTGCAGCTGCAGATTCCTATAATACGAGAGGGATGTAAAGATAATGAGATTCTTGGATAACCGAAACTATCAACTGTAAAATCTCTCTCTTTTAAATCTACTTGATGTCGTCTGAATCGTTAATTTTGATTATTTTTAATTTTAATGATAATATATGCAATATCCTCTAATATTTATGAAAAATATATATATAAAAATAAATAAATAAAATATAAATAAAAATATATATCCTCTAATATTTACGAAAAATATATATATATGTATATCGCATTTGTATTGCCAAATGATTATTATTATATGTCATCTTTTTTTCATCTATAGGCGTTACTAATATTATTGTTAATTCTACTAATTTTTCCATTCTAACTCTTCTTTTCATTGAAATTTTATGATTTGAACGTAAGCAACAATTTCAAAAATGCAGAATAATCGACGAAAATTATTATTGGATCCTACGAGAAAAATAGGGATGGCCACAAATATTTGAGCCATCGATTTTTTTTTCATCCATGCAGGGATAGGAGTTGGAATGACACGAGACTGCAGCACATTGATGGTGGCGCAGTATTTCAAGAGGAAGAGAGAATTGGTCGAAATTTTCATCGTGTCAGGAAGCGGCTTGGGTATAGCGGTCATGTCTGCTTTTATAAAAGGGGCGATCACGTAAGTTAAATCATAACAAAACAACGTCAAAGGCTTGTTTTAATAAATTCAATAATATATGCGAACGAAAAACAAAACGCAAAACTCATTACATTTTTTAAATTAATCTTCATATAATTCTATCGTGTATTAATAAAACATTATTTCTAAAGTATCCCCTATTATTATTAATAAAAACGAAATTATTAAATATTCTTAAATTATTATGTATTCTTCGACTTTGAATATATGATTAGAATAGTAGAAAATGTATATGAAATATAATTATACATCATTATTATTAAAAACTTACAGAATATTTATAATTGAAATATTACTAAAAAAATTAATAAAAATTTACAAAATATTTGTAATTGGAATGTTACTAAAAAAATTCCACCAATATTGCTAAAAAAATTTTATATGCAAAGATTTTTTTATTACAGTAAAATCGGATGGCGACTCGGCCTTCAGGCTGTCACAGGAGTGGTTTTTCTCACTTTCATCCTTGGCACTTTTTACCGTAGCGCTTCGCTATATCATCCTCAACGGAGAGCAATTTTACATTTAAAGAATCAAAAGCGTAAAATAAAAGATAAAAACAAGGCCGATGATAGGCCACCATTTTTCGATTTTAGCACTTTGAAGAGTAAAACAGTGAGGATTCTCTTGGTGTCTACCGGAATTTCGGCGTTTGGGATCAATACACCGATATTTTATCTGGTAACAACGAGGAGTGAATTTAAAAAAACTGACGCAGCACATACTGCATCCATTTTTTATGTTTATTCTTGATTCGATAATGAATTGCATGAAATGCGATTTTTCAAAAAATATGTCTTATAAATTAATACAGATTACAGTATTTTATATAGATATATCTTATTGTATTAAATTATACATACCTATAGAATTTCACTAAAATTGCGCAGAATTTATCTTTTATATATCATTTAAGTAAAAATTTTATCATTATTAAGTAAAAATTTTACCCTTCTATAACAATTATATTTTTAATTAAAGTAATACACGACAAATTTATAATGAAATTGCTATTTAAAATAAAAAAATTTATATTATAATATTTAATTTTGAGATAATTTTAGATATTAAATTATATTTTTGAACATCTAGCCGCAAAAAGTAAATATTAATATCCGATGTACATTTTAGGCTTTAAAATGCATAAAATAAATGATTTTTCTTCATGTAGGCGCATCAGGTCGAGGAAGAAGGTCTCGGGGATGCAGTTGTCTTGCTGCAAGCTTACCTTGGACTCGCTTGGACTCTCGGCTGCGTAGCATTCGGCCTTTTAGTCGTTCATAGGAGCGTCGAATGCAGGATAGCCCGCCAATATCTTACACAAGCGGCTGTCTTTGTGTGCGGACTTTGTATTCTCGCTCTCACCGCCGTTCAAGGAAATTACCATGGATATGTTATATTTGCATGGATTTACGGTAAAATGAGACTTCCATTCGTAAAAAATTAATTTAAAGAAGACCTTATATTCTTGAGAAAAATAAAAAATGTTGAATGTTGACAAAAAATTGTTAGATAATTCTTGACATGATAGTAGGAAGAATATATTTTCGATTTTAATATAATAAATAAAATTGTAATAATTTCTCTGAATTGATCAAACATTGCTCCGATTTTTCTTCAAACGAAGATTATATAACATCGATGATTCAGCGCGGAAACCGCCAAACTTTCCATAAAGAAACAAGATAATCGGGATTTAGTAGCGAAATTCATTCGCCTTTTTTTCTTTATCCTATGCCATAAAAGACTTTCGAGACCATATTATGAGCAGTAAAGAAAACGCTAGTTTTCCTGTAGGTATCTTCTGCGGCGGCTATCATTATAGCCTGAAGATGTATACGTACGAAAGAGTGAGGGCGAGGAATTTCGCCAAAACATGGGGTTTCGTCCAATGTTCTCAAGCGATACCAATCGCGATTGGAGTCCCAATATCGGGTAATAAAAAGAGCTAACGATATTTATGCATTCCAACGAGCACAAATATTCTATCACATATTCTATCACATATTCTATCACACTTTCATTGTGATCACTTAAGCATTTTATTTGTAAACAAAATTTTTTAAAGATGAAGTTTTTGAAATATTTGGAAACGTATTATAGATTAAATTCTCTATAAATATAATTCTTTTAAATATGATTCGTGTATTTTTCATAGGATATATAAACGTGGGCTGCGGTGGTAAAGCTGGCTATTACTTCAGCTCGACATGCGTCTTAGTTGGCAGTTTTACTCTCTTCTTCATCGATTTGCATAGAAGAAATTTGTCCAAGCATAAGCACAGAGTTAATGGTACAAAACATACATGCGTCTCGGACAACTGTCCTCAACGACGAAAACCGTCATTCAGTCAGGAGCCCGAGAATGAAGGACCTCATGTGGCCGCTGCTGGAGCAGCTGGAGCGACGGCCGCAGCAGTTGTTCTAGGAGCTGATATTGTTCCAGTACAAGGTATACATATGTGTATCCAGTACAATACATATATATATATATATATATATATATATATCTTTTTTTCTAATTTTTACAATTTTATGAATAAAAAAGAGACACGTGAAAAGAATTCTCTTTAAATGATACTACATATTTTATTGTATTGCATAATATAATTTATGACAACTCTTAATTAAGCTAAAGCTCTAATCATCGCGCTATCACGGAATTATTACTTTAATTATGATATATAAATATATATATATATATATATATATATATATATATTTTATATAAACTATTATAATTTAGCTGAATATTTATTATAATATATCAATTTATTATTTAATAATTATTCTTATATCTATAGATATATAATAATAAAAAATCGCTTTAATATTATATTACTTACGATCATACTTCGAGAAATAATGTGACGCGAAGTTACTTGCTCCACTACTTGTTTGCTTAAAGCTTGTTACACGAGTGACGATAAGACGACCTTGTAATATAAACATACTATTATACGTCACAAAATTTCTCTAGCAAGTATTACGTATTTCTCTAGCAAGTATTTAGCATGCAAGTGTAATGAATGTCGAATTATATTGTTTACATCCCGTGGTTTTGTTGTTATTTGCGTGACGAGACTCAAGATTTATTGGTTGTATTATTTCTCAGTCGTGAAAAGAGTACCGGAAATAAGTCTAGAAAATAAAATATAAATCTTTCCAAATCTTGTATATATATTCCAAATCTATATTTAATATATATATACGTAGTATATTATAAAATGCAAAGAGAATTTTGCATAGCAATTATATTATAAATATTATACGTAATATATTTATCATGTGCCGTTTTTCAGGTGAAGCAATAGACGTCTTAGGAACGAATAAACCGGAACTCACATGCATTTCGGAGGAAGGTATCGCCGATATGGATTTACCCGACAATCTACTAGAGGATCTCGACTACATAGGAGACTGTATAACCTCGTGTAATAAGGTCGAGAACTATCTCATGCTCTCAGAATTCGAGAATAATTTAATCGCCGAGATGCCGATTATTATGGATCGCCGTGGACGCAGATGGTCCTTGGCGCGATCCAAGACTGGCCAATCTAATTGTGGTCAGACTAGCGGCGTGCAATTGACAGCTGACGAGGAGGAAGTTAAATCGAAGTGGCGTTTCACGAATGTACCATCTAATGCCAACACCAGAATGATCACTGTCATCGACGAAGCTAGCGCGTAATTTCGAGTATGAACAATGCAACGTTATTAATCCGAAACTTGACAAGATTGAGAAAAATAAAGATAAAATAGTAAATGGAAAAAAAACATAATAGAATTTATAAATAGAAGGAAATGTGCGTATTTTTAATGTAATCTTTTTGTAAAGTACTCAGTCTATAAAACTGAAATTAACACGCGAATGAAACAAAAAGATATATGTATGTATAAATTTAATTTATACAGATTTTAAGAATGTGAAAATGCGTTTTAGCTATAAATAAATCGCAAATGTATTACAAAACTATGGAACAAAAATGTATCCTTATATGATACATTGCCAAGTATATAGAGAAAATTCATTTCTAACATGTCGAACTTCTGTATACGTATATATTTGCATTTAGAATCGCAAACATGGCTAGATTATTTTTTTTACATTAGAAAAAAATTAAATCAAAACATGGTTTATATATATGTATATTGAATTTATTAAGCATCAAATTTTTGAAACCGCAATTTTATTATTATTGTACGCAATTTTTAAAATAATCCAAGAAGAAAATTAGAGAATAAAACCTTGAAAAATTAATAAAATATATAAATTAAATTAAGCCACACATCTAATCTATTAATATTTAATTTTAAATTATTAATTACTTTTATTTTATTCCTCGGTTATCTATTTAAGTATTTATAAAAGTTAGTCATAAATAATAAGTAGTGATATGCTAACTTGAACGGTTTAGTTCACTGAGAATGTAATCACTCCGATAACATGAGTTACTTGACTCGCGATGCAATTAAGGACAATAACGTCGGCTTTCGACAAGAAGAAAACCACGGAAACGTTCCGTCCACAAAAAAACAACATTGATTTGCATTGGTGTCTTTCTTCAAACTTATTGTCGCTTATTATCATTGTCTAATGATAAAAAAATAATCTATTATTATACACTATAATTAACTTATCAATGATATTATGTTTTGAGCCTTAAAAAACTTCAAAGAATGGAAAGTATCTGCTAACTACATGAATAAAATTGCAAAGCTCAGACTCTTGGTACAAATAATTCACAAATGATTGTTATGCGACCGATAAAGCAACTGAAAATACAATCGTAGTAAACATGGCATTGACAAACAAATGTATCATAAATTATATTTAAGTAACATTTTTTAATTTTAAAGCATTTGAATAAGATCTAATTTTATAAACAAATTTTATTTTCTCTAATAAATTAATTTTTTAACTCTAATACAATTTAATAAAATCTAATAAAAAAAATAAGAATATATATATAAGAAAAGCACATATATATTTTACTAAAGTATTATTTCATTATTTTGATATATTAATTGTCGATTTTTATAGATAAAATGCCAATATACTTTTCGTCACGATTGTAAATAATTGAATAATTATGCAAATGAGACTTAACTACGTGTAGACACAGTTTAAGATATGAAAACTAGTCTGAGGTGTTTTAGAAACGATAATACTTGTGAAAATATGAAAATGCAAGATGCATTACGTATATATTATTCACAATTTTCTTCGGAACTAGTTACATAATAAGACCCGGCAATCAACTTCAGATAACAAAATGCGCATTTATTTATTTATCAGACTATTTATACTATAATGTAAATATTCAACATTAAATCATATGTATATACATTTATTTTAAACATTTGCAAAAAATTGTCGGTCTATATTAATATATGACATCTACAACAGCAAATTTTTGAAAATTTATGTTTGAAAATTTACCTATATAAATTAAGATTTTATTGAAACAATATTACATTTTTATCCAGCAAACAGAAATTTCATAAATGAAAAAAAAAATTGCTTATATCAAATGGATGTCATGGAAAACACTTGAGAAAAGATTTTATGAATATTTGCGAGTATCAATGATTTGATTAAAATTTAAAATGCAAACAATTCATTCAAGCGAGAAAAATAATTGATTAAAATATATTTTTCTGCGCAAGATACGTTTTTTATAATTATACATTTTTATAATTAATATAAAATCAATAATGTACTAATTGACTGCCATTTGAAAGATGATACAAAACTTGCCAAAAAACATATCCTGCGTCTAATATTTATAAATGCTTTTTACTAAAACTCTCAAATTACTGCCACTAAGAAAATACTGCTATGTTAACGGACATATTATGATAAAAAAAATATTCATTTTAAAATGTTCAAGAAACAAAGTTAAAGAAATTAATTAAAAAGTTGAAAATCAAAATAACTTATAATTATTTCTAATTTTAATATATATATATATATATTAAAATATATATATATTTAATATATAATATATATATATATATATATTTTAATATATATATATATATACATATATTGCCAAGCTGTTAACAATAACAAACTATATGTAAATATCGCCTAAGAAACAATAATCATTACCAAATTATCTCATAATTAAAGTAAATCGTTAAATGTACCATAGCGATAAGACAACATCAAAAAAAATTATTGAGCATATTGTATTGTCGTAATGTTGTTGATATAAAAATGTGGTTCAAATATGTAATTCATGTATGTGATTTTTTTTACAAAATATCCTGACTATAGATTTCCTAAACGAAAAGTCTCCCAATTTCAAATAGATGTTTCATTGGCGTGGAACGGTTACGGCATGCAGTAGACACAATCTGAAATTGGGTCGAGTTAGAAACAACATTGCCAAACGGCCCTATTACCATTCCAATAAACGGTGATATCGATAGCGTTGCGTTAATTACAAATTCCTGATCCACCTACTAGTTTTAAGCGAGGCGTGTGTTACATCGCGCGTGACCATTCGTACGTTTAATTTAATGATACTCAAAGAGTTTATATTTCTGAACCATTTATCGATTGATGGCTTAATTCACCTCTTTAAAATTAATCCCAAAATGCTAAAATCAAAATAAAAAGATATATACGTAACTAAATATAATAGGATTATTAAATAACTTACTGCTAGTTTAATCAGAATAATTAATTTAAGAGATTATCTTCCTCATTTTGATTTATAAATAATTTCGGTCAAATTATTTAAATATATCAAAATCAAACGCGCACGTACGTACATAAATGTTATCATTGTTTCCTATTTTTAATCAAGAGAGAGAAAAATTTTCACAGAAGTATATTAAAAGGAATAAATTATTAGAGACGGATTTATATATCATATTGCCTCACGTCACATATTAATTAGCACGTAATTGTGTGTGTGGCGATCAGTACGATAAAAGGTAGCACAAGAGTGGACAGTCGCTCCAAAGCGCTCCACGATTAAGTGTTCCTATACATGAGTCGTGATAGTACATTCTTAAAGTTGCAAGACTTGAACGTTCTCAAGGTGAGTTTCGACGATCTATTTTCTGCGGTAAAGTTCGATTGTCACAAATTATCAAATTTTCACTTTCTCTGCGAGTCTCTCTTTCCCTCTGTCTTTCTTACTTGTCTTGCAAAAAATCTTATTTCTCATCTTATTACAAAAATTAATATGATACAATTTTATGTTTCCCCTTTGAAGTTTTTTCTCAATAATGTATCAAGTTTTCTCTAATGTCATCTTAAATGTCTTATTATTATAGAGAAGAGGCGAAGAGTGATTCGATGTAACAAATTCTTAATGTTTCATATAAATATAATGCCACGGAATTAATTGATAATGAGATAAAAGTATATTTATTTATATTATTTGTTTTTTACATTTATCATAGTTATTCACTCTACTCTTTTGATATGTGTATGTATTTACCTTAATATATCAAGAGATTCATTAAAACTGTGCGATATAATGGAAAAAAAGATATAATTTTTTATTGCCAACATCACCCTCGATATCATGGAATGAACATTATAAATCATACAAAGAGTCTTCCAGCGGTCTCTTGGGCCGTTCTGGTTGGGTTCTTTATATGAACCCAACTAAAATATATGGTATGTCACTTCAACCCCACCTTTAATCAGACCAATCATCTCGTTGTCCTTCTCAATCCATCAATCATACCAAGCTATCGCATCGCCACCAATCTTGATTCTCGATGAAGAATGTGTACAGGTGCGGGTATAGGACGCACCGAACCGATAACAACGCGTGATAAGAACGACCGTGTCTTGCAGCACCAAGGGTGATAAAGCGAGAATGGCATATGGGAAATTACACGTATTACCATTGAGTCTCTTCATTTTGATTCCCGTGACGTTTGTAATTACGTAAGTCTTCACTTTTTCAATGGAGAATGATAAATCAAGCTATTAAAAGCACTTAGTATAGTAGAGAGCAAAGATATATATTTTTAGAAATATATTTTTCAGTATAAATTGAAATTTGAACTATTACAGTCTCTGAAACAATTTTCCTCGAGCATTTAAACTTTGCGATTAGCTTGTTAACTTCCTAATCGCTATTTGTGTTATTCATAATGAGTCTTAACTGATTTATATCTCGTTTGTACTGTCAATCAATAATTCCTTTTCAAAATTAGATGTTAAATGTGATACGAAAAGTCAATACCAATTAAATCAAGTTTGATTATGCCAATCATTATCGACAATGAATCCGACAAAAATCCAATTAATATGCTTTTTTTATTTATTTTCAGAGAATCTTGAAAACTTGATCAGAATCTAATCACAGAAATGTATGCAAATTACTCTGATGACATCCATGTAATATAAAATTTTGAAGATTATGTTTTTCATTGAAAATAATATTGTGATTGAAAGAAAATTAAATATTATATTGATACAAAATACTATATTAATTATAAGATTTGCATATCAAAAATACTAGAATATATCTTTTTATATGAATAACACATGTAGTATTCTTTTAGAAAAAGATTAATTGGTTTAAATTTTACCTTACTTTATTCTAGTTAAAATAAATTATACCAGCAATTTGTAATATTTACAAAGAGTTTTATTTTTTAAAATAAAAATATATAAAATTTTAAAGAAGTAAGGCCCGGTTGCACCAACATTATTTTAGCTTTAAGCAAAACTTAAATATATGTCTGTCTTTATTTATTTAGAAAGAAAGATAAAGATAGACATATATTTAAGTCTCGTTTAAAGCTAAAATAACGTTGGTGCAACTGGGCCTAAATATTCTAAATATGTACGTAAATCGATTAATTAGAAATAAAGGATAAATTATTTTACATAAAACTAAATTATATTACTGTTATCCTGTATTTTAAAATATCTGTTTGAATAGCAAATGCAGAATTATTAACGATGAAAAGTTAATCATAAAAGAGCTCTGCGAGCGGTTGAGAAAATCGAAGAAACTTGATGCAAGCGTTTTATACACTCATACCACACGTTTATAGTTTATGAATGGTTCATGTTTCAGATACACTATATCAGTGCAATGGGACCATGTGGTACCTGGATTCCCTTATATATCAGAGACCGGCACACTATCACCGGAATCCTGCATATTTGCACAGTGCCTAAATATTGCAGCTCTTTTACGTATGTATATACGTTCAAAGTCAGAGATTAAATTAGATTTATCTCATACTTTAAGATCTAGATTTTGCAAAATAGTTAAAAAAATAGAAGTTAAAATGAAGAAGAAATCTAAATAAGATTTATTGCTAAATACGCACAAATATAAAAGAATTCTGTAGAAAATACTTAATACAAAATTTAGAAACAAAAATAATTCAAATAGCAATAAAATAGAAAATAAATAAATAATATCACAAACAGCATAATAGAAAAACAAAGGAAAAGAGAGAGAATTAGAAAAATGATTTTAGGTAAATTCTGTTTAGATATAAAAGAACAATTCGATTTGCATCTTCTACAGTTGGATGCTGCGTCTACATTAGGCATCGACAAGTACTGCAATGGCAAATAGAAAGAGGTCACGATCTCGTAAGCAGGAGAATTATTACAGTGACCGCATGCTGTGGTATCCTCGCTTGTTTCGGTCTAGACATACTCGCCAATTTTCAAGAGGCTCGCGTAATCGCCGCTCACATGGTGGGAGCGATGACTTGCTTCTCTGCTGGTACTCTCTATTTCTGTTTTCAGGTACATCATAATATGGATTATTATACCAAAATAGGTATTCTCGCGAAAAACATTAATTTATCAATAATATTGCAACCATTTTTTGACGCAATGATCGTTTAAACATTTATCTTTAAAGCAGTATCAAAGTAGCTAGAAGTAATGGATAACTTTTATATAAAAAAAATAATTTTATCGTCATGAAATAATTATTATAATTATTTTAGACATATTTGAGTTATAAAATGGTGCCAGCTCTGAACGGCACGATTGTCGTTTATGTGCGCGCAATTCTTTCGGCTCTCACATTGATATTGACGGTTGCTACAATCATTCCTGGTTATATCTCGATGTCTGAATTTCAAGGTAAGCAAATGAGTATTATAAATTATAACTCATCGTTATAACAAGTATATACTCATCAAGATTCCGCAATCATTCATATGCAAAACAGCTAGATTATCATTCAAAGTTCATATCATTTAAAAGTTGTGTACAAACGCTAATGTGTACTCATATATAATATTTTTAACATCATACATACTTAAATAAAATCGTTAAAAAATTAGTCTTATCATTAAATAAAGTTAAAATGCTATAGCTTAAATATTTTTAATTATAAGATGCTCAGACAGTAAATAAGTACTAAGAATAAATAAAATGAGAATTTAACTTGTTGCAGGTAATGATTACAAGAAGTGGCTACCAGCAGACGGTGGTTGGGGCTGGCATGTGGCGAGTACTACATGCGAGTGGATTCTCGCGATAGTCTACTGCGCATTTCTTCTGACATTCGTTCTGGAATTTCGATTAATTAACTTTGAAGACCCTGTAGTTACGGTATCACAATTAATTACCATAGTAGTGATTTTTTTTTCGTTTAAAAAGTTACGCTAAAATATCGGCTCTCTTTGCATTTGTTAAATTCTTTCCCGAAGTTCATAAACTTCTAATGAATAATTTTATATGATATTTACTGCTACTGTGTATGTCTTTTTTGCTACAAATTTTTTGATTAAATTCTTTAGAAATTTCAGAACTTAAAAGACTATTTTCTATCAAAACTTTTTTAATATTTATTATTAAGTATTGTTATTATTATTTGTAAAATCTAGTTAAATTAAAATTGAATTAAATTTAATTACAGAATAAAATTCTCTATATACATTTACAGTAATAAATTAATTATCAAAATAAAATTTTAATTATCAAAAATTGTTTGAATTGTTTTTTAAATAAAAAAGTATATACATGGAAGTACTCAAAAATAACTAGAATTTATGTATAAAAAATTAACAGCTTGCCAAAAAATTGATTTCTTCATCATCCTTGAAATAATTCCCTGCGGCATTTATGCAAAAATCCCAACGCGATTTTAAATATTCGATATAATAGAGAAGATTTCTAGATATTGCTAAATAAGACACTGAGAACGATTTCCAGTGCTTCTGATCATTAACATCGCGTTGAAATAGTTGTACAAATGTCATGGAGGATTTCGAAATTGATGAAGGCCACTAATTTTTTTGGTAAACTGTTAAGTTTTTGTATACTTATTATTTTTGAATACCCCTTCGTATATTGATATTTGCTTGTCAAGAAAAAATTAATTTCGAATTTATTAAGAACTAAGAATTTTGTATTTTACAAAGAGAGACTGTGATTGTGAGCATTTTGTATATACACATTTATTTTTATTTTTCTGCATGATTGTCAACAAATTATAATTATAGATAATGAAATGTATGACAAAAATATATGTTCCACGCATTAATTTTATAAATAATTTTGTTTTAGTTAATGTATTTGGATAAAATCGAGAATACAGCGACGTCGCACAAAACAGAAGCGACAACGTCACAAGACACATAATTTCTTCTCTACATCAACTTGTCAAGCTTCCGCTAGTTATATAGTACTTAACTATATTTAGTCCAATATTCTATCTCTCTAATATATCTTATATCTCTGACAGTTACCATACATTATCGTAAAAAAAATAATAAAGCAATGAGAAATTAACAAGATGTTATATATATATATATATATGTATATACACATATATTGCATATAATATATATACATATTGCAAAATGTGTCAAAAAAAGCAATAATTAAGTCATGCCATAAAGCTAAAAATGACGTGTAAATTTTCTACATCTGTAAAAAACAAAATACACAAAAAAATTATTAAGAATGTTATGTATAATACTGAAAAATTATTAAGGGGAAGCTATGTATAATACTATCAAATAAGAAGAAAAGAATTATATGTGTTATATACTTTGACTTTCACTTCCTTAAAACTTTATTCTACTCTAACAATACTATTAATTTAAATACAGTTGTAAAACACGTTATAATTATATAGCTAGTGAGAGATAATTATATGCAATTATCAAAAATCGAAACATCATATCAGAATAGCGCAAATGCAAACAAAGAAATTTAAGATTCATATCGTCAATTATAAGTAATTATGAAGCTTAATTACAGCAATCAACGTCTGTTTTAATAACTTTAATTATTATATTAATGTGTGCAATTATATTCTTATACAAACATATATATAATAATAAAACTTATTTTATAAAATAATCTGAAATTACATCAAATAAGATAAAGAAAAATTATCTTTTGTCGTCATTCTTTATTTAATATCTGCATTATAATAATTTTTGTTATAAATTTTTCTTAATAAATATTTATTAAACAAGAAATATACTGTAAGAATAATTTATTACATATATGATTACTTTTTGACATTTATAATTTTCCATATATGTAATAATAATATAAATGACTTTATATAATTTTGACCATTTATATATTTGTAATATTGTTTATAAAGAATAATTTTCTTAATTCTTAAAAATAGAAGAAAAAATAAAAAAATTAAAAATAAATATAATATATTTAACATAATTTATACATCAACACAATCTCTGTTGTTCCAACATTTTTAAAAGAATATCAATAGATATTCTTCCAAAAATGTTTGGAAAATAATATCACTTTCTGTAATTAATTGATTAACCGGGGAGAATATTTAAAAAGTATATGTTTATATGATAATTATTTTGTTATATCTAAAGGTCTCTTTAGATGATCTATAATTCGAAAGAAAGACAAAAAAAATTAAAAAATTCATGTATCATGTAATATAGATATTTGCAATTATTTAAAATATATATACATATATATATATATATATATATATATATATATATATATGATTATATATAATTTACATGCTATTTACATACATCTCATTAAAAAACAATTCACTTAATAAAAACATTGTGTGTAACATATACAAGAAACTATTTATAAAAAAAGAAAATACTAATCAAATAATTCACCAAAGATATTTTTAATTTCAATAATTCAAAGTTAATGATAAATGATAGGAATCGTACTGATATTATCATATGATAAGATCTCCTTTCATAATAAAAGGAATCGCATCTATCGAATGAAAGTAAATTATCGATAACATGCAATACGTGCTAATATGCAACACGTGCTATATATGCTAAAATACTTGAATATTTATAGATACAACTGGATATAACAATATCAATACTAGTACTTGTAAGTAATTTTTGTTGTATATTTGTATATTATATATAAACACTTTCTATTATTATACAATTTTTTATCTTTCAATTTTTTGAGTTTTTCAAATGTTCGAAAGAATAAATCTTTATCCTGTTTATCTTAATTTTACTGTTATATTTTCCAATTTAGCAATAAGAATAATAATTGCACAAATATTTAATAAAGAGTTTAAATTTAAAAATAAAATAAAAATTATTTTATTTTATTTTGCTTCTCCAATAATGATTTAATGTAAAATCAAGGGATATGAACAGAATGGAGTAATCCTATAATTATTATATTTGTTTTAATATTGCAATAAGAAAGAAAGTTTAAATTTTCTATTCTTATTTTCTAAAAGAATGATAATCTTGAAATTATTTTAATTAACTTTAATTTTGCATAAAAAATATTATAGAATTCAAGACTCACATGTATTCCTATATATTTAGCTTAATTTATATATTTTTGCAAATTATGGCATAATCTCACTCTTTCTCGATTTAAACAAAATTACATTGAATTGATAACTTTGTTTTTAAATAGTCATCGCTATTAAGCCCAAGAGTGCGAGCGACGAACACATCATAGTGACGAAAAACGTGCTGAGAATGTGGTAGGAGATATAGTCGTTGGCGAATGTGCTGGTCAGACAGTAACGACGCCGACAGCGCCGGCGACGACGGTCCGACGCGGCGCAGCTGCCGAGAGCGTCGTTTTCGTTGACGCAACATCGATCGCGCACCTCGACGGGTCATAGCCTTCACATTTCCCGACGAGTTCCAACGCAATCCTACAAAGTTTTGCCTTTCGAAAAAATTCAAACGAGACAGCTGACAAGTGCGCCTCTCTCACCTAAAATTTCTAATTGCGCGTAAAATTCTATTCGCCGCAACTTCCGATATATATATGCTTCGCAAAGTGAATATATCATACGAAGAGCTCCGACTCCGACAAGTCTCGGCAACCCTACGAATGAAGGAGTAGAGAAGGAACGGGAGGGATCCATTGTTTTCAGGGTGCAAATTCTTTGTGCGTTGCCCGATGTGTCGTCGAGTGCGTCTTATGGCAAATTCAATTTTAATTTTTCAAATAACACGGAAATAATAATAGAAAATTAATTAACGAAATCTTTTTTCTATAACTGTGCGTATCATAATAACACAGTAAACACGAATGTATAAACTATCTCTTTCGCACTGTTGCACGCTCTATTATAAATATCACCGATATATCATTCATTCATTTTATTTTTAGTATGACGAGCGGAAAGCGACAACGGGAAAATGTTATTTAACTGGGGATTTCTAGTTTGTCATATCCGCTTGCATCTTGTATGTGTAGCTTTTCGCTTAACCGCACGCTTCACTGTTTCACGCAGACAACGCCCGTGTGACAGTTCGCACGTTCATTAAACGTGACGTGTCGCAAACGTTATTATCAGCACGGTATTATTTACATAAGCATAATGTAGTCTTCTTGCAATCTTTTCAGTATGAATTTCTAATGCGCAATAGATTATGACTGTCATTATTATCGAATTTATCAAGGTGTTCATTAGTATAGGCTGTGTAAAGTCCACAATGTGTAGACTCTATTTGTTGCCACACATGTACTACTGACGATGTTATATTCCTATATTTAAAAAATTCTCTCTTTTTGACATTTTCCTCAATATATGTTTGCTTTGATGTCTTTTAATTTCCATTTCAACCACTTGAAACTGTTATCTTTGTGTGTGAAACTTCATTATTTATTATTATAATAATTTATATAATTTTTATTATTGACATATATTTTATTATACCTACTTTTAATGATAATTCACATCTTATTAAATAACTATTTTTAAAAATCTCGATTCAAATTACAAAATTAGTTCGATGTAAAAGCTTAATTATAAATTTTATTATAAAACTTAATTATAAATCTTCGAAATAGAAGAGACAAAGATTTATGTAATGTAATTAAATTATTGTTTAAATTAATGTATACTTAATAATATTATAATATTAGTAATAATAAATCTGCTTGTGCCACTAGAAGCAAATATGTATGATTAAAATTAAATTAAAAATTAAGTCAAAAAGGTATCAGTTTCAAATGGTTACTAATTATGATAAAATTTTAATGTTAAAATCTGTTTTCTTATATCCACATAAAAGAGTTAAACTTCTTCTCAAAGATGACTTCAACTTCCCAAATTTCTTATCAAAGATATCGCAAACGTAAGCTTTCTTAGCAGCTCCTCCGGCTATTCCGATTATGATTTGCAAGAAATGACAAAGGGAATTCTTCGATATAAGGATAAAGTCATGGACAAAATGATTGATGTATTTAATGTACGTGGCAACTGAGAGATAAATTCATAAATTGCGGACATTACAAATGCATTTAATGAAAATAAAAATGTTTTTTATCGCTTTCAAAATTTATAACTTAATATGCATTTAAGAAAAAAGTCGGTTAAATTTTTATTAGAAAATATAGCGTTGTAAATTACTGAATTACATGAAATTATATAAGAGAGAATGTAAAATTGCGCATAATTTATTATATAATTACATTTTACAGCTATATAATTCTTCAAATAATACATAACAGTATGTAAAAAACACGATGTTATATAATCTTCACGATATTATTTAAGCTACGTAAAAAATTATTTAAAAATATTATTCGTAAATCACATTTGTAGTGAAAATTATTGTCGATCATAAACATAGAAGTATCACTTATCTCTCTCGCACAAATAAAATTAATTGCAATATATTATAAAATCATATATTGTTTGTTAAAAAAAATAACGACAATTATTTCTCTTGCAGAACTCATTGAGGGAATATTAATGGCAATTGAATCACAGTGCTGTCGTCGATTTAGACGTTGCAGAGATTGATACATAACGAAGAGACAAAAAGGCCTATGAATAGCCAACAAGGAATATGAATGATCGTAATTCGTCGGCGGCTGCATCGACGCAAGACTCTTTTCGATAACGGTGTCGATCGCAGACGTCGACGATTAACATCAACATTACCGGCTTTAACATTGACAACGACATTGAAATCATGGACAAACAAGAATTCTTTGCTAATCTACATTATCTGCCTATCGCCGTTTTTATCTCCTTACCTACGATCTTCATTTTAACGTAAATCTAATCGTGTTTATAAATCATTAAGAAATTTATATATTAATAGGTTCATATGTATATATTTTTTAAAGCAACTTGATATCTACTATTGTCTTATTTACCTATTAGTATTTAATTATTATTCTTTCGGTAAGCAGGATTGATTGGAACTTTGATGGAATTTCCGCATCAAAAATAAATTTTTCAAATATTATTATATTTAAATTTAACAAATCATCCAATTTATAGTCATATACTACACTTATATATTAATATATTACATATACATATATTTACTTATTTCTTTGTAGCCTTTATATTATTATTATCATTATTACTTTCTTTTGATATAAATAAAAAAGAAGCATTAAAATAATTCTTAAACTTTTATACTTTTATCTTTAGTTCTGTTAATGGAATTTAATAATAAATAATAAGTAATTTTTATATAAAAGTAATAATAATAAATAATTTTTATAAAAGACTATTTTATATCCATAATTTGCAGATATGTAATCGCTGTTTTACTAGGACACGTGGAAGCTGGTTTTCCTTACATCTCCGATGCAGCAACTTATGCACCAGAAAGTTGCATTTTCTCTCAAACTGTCAATCTAATTGCTATTCTCAGTAAGTAAAATAGCACGATATTTTTTATCAAAAATGACACCCTTGATGCATACATATATTTTATATCATGCCAACTACTAATATTGTCCAGAAATATTCAAGTAGCAATTTATAACGGGCAATTTTTTCAATTGTATTAAAAACAACAAAGTTTCGATGTGCAATTAAAAAGTGATGATGTGATAAGAGAGATTAAGAATTTTACGATAACAAAAAAATTATTATATATATGTTTATTATTAATAAACATTCATAATATATAAATATTCGATAAAATACAACTGTGTCACTTATATGTTGCAGTGTTTTTTATGATCTACGTAAGATATTTCCAAGTTAAAGAATGCACCAACACCTTTGGTTCACCAACTTCCTTGCCGAAGTGGAATCATTGGGCCTTAATATTCGGTCTCACATCAACCGCTGGTCTATCCATTGTCGCCAATTTTCAAGAAACTTCAGTAATTGTAGTTCATCTCATCGGCGCAGTGCTTTGCTTTGGAGGTGGTACCGCGTATTTTTGGACCCAGGTTCGTATTAGAAGGTCACTATTCATAGCAAGTGATTTCGCTAAATACTTCTTGATATCAAGATTTAATTACACATGGCACTAGATGATATTTAAAGAATATAACAGCCTTATAATTTATGAAATTATTAAAATTATATAGGAATAAAATTACCGCCGAATGAATTTATAAACTCATAAATTTAAGAAACGAAATTTAAAATTAACGAGATGTTTTATAAGGACTTTGTTCTTTCTCAAAAAATGGTCTTAGAATTATATATTTATATTTATATTTTATACACAAGAAAAAAATAATGTTGAATCATCAACATCAGTGTAATTAAAATTTATTTTCAATAACATTATTAATCAAATAAAAAATCAGTATCATAGTGTATTGATTTGATTAATAATGTTATTGAATTAATAAAATAAATTCCAATTATATATTGATGTTGTTGATTCAACATTATCTTTTTCTCAAAGTATTTACGTTAAACACACATAAAGTTTTCGTAATATGCATATAAATCACAATAATTTTTTTTACAGGCCGTATGTTCATTTTACTTGCACCCGTCAGGATGCTCGTTACGACTCGCGCATTTTCGCACAGCATTATCGACCTTCTGTACAGTGTGCTTTTTCGTGATCCTCATCACAGGCGTGCTGGCCCATCTCGCCTATAAAGGTTAGTCCGTTTATTTTCTATTTTACATCTTATTACATTAACATTTAAATTTTACTCTATACTAGGAACGAATCCTCGGAAATGGTACAAAGAAGACGGCGGGTGGGAATTACATGTAGCTAGCACGGTAACCGAATGGCTTTGTGCAATGGCATTTTGCGCTTATATTCTAACGTTCACGGAAGAATTTAGAGACATTAGGATAAGTCCTCCAAAGGTGTGTAACTATAATAACAATATATTTTAATAAAGTAACTAAGTATTTTTTTGTGCTTTCTAAAAGAAATGTCTAACTCTTTTGAAGACAGAAAATAAAATGATAAATATAACATAATGTTTCATTGAAAATCTCAAAAATATTTAATATATGTTCCAACTCGTAATTAATAAAATGCGTATTACAGAGCCGCAAACATTTTTATTTTCTTTTAGTAACAATCAAATATTAACGTATCTATTTCTTTATTACTAATTATTATACAGGGTTTGCCAAAAGTGTGGAAACCCCTTAATATTTCGAAAAATACGCATTTTTAAAAAAAATGTTTCATACAAAAGTTATAGGGTTTTATGTGGCGCATTACACAGCAACATTATTATGACCTCGAATAGCGTTGTCAAGGTTATGTGAAGGTCACCTCCAACTTTTTAAATGGGACACCCTATATGCTTTTGCATATTCTTGTAGCTTATCTCGAGAGCTTTCCAAAACACTATAATTAAGTTAGTTTTCATTAAGTACTTTCCGAGTTATGAGGCTTGAAATCATTTCTTAATTTTACATAAACCGTAAAATATCTAGTAAAATATTCATTTTTCGATTATCTTACCTTAATACTTTTATGTACAAAATAATGAGAGGAATCAATTGGTGTAAAGAAAAAACATAGTTGTTTTAAAAAAAAAATATGTAATTGTTAATTGCAAATTACATATTTTTTCTTAGAAACAACTATGTTTTTTCTTTACACCAATTGATTCCTCTCATTATTTTGTACATAAAAGTATTAAGGTAAGATAATCGAAAAATGAATATTTTACTAGATATTTTATGGTTTATGTAAAATTAAGAAATGATTTCAAGCCTCATAACTCGGAAAGTACTTAATGAAAACTAACTTAATTATAGTGTTTTGGAAAGCTCTCGAGATAAGCTACAAGAATATGCAAAAGCATATAGGGTGTCCCATTTAAAAAGTTGGAGGTGACCTTCACATAACCTTGACAACGCTATTCGAGGTCATAATAATGTTGCTGTGTAATGCGCCACATAAAACCCTATAACTTTTGTATGAAACATTCTTTTTTAAAATGCGTATTTTTCGAAATATTAAGGGGTTTCCACACTTTTGGCAAACCCTGTATAATTGCTATACATTGTTGTGTAATTTTAATAATGAAATTTTGAATAATGTGTACAAATAAGCTCATGTAATAATGCATAGAGACTCACAGCAAATATTCAAATATTTTTGGAAAAATAAAATATATTTTAGCTTGCTATCTTGTTTATTATATAAGCCATGAAAAATCACTCATAGATATTCTCATTTTTATTTTCTACGTATTCACCAACAGGTAATATGCAACATGCATCGTCTAAGATCGAGTAACGAAGCGCTGAACGAGAGCCAAGACTCAGCTGTAATTCACGATCAGATGAATCCATCGATCAGTACCTGATCACTCGTAGGCAGAGGCGCCGGTGGTTACGTCAATCTTCTCTCGCATTCACCGGTTGACACACCCTGTCCCGGCTATCGATACCGCGGGTCCAGAGATAATCTCCTGGATGAAGCGGCGCCATTGGTGACAACGACACCGCCAGGGCTGTGTGACAACGCCGAGAGGAATCCCGACGTCCTCTGCCCGGTGCAAATACATGTACACGATCCTACAATACGCGAACGACGACGATATCCCGAAGGCAATCGTTCCGGAAAGCGACGTCGAAGAGCCGCCAAAGATCGTTCCAAAAAATGGGTCGATCTCGACGAAAATGTGATGGACGATTACATCTTGATCGACGACAGGAATCTCGGCCCTTCAGTTCCCGAGATCGACGCAGAAGAATTATCGTATCCCGAAGACGCTGTTGAATACAACGACGACGATGACGATGACTGTGACAGAGATACTGGCAGTCACGAGTGGTCAATATACAAACGATTGAAGAGAAGTGATTCGAGACGATTCCGGCATGATTTTGACTTTGGCGCGACATATCCGCTCGCGAATAGTCACGGAAATGCCTATCAAGACTCGAGCAGCCATAGCAAGTACACAGAGTTATATTCGGGATACCAGAGCGCCAGAAATAATTTCAATGCGACTCGCGATCTTGACGTAACATCAACGTACGCGGTGGCGAATAGCCATGGTAAGAACGGCGATCCTGTAGCAGATATGCGAAATCGAGATTACAGGGAGAATACAGAAAGTGATAATTCAGCCTGGGATATTAGAGCAGAAGGCGCGAATTATGAGATAGCCAACAGCCATAGCAACTATCGCGTTTTTTACGACAGTCAAACGCAACATCAAGCTTCGCTAATGGCTCCCTGGCCCTCAGAAATGTGGTCAGAAAATCATAGTGAAAAGTCTCAAATCACGTCGAAAGATCTCAAGGACGGTACCGCGAGAAAACAGAACAACGAAGGATGTGAGACGAACAATGCCAGTCAATCAGAAAAGAATAAGCAAGACTCTGAGACAAGCTGCGATATCGAACAATGTTTGGTACAGATCGAGGAAAGTCTCCTAAATATTGAACAAAATCTTCTTCACGTTCAGGATCTGGACATTCCGGAGCTGAGAAACTTATTGTACAAGAGTCCAAGCATCGAGCGAAGTCTTTACGAAGTACAAGATCTCCTCTACGCTGATGGCATCGTTCCGGCTATCACCAAGAATAAATCCATGTCCCTCGATTCGGACGAAGAAGAAGAAGAGGAGGAAGAAGAAGAAGAGGAAGTCGAAGAAGAAGAAGTATGGGTAGGACAAAATATAACAATCAAAGATAACGACGATGAAGACGGAAATGCGAGCGCGCCTTTGCTAAATGACTCGAATGAAGAATCTTCGGATACAGCCAACGTTGATGATTCCTCAAGATCGATCAATGATCATCACGTCGATTGGAATAACGGATCAAACGTTTTACGAGAAGAAGCAAAAAATTTCCAAATAAGTCCGGAAAAGACGATGAACTTCGTACCCAATAGCCTCGGCAAAACTTTACCCAGAAGAATCGTTCTGGACGAAGTTAAGGAAAACATTAGACTATGTTCATCGGGACCAGAAGAATCTACGATTACGATCGATTATAATTTGAATAGCGCGTGTGCCGAGAAGAAATCCCTCTTTCGCGACAAGTGGCATAGCAGGACAAATTCATTAGACGAGAATTCGATTTTCCAGAATGCGGAACTTGGTGACAAGCAGGAGAATAAAAAATTCTCGTTGCAAGATATTTTTCTTGAGACCACAGGGACTCCTCGCTTGGCAATTAATGCGAAAGCACGATCGGAAGGCGCGTTACAAACAGATCGAGAGAAACGACGTGACAGAAGAGGTTCTCACGAGGAGAAACTTTTGCAGGCCGTTGAAGCGACAGCGGAGGATTTTCGAAAGAAACTCGAGAGTTTTGCTTCACAGCGACGATCCATTCTGGACAGGCAGAAAAGAACGACGCCGAAATTAACCAAGGAAGTATCCGACAACACGATATCGCGATCGCGAGAGAAGCGCGCGACATCGACCGCGGCTAAGATACAGGATAAAGATAATAGCGCCGGAAAGAATACCAGTTGCGATAAACGGAAGAGAAAGAAAACATCGGGGAAAAGTCAAAGTGTCTCGGAAAACGCTCTGGTACCCAGTAAACTGATTTCGCTCTCGCTATCGCTGCTTCTCGCGGCTCTGCTACAGGCGGTCAGATGCTTGACGGATCTCGTCGAGGACGCCTTCCGATCTGTCAGTTATGATAAAAGCGGATTGCTACAATAAATTTTCCCGAGAAAAATATTCAAATCTCTCAGCAATGCGGCGAATACCTCGCCTCATATCCCATCGATACATAACGAATGTATCATAGATGGTCAACCACGTCAACAATCAATCTCGCAATCGAGAGTTACATCCGATATCTGTGATAAACGCTACGTTTAGGATTCGATAAAATTACTTTACTTACTCTCTACTTCCAAAATATCGAAGTCAACCAATCTCGAAATAAGAATCGAAAATCGATCTTTAAAAAAGGACTTTAAAATTTCAGGAAAAATTATATTTGCTGTGCACGTGATTGTCTGACAAGCGAATTAATATTGACAATTATAATTCGACGATCTTCCGAAACGTAAGGATTACCAAAGTTACTTGACAGACACAAGACAGAGTAAATTATGATAATGCGCGATAAATCTGGATAACTTATCGATGGTGCTGAATACGGGCTAAGTACATATGAACGAAGTTTAGTATTATGTATATACGTTCAAAAGTGCCTAAAAAAAACCATCGCGTATCACATACGAGGTGTGTAGTACACGATATACTATAATATTAATAACGCTATTTATGTCTACCTACGTAAATCTCTTTTTTCAAGATGTAAAAGCATTGAAAGAAAATAAAGCAAGGCGAGAAGACGAGATGCTTGAAACGTAAAAGCATTCTCACGTGTAAGTCACTATTCCCTGCTGCAACCATCCTCTTTACGATTCAAAGAACATAAATCTGGAAATGCTAATATTATGCTTTTCAAGTGTTCACCTTGAGAGAAACCTCTTATTAAAGCAAGTACAGTTGAATTAATAGAATTCTATAATAAATTCATTTATCGGATAATGAGATAAAAGATGGCTTTCGCAAATTATATTTATCCATCTAAAATTTAACTAAAATATATTCGCGGCAAAATATTGGCTCAAGTTTTACTATAGTGTAACATCGTTAAATAATGCAACGAAAATCATTATTTTCAGTTTACTGTCACTTCGATAGAAAAGCAAATACTTTCCTCTGTATTCAAAATTCAGGAATAATAGATTTCATCATTTTAATTATAATAAATCATATTAAAATCATATAAAAATACGAATAGGGAAATCAATATTTCTATATATTTCATGAATTATGACTATTAATATATCACATTACTATTACGTTGCTTCACAAATTTCTTATTGACGGTCTATTTACCCTTTTGCTCGTATATAATCGATTTTCTATCCGATCATAAATCAGTATAACTTATATTATGTGTATACATTTTACGCACGAAATAGTATGGGAAATGAGAAATGAGAACGGAATTCGGATCGATGTTCCGTGCTTGTCGCGCATCAAAAGGGCGACATAGAATAATGCGACACCGAATTGTCCCGAAATGTTCGTTCCCTCAATTTCGAATTTCTCATCTTACAATCAGTTAAACAAAGTCTCGAGTTTCCCAAGTCAATGTTATCATTCGCAAAGCTTGCTCCGAAGATAGTTACTTCCTTGTTCACATGTTGTCGATTGCAATGACACAATTGACATTTTGCCATTAATATGAAAAACTTCACGTCAATACCGATATCCTTTTAGAAAACCAAAGATATTTTTAGATCAAGTAAAAAAATTTGAAAAATTATTTGTAATAGTTAAAAATTTTATAAATGTTATTTTTGTCTAAATAAATAAATATACACCAAATTGAAAGATTCTTCTTATTTTTAATTTGAATAAATTTCTCGTATTATAGAATAAAAATAAGATCAAAATTAACACTTAAGAAAAATCGAAAAAACACAATGACATAATTGACATTTTATCATTAATATGAAAAATTACACATGAATATCTTTTTACAAAAAATCAAAGATTTTTTTTTAATCAAATAAAAAAATTTGAAAAATTATTTGTAAGTAATAGCTAAAAATTTTATAAGTGTCATTTGTCTAAATAAATAAATATACATCAAATTGAAAGTTTTTTATTTTTAATTTGAATAAATTTCTAGTATTAAAAATAAGAGTAAAATTAACGCTTAAGAAAAATCGAAATGACGTTATTCTTATTATTGCGACATTTATCACCATATAATAATAAACGCGAATAGATTGCACGGGTAAGTTCACTTTTCAGTACATCAATCGTTTACGAACGACATCGCTCGTATTCTCCTCTATGGGAGAACCTGTCTTCGTCTAGCTAGCCGATGCTAACATAAAAAACGCCATTACGAAGATGGAGAGCTAGACGTAGAGTGGGTCTTCGGAGACTTAATACTGAAATATACCCTCACGTGAAAACGAAATCCAACGCTCGGTTAAATCGTGCCTATTCCCTCTAAATAGAAAACGTTCTCGCCCTTCTTGAGAGACTCGAATTTCACGAATGTCCTTCAGCACTTTCCGTGGAATGCATCTTCCTTGAAGATACCACCCATTCCTTGTAGATACTATCCGTCACATTTTATGCGAATAGGCACCATAAAGGGCCAACGCATACCGGTATGCAAAACACGTTGCTACTCTGCTACGCTAACACGCGTCAGAATGCGCTTCAATCTCTCCGTAATTCTCACGAACGCTTGTGCCATGTTTATACATTCCTAACTCAACAGCAAATAACTAAACTATTTCTAAGATACGTATGCATAAATTTCATACTCTGACAAAATGCGGATAGAGTTAAAGTTTAGAGCCATCTTATAGAACGAATTTAGAATTTAATAATCCTAAGCATGCATGTAAAATAACTTTATTCCTATAAAACGATAAAATTATGATAAAAAATACAAATCTAAAATAAATAAACAAAAAAAGAATTAAAAACTAATTATTATTGAAAGGTTCAAATAATATCCATTAATTGATAATAGAAAAAATCAAAGAATTTAAAACTATTGCAATCCCAAAGTTTCTCCATAAAAAATTAACATTATGTGCTTTCCTAATCTGATCATGTTTAGTTTTCTTGTTTACTTATCAAATTTATATATTTTTATTACATAACAATAATTTTTATATAATTTCATTATAATTTTTAAATATATATGTACATAGCTATGTTTGTGTTTAGTATTAGCAACCTGTTTAGTATTAGCAAATTCTAAATATTTGTTTCAAAAACACTTTAAGCTTCAACAAACCGGCAAAGCTAATATAAGCAGAACTTATCAGGATAATATGAATATGAATAATTTATAATTGGAATATAAAACAGAATATATCTAGTTCTACCAGAAAATATTCTCTACTGTTCTCTTTTATAGCTAGTATATAAAAAAATAATTATTATTTAAAACATTCTTCATTGCTATCATATTAAAAAATAAAAAACACAAATACACTAATATATAAATATACTAACAAATAAAATAATATATTATTCATTTGAATTGTAAAATTTACAAAAAGAAAATCTCTCTCTCTCTTTCTTTCTTTATAGAATATATTTTCTTTAAAACTTTAGATCTTAGTGTTTTAATTTAAAAACACTTTTCAACTTTTACAATCCTTTGAAACTCATGAAACTGATGATCTTGTTCATTTAATTCTCCGCTTTGTTACTCGCGACACAAAAACTAAATAAAACATAGTAACACACACCTTGAAAGAACACACAGATGTATATTTGCTTATGCATCATGCATTTCACAATTTCGTCATGAAAATAAATAGCTTTGTATCTGACTAATGTAAATTACTATGAAAATCATTAAAATTTTAATATTAATGAACTAATTGTAATCTTAATCCTTATGCAAACAAAAACGAGGTAAACGCTAAAAAGTTTAATTTAATTATATTTACTTATTATAATACATTTAATTATAATATAAATGGGTAATACCGCGTAGCATATGTATAGTAAAAGGAATTTGCAAAATTCATACATTTATTTTACATTGCTGCCGCTTTCAATAAAAACGGAACTAAAATACGTTTTTATTTTTTAAAAGAATAATAATTAAAATTTTCTTCTATTCGATTTCAAAAAGTTTTTACTATGATGATTAAAACACAGTTTAAAATCTCTGCTTGAAATTAGATTATTGTATACAATTATATACTATTGTATGCTTGCTTTTCTCAATCAAATCTGAGAAATAAAAAGAAACGTAAAAAAAGATATAATAAAAGTAAATGTAAAAATTTTCCGAATGTATATTTTTAAAATAAGAAGAGTTATTTTAATAAAAAAAATAATTATACTTAATATACTTTAGCTTCATTAAATAGTTGCATATGCTTTCAAATTACTATTCACTTTGTAATTACGTCTTCCATATGTTCCGGTAAATTAAAGATAACAATATTACGCAATTCCTAGGAAATCAGATTACAGCAACTTCGCGACGGAATTCGCTTAGAAGTTAATAGAGAGAAAAATTGTCGAAGAGCGAAGTTTAAACTGTACCACGAGCGGTATCCGTAACCCGTGATAATCCTCGGTGGATCGTGGTAGATCACGATAAACGACGGTAAAGGTTCGTTCTTGGTGATTTTATTTTCCTCGTTGCTCCCGTCGAGAAACATCGTCTAATTTTTATCGCGCTATGAACTTCTCAGTTCATCCTTTTTCCACCCCCTTTTTTTCCTTTCGTCATCGTGACGTAATAACGAAAATTTTCCAACAAATTTTCATCAATCAATGTAGAAACAAATTTTTCTTTTTGTGGACACGTTATTAGATTGGAAACATGTCGAGTCGATTCAAAACGAACATGTGTCGATTGGCGCATCAAGTTAATGTTGCTGTCTGTAATTTAATTTCGATCCAATTTACTTTGTAATATTATATCGTTTAATATTGTAAATCGATAATTATTAACATCGTTTATTTTTTTTTTAAGAAAAATTTTTATTCAAGAAAATAGGTTTCTTCCTCTTCCACAATTATTGACATAAGAACTCATTAAATAAGAGTATTTAATATTAATATTAATTTTATAATATGATTTTAAAATACAAAGTTTACTAGAAAGGTAAATGTAAATAAATAAAATCGTCAGATTCAATTCTTAGATTATATATATAATATAAGATCTCTCTCTTTATATATATAAGAAAAAAAGATAATTTTATATTAAAATTAAATATATTAAATTTATATTAAAAATCTATTTATAAGAAAAAATTAAATTTAAGAATATAAATATATGTACTTATAAAAGAAAGCAAAACATATGGTACAACTGATAATGTAATTTTCACTACGTAATAAAACAAACAATTAAAGTTAACAATTAAAGCGTTGCAGCAGCCATCGTTGCAGAAAATTGAAATTTTCTACATAGCCGCATAAATCAATTTACCGGCTAAAGTCGCCGCAGAATTTTAATTACGATATAAATTTTCGAAAGCAGACGCGAGGGAGGAAAAACACGCAACCCGATTAAAATAAATATATTCGACGGGTGTGTAATCCAATTTTCAACGGCCAATACTCAATCACGCCAACAATTGCTCGTTAATGAATCTCCGAAACTTTTTCCAATTATCTATTCCAATTACAAAGCGTGACGAATAGGGCCGCCACTTTGCGCCAAGCATGATATGTGCATTACTCCTGGGACACTCTCGGTATACTCGTGCACATTCATGCATATTGCGGCGCCGACTGTGGCAATAATGAATACACGTCCGTACGTTATACATAGTGTTCTTGCAAAAGACAAATCTCATTTATAATAACATTCTGCCCTATAGCTATCCCATAATCAAAACATTCGAAAATTCCGTTTAATTAAAGCGCTCAACAATTTCAGTTTAATGAAAAAAAATTATTTCATCCTGTAGTTAGTTAATTTAAAAAAACAATAATCGACATACACATAATATAATATATAATATATAAGATACATTATTTTCAATTAATTAAGTTTTCATACAACGAATTTATAATTTTCACAAAATTTAATTATCTTTCTATTTTCAACTACGATATTGCTTCAAACGCTTTTCTCGTATATTTCTTGATTTTTTTAACTCAAATATTCATTGTATTTTTATAAGCCAATTTTATTTTAACAGATTCCTTTCAATAGCAAAGATTTTGCTACGAAATATCATTATTTGTAACAAAATAAGAGATCGGTAAAATATAACAATATCAATTTATTTCTCATAACACTAACTTGTGTGCGTGTTTACGCAGTTCAGCATATATTGATATTGATATCCTATTTAATGATGAAGAATCTGATTTTCCCTTCTCATTTCAAAGAAAAATATTTATCTTCGAAAGTTATCTATTCTATTCCAGAACATAAACAGAGTTTTAGTCAATTGATTTACATTGTCATTCATAGTTAAACATATACGAAGTACTTAAATTATTAATGTCATCTCTCTCTCTCTCTCTGGAAAACTTCTAGAAATAAAATCGATGTACATTCATGATTCAAGAATGAAACTAGACTAAAAATAAATAAACTTTTAATAATGTACCAAATGATAAATTATAATTTAGTTAAATAATTTGAGTTCCATTAAATGAAGTTGATTTATTGTCTCTCCATAAGCATATATAGAAATATATATATATATATATATATATATATATATACATATATATACACATAATAGTGTTACATAAAATAAGATTTTGTTTAACAAATTACTAAATGTGAAAATTTTGAAAAAAACGTATTCATATAATAAACATAAAATAACTACAAAATATAAAGTCTTGTATATAATTTCTACTATTTCTTTAAATTATCTACATTTTAATAAAGAAAATTAATAAAGCTATTTAAAAATAAACATATTTATAATACAGACAGAGAACCAAATTTAGTTAACGAAAATTAACTCTAACATTAAGTATTGTTAACACATTTTGATCCTAGCATCCATATTAAAAAAAGATTTTAACATATTATGAAATAAAATATTATCTCTAGATGAGTCAAATATAACTTTTTATAACTTTCAAATAAGGTAATAAAGAAGATAAAAACATCACATTTAGCAATATATCTCAGATGAAATACACCGCCATGATGCGGATGATAAATCTTGCATTTGCATCACATTACGAAAGTTCGAAAGAGAGATGTATATATCAGGATATACGCGTGTAAGTGAATATATATATATATATATATATATATATATATATATATATATATATATATGCTAACTTGCAGGCACGTACACGCGTAAACAGATCGGGGAAATGTATTTGAACGAAATTTAATAATACATATGGAATGTATCGGAAATCGCATACATTGTTCGGCATTTTGTTTGATCGTCAAAAATATATTTGAGATGCATATGACCATCGAAAACGACGAGAATTCCTGAAAATTCATTAAATTCTTGAATATTAAACGAATTTCGAATTTACCGATACGCATGAAACACGACGCTCAACGGAAATTGAAACTAACTTACGCAAGGAGAAATAATGCGACCTCGGTAGGACAGAATCGGCTTTATACAATGCGACCCATTAAAACTCAACTACGCGCAACGGAAATGAGAGATGTATGAAATGTGAAACACAGCTCGAAATTGGAGCTACGGTAAATTTTGCCGGATCAACAAGATAAAAATTTTATCTGATATTGATAAATAAGTTAAATTTTGGTATGTGGATGCCACTTCAATCCAGTGACGTTTATTAAAAAAAAAATATATATATATATATATATATATATATATTATACATAAAATTATTGAATCTCTAGTGATAACAAAATTAAATGGAGAATCAAGACACTAAAAATTATTCTCGCTTGGGAAATTACGTGCGACCTTGCTACATTAATATTCGCGAAGTCGCAAGTTTCTTGGCCAACTTTTCGCTAAAACTTCTCACTCTTGACTACGGCGAAAGCAAACTTTTCCATGATAGATGCCCGACGAAGTGGAATATCTCATGATAGTTTGAAGAATGAGAGTTAACACGAGTTCGATAACGGATCGATTCGATAACGAAAAAGAAGAGATATATCAGGAAGTTAGGTCACTGCGAATAAAAGTGGGATGAGAAAAACAAGAAGTACAGGATCGCTAATGAAAATGAATCCGTTAAACTGACGCAATCGTCAGATGTTACATGAAAATGAGATGAAACTACGTTTCATCGAAGAACTGCTCGAATTTCGCGCTTTTTATATCAGAAATATCTTAAAATATCTTACCTTGCCTCAATAATTAGGAGCAACTGTTTTCCCCTGAATGTATATTCGAGTTTACCTTGAACTTGTTTAATTATATTGCTCCACATATCAATGGAAATAATTTGGTTGTCATCGTAGCAAATAAATAATTAATAAAAAGCTCAAGATTGAAAGTGATGAAATTGTGATAATATTCGCCGTATTTTATTAAAGGGTTTATCTCAAAATGTGTATAATGCTTTTTGATTGCTTTAGCAATTAGCATCAAACAAAGAGATATCCAATCTCAAATTAATTTCACGTTATTCAACTCCCATAATATATTTCCCATAACAGATTTCATCGATTTGAGAAATAATGGCTTGTAAATGTATTTTAGTCAACAAGTGGTATTTCGAGATTATGTGATTGATGTAGTATAATTACTATATGTCAAACATTCTTCAACGATTCTTTATCGATTGTATATATTGATTTTCATTGTTATCTATCGATATTATTTTACGGAATACAATAGTAAAAATACTATAATAGATACACGAAGTTTATGAAATTTTATATTTTCTCATATAACATCAGATAACATCTACAGTTTTGTTAGAAAAAGATCCGATCACATCTGGTTTTTTACAGTAATAATAACTGGAAATAATGTTATAGAAAAATAATATTAGAAATAATATAGTATCATAGTTGTAAGAAATAGTCGCGTAAAAAGAAAGAATACGTGATAATATTAATTATAACTATTTAAATGAAACTCGTTGACATTTTCCATAACAATTGATAACTTAATATAATACTCAATCGCTATATTGTCATTATCATAATAAAATAACAGTTCAAAGTATCTCCCTAGTGTGCTGTTCATACAATGAAGTGACCCTACAGCTTTAAATAATTGTTTACATAGTACAGATATAACTATATTTTAATTAATCGAAATCATATAATTATCTCAAAATGAAACAGATTTCATACATAAGATAATTCTATATAATATTGACAAATTTTATATGTAGCTATGTGTATACTATATGATTAAATACAATTTAGCTAATAGATTTGAGTAAACATTTTCTAACAAATACATATTGTGTATCCTTATTAATTTTAAAGATACATTAATTTTTATAATAATAATATATAAGAAAGAATCTTATATTTAACTTTAAATAGTGTAAGATGATATTTTTTTAAGAACAAAAAAAAACAAAGAAAATTGACGAGAAATTTGGAAAGAAATTTACCAGGACACTTTTATTTGATTTATAGTTATCTTTGGCAGAAATGGATACATGCACTTGCGTCGTCATCCAATCAATGATCGGATGCTCCGGGGAAAAGTTTTACACAAGGTATCTATTCAATGCGCTCTGGCCTGTCAACAATACACAAAATCTAATGCTGAAAACTACGAACGACAGGTTAACAGATACTAAAGGGAGAAAAAAATCACACGCGCAACAATACCCGTAAGCGAGACACTGAACAATAAAATATCAACAATCAACGATATTCTGGTATCGCAAATATACCTCTTCGCCCTTATTTTTTCTCGATACTTTCTCACGATCACTCCTACGATATTATTTCGATACTCACTTTTCAGCGACTGACTGTATTATTCGCATAATATGTATGTATATCATGTGTGTGTCGTTTTTCCTTCCTTTGCCAACACGGGATAATATGTGAATAATAAGGACACTGCTCTGGTACAGTTTTTATTCAAATGTATCAACGAATAAAACATTTCAGAGAGCTCGCACATATTAAATAATACAAAATTAATGTTCTTGTTTTACAATTGTTTTAGAATTGTAATTTATTAATTTTTATGGCTTTATCAGAATATTTATTGTATGATATTAAAAACAATCTTAAAAAATGTTAAAGTTTAAATAAATTTTTTAATTGATTCTCTAATGATCAACGAATTCGCATATGAAATGATATGTTGATATTTTATTTAAAATTATTCTATATAGAAATTTTATATAATATAATTTCATATCTTAATTTTCTACACTTCTCCACAATTAAATGTCATGTATGAAATTCTTGACGCGTAATAATATTATTTCATTATCTCAATTTGTACACGAATTAATTGTATAGCATGACAAGTCTCACGTAACTTAATCATTTCTAAGCGATTTTCTTTGCATTCTATTGTGTAATTTCCTTTAGATAAATTATATTTTATAAGAGAATTGAATTATATTATTATATTAGCTCCACACACACAACACAAAGTTATACACATATATATATAAAACTTTATTTACTTTGTATATATCAGTAGATAAATTATTTATTAAACATCACCTTTAATTACTAATTCCATATCTCTACATCAAGTTATAAATATAGCTACAAATATTATAACATATAAATTTAAGACATTTTATAATAAAAATATAATATTATATAATAAAAATAATAAAAATACAAGACTTTCGAAATTTCATGCTCACGAAATGTCAAATTACATCCTATACTTTTATAAAAAAGATCTGATCAATCAATGTCAAATTTTACAAAATAAAAATAAAACCAGCAAAATATAATTCACTAACTGTAATGTTATTTCATGAAACAGTCATCACATATTACGATTTTAAATAAGATTGATAAGTAATTTTATCGATTAATGTTCTAATTTTCTTTTTAGCCAATATATCGCAATGTCAGCCATCTTTATATTATAGAAAAATAAATCATCAAACATTTTACGTCAATATTTTATAAATCATGAACAATTTTACGTCAATATTTTTGTTAAAATAAATTGGCTTCGATTCTTTGCTGAGTTAAATTCTACATTGTGCTCTTACATACCACACCGAAACTTAATTGTAATTCTGTCTGTTGCCTCGTTATTTTTATTTTTATCTCTTTCATATTTAGATGCTTAGTTGTTTCGCATTCTGTGCATACCAAGATAAAATATAGCTTCGGCGTTTTGCGTCTGCCATTATGCTGTTATTTATCCACAACTTGTCCCGAATCGTGCAAGAAAAACGGAAACTCACCGCGCAGGCGGTCACGTATAGCAATGTAAAATGTAAAGAATTCCGTTCCGTGCATTATTTCGCGAATGCACTCGCTCGGAGCATGTATTGTGCGAAACGCATTCGTTCTTCCCTTGTTCCCTGCTTCTCACAAACGGTTGTATTTCCTGAAATACTTATTAGATCGTGTGCTCCGCTACCAAGAAACGTCGTTCACCTGCTAGGCCACGTTAAATCCCGTTTCCCAAAATTCAGAAAATTCAGCAATGAGAAATGTCTTTTCCAAACTGAACAGTCGATCGCGCGTGTTCACTTTCCCAACCGAGACAACAACAAATAAAAGCATACAAAACAAGGCGCTTGGCACAAAGAGAGTAATGTATGGGCGGTAATGGAACAACGCCGGCATTGCGTTGGAACTGTCTGCAGCAGAACGTTCCTTTATAATGGACCAACCAGTTCCAGATAATCACCAATGCAAGATTCGTCAATCTCGCTATAGACAGCCGCATTTAAATATTTAAACATTTTTCTCCAATTTTAAACAACTAATGTTTACTTTTGACAAAAAGAAAGTAAGATAGAAAAAATTGTATAATTGTATAATTTGTATAATTATATACAAAAACTAATTAGAGCTCTTGTAGTGAATATTACTTTTATAAAATTTAATTAATTTTCAAGTTATAAGTATACATTACATAGCATATAAAAAAAGTTTAATTAAAACTTTATTATATTAAAAAAATGAATAAAATGAATAAAATATATTTGAAAAACATTTAAAAGAAATGATATCTTTTGATATCTTTTCTTTCAAATGCACGCTTTAAATGCACATATTAATAAATGCGTTAAAATTTAGTTATGTATTGATATCTGTTAACACTGTCAGTAAAATAAGAACTTTGCCAAATAATTTAAGAAAATTATTCCATCTGCAACGCGCACAGTTAGAATAGAATAATTTATACGAAATAGATAATTTATACAGAACTACCAACACACGAATATGTAGCTAGAAACCACAATTGCCAAATTATAAATTATATATATGTATAATTCAAATTTTATAAATAAAGATGTTAAAATAAATGTGAGAAGAAGAAAAAATGAAGTAAAAATGCATCCAACCTTCAGAAACAATTATGGAAAGAAAAATTTAACAATTCTGTGAGTTTTATAAATATTAACAAAATTTTTTAGAAGTTTAATATAACTGAGACTGAATTAAATGTTCATAACCATAAAAGAAATGCAAAAGCAGGACAAGTGAAAAATATCAGAATATTAAGTTTTTTATGTGCCAAAGTCAAGTTTTGCAACCATTTTCAACATACTAATAATAAAAAGAAGAAATGCAAAGTAGAACCAAATGCAATAAAAATGATGGAATGCTTAATTAGTAGTATAGTAAAGTTATGCAGTTATCTCAAAAAGTATTTTTTTTTTCTTCTTTTATCGATCTTATTTTTCCAACCACTTCTAAGAGTCAAAAATTCCATTTTGTTATTTTATGATCGTAAATCTATTGATATCATTTTAAAGTCTTCTTTTATGTCAGAAAGAAAGATCAATGTGCACTTTACGAACATTGAAAGCAAAAGGACTATTAAAAATTTGAACGAAGCAAATGGAAAGATTCACGATAATAGACGCGAAGAAACTGAATTTGGCACATGAATTTGATGAACCGACCTGGCGAACGATAAGAATGTTCATATCTGTCTCTTCCATAAGATTATATACGTATGCATATTTGTTTCTACGTAAAATTAATAGTTTATAAAATATAATTGTATAATATGTGTGTGCAGCAAACTGATAATTATCTCTCACATATTTTGAAGCTTTAAAAAATAAAAATAATTCAATTACGTAGAAGCAAACCTTTAAAAATTTATATTAATTATGAACTAGTTATATTCATTATAAACTAAAAGGATAGATATTAATTTGCCATCCATTCTCCCTCTTTATTATAATATTATATAACAACTTTTTAAATATTTAATTAATATTTAATTAATTACTGTAAAATAAATTAGATTGAATGATTGAATAAAATTTTAGTGCTATATGTGTATTTTATATATATATATACATATATATATATATATATATATATATATATATATATATATATAGAGAGAGAGAGAGAGAGAGAGAGAGAGAGAGAGAGAGAGAGAGAAAATGGTATAATATTTTATAATATAATACACTAATATATATACCTTCTTTTACTATATAAATACTTTTAAATACTTATAAGTACTTTTTCACAATTAATAATTTATCATAATTTCTAGATTTTATTCCTATTAATAATTTTATTCCTATAAATATTATCTTTTATTATATCATTTTCACTTAAATCATAATCAAAAATTGTTAACATCATTAAAAATATATTGAAAATTAGTATCTAAAAAAATAATAAATATATACAATAATATAATACAATATATCTGATCAAACGTTATTACGTTATATCGTAAATACATTAATGTATTTACACAAGTGACCAGAAAGTAATAATATATTATTAAAAAAAGAAATCCTTAATAATATATAATATATGAACATTTGATGTCATTAAAATGGAAGGATCACATTAATTCATCTGTTCTATGTTTACAGTCATCTATCAAACCCTTCTCGAATTTATTCTATGAAATATCGTACAGTCATACGTGATTAATTACACTGATATTAGCTGGTTGTAAAAAGATTACATTAATATAATTTTTTATATCTCGCGGTCCTAAATAGTGTCCAAATAAAATTATTTTTAGATAATTCGCCAGATAATATATTTTATCTTATTATTTATTTTTATTTTTTATATTTAATAATCATATCTAAAGTTAATGATCAAGTTAATAATCATATCTAAAGTTTCAAATTATATAATCATATGTCAAATTATATGAGAATACGTTATTTGGCTATAAATTATTTTTATAAACTACAGTTTATTTTTTTATTTCTAAATCTAAAAACTAATATTTTACATCTTATTTTGCATTTCAATAAAATTCTTATCAAATTGTTAATTGTACAAATTATAAGAGTACTTAATTATGATATCAACATGAAGAATATATGATTATCGAATTATTATTCTATATGTAATTATCTTCATGGGAATAACATAACTAAAAAGATTCATTATCTCAGATATCACTCTTTTCTTGTTATAACTTTTAAAAACTATATAACGACGTACATATATATATATATACACATACATATACATTCATTTAAAAAAATACATTTTTTTCTAAATCAGTGCATTTTTCAATTTACGCGATTTTACGTTTCCTTATGTTCACGTACATCCTTTATTTTTCTGCACATATGAAAATCCTCTCAAATGTTTATTGATTAATAAATTATAACTAAAAAGCAAGCATGTTTCCGAATATACCAAAGGTAAAAATATATCTCGCATTCGCGAATGCTTCATAAACTAAAGTAGGTCATCACAAATGCTCGCTTTTAAAAGTTCCCACTATTTTTTTCCGCTATGTGCGCGAATAGAAGAATGCCACGACTCACACAATGTCGTTTCCCCATTTGCCAAGACTGCAACGCACATATGATTTACTACAATAGATCGCGCATCGCTATATGATCGTGAATGCACTATCAGCGTTTGCTTATATGTAAATGATGTAAAAATCAAACGTATTTCATATTTACATTGATTTTCTGAATCCACCATTCCCCGATCATTTAGATTATCGATAATTATATGTTCTTTTACAAATAGCTCGTAACGAGTGTCGTTTTAAAGCAAACGAGAAGATAATGGATATTACTCCTGCACGTAATTACTCTAAAATTGATTTTTTCATCAGTGCGTGCTTATTCCCATCAGAGTATTCACACATTGAATTACCTCTGCTCTCTCATCACCCATTATTTAAATAACGTGGATAAAAACTGTAAACGTTAATAGTTGAAAACCTCAACACATTTATTAAAATATGTAAATATATTTACACAAATCTGTTTTTTATTACAATTATTTTTTATTTTACAAATAGTCAGTTTTAAAGAGAGAGATTATATTAAAAGGAATCTAAATACATTAAATTATTTATTATATGTACTTATTTTTTATATTATACTTTTTAAAGTTTTTATTACAGTATAATATTAAGATTATATATAATATCTTTCTTTACTATTAGATTTTAAATAATACTGTTAATTTTATTTTGTAAACGCCGCTTAATTTTACTTTGTTAGATAAGGCGATACTAAAATTTGCTTTATGATCATAAATCATGGTTGACAAGATAAATTAACATTAAAAATAAATTCTTTTTTATTCACTGCGTTTAAAAATATTTATCAATTTTTAAGAAAATAAAAATACATCGGAAAAACATTTATGTATCATATGTAAAACATTAACGTGACAGCATTACCGTTTGATCACGAGACCGCAATGTTTAAATTATTTGGCCGTAATATTGTGCTATATTATATTTTCTACTTACCACGTGTAATTGTAAAAAAGTATCTGATTTAATGTGTGACACGGAAAACACGCAACCATGCAAATATACAATGCGCAGAAAACTCATTTTTCAGATTATAACAAGGGCTACTGATAAATTCGTTATCTTTCAACACACGAAATTAAACGTGCGCTTAATGTAATAAAAAATACTATATAAAAATTAATTTCATGTACACGCGATATCATTAAAATTATCTTTATTGCTGATACTGACTTGAGGTTATTATCGTGAAAATTAAAGACAGATTAACAGCACGTTTTATTGCACACAAACTTAAGTAAATTTGCTCGATAAACAATATCATTAACATCCGTTGACCACATTTCTTTTAAATTAAATTTAATCTAGTAATAAAAACAACTAGTAAATAAAACAATTCGATATGGATAATTCAATTTGGATTCTCTATATTTGAAAGATTTTACGTATGCGTGTATAGATGTGTGTATGTGTGTGTATGTGCTCGGATATTTTATATACATTTTTATCTCTATCTTCTATCTCTATCTCTATTCTATGCTTACGTAATTCTAATCTGATAATTATTATGGCACGCAATATAAATCAATAAAGTAACCCAGGTACGAAAAAAGACTATTATAGTTCGTGATAATGAAAATATGGTGCCGTAAACGGTTCCTGTAAACATGCCGACGGAAAGTTTCTCGCGCGTTTCAGAATGTAAAAATACATATAAAATGCACACGTTATTGAAAATCACAGGAGTTGGATTTTGCTTCGCTGGAGCGCAACACTTAAAGGTCGAGGGCACGTGTAACACAAGGTTATCATCTTTTTATATATCTCAAGGGAATTACGTTCGTCGAGATAAATATTAGAAAGCAGAAATTTAAGCCGTAACACACTAATATAATTTATAATGCAATAACAGCGCAATAATAAATATATTAGGTGTCTTCCTATTATATTGATTTTCCTACTATAAATGATACAACCCGAAAAACATTCACGTAACACGATTAATTATAATATTCATCAAAAACTAGAAACGGTACATGCTAATCTGCTTAAAGAAACTGTATCAGAATAGCTGCAAAATTATCTCGTTAAAGTACTTGTGTATGTATGAATATGCCATTCCCTAGGCAAGTTAGGGTAAGTTATTAAATTATGCAAATTAAGCTAGGTTAAGTTATTAAATTATAAAACATCACATAACATCATTCTTACATAATAATAAAATATGTACAGAGAATATTACATAATTCATATCCATGTTCCACGTAATAAGACTTGTTGATTAATTGTTAAAATAAATTTTTTTATTAAAATTTGATAAATCACATCTTTTCTGCAAACTTTTCAATATTTAATTACACCTAAAAATTAAGCTTTCAGCATCTTATATAAAAATTTACTTAAACTCACACAAGTAAAGAATAATATTTGTGTTTCTCTATAGAGCTTCATTTAAAAATTTCTTTTTCAAAAACCAATTTCAAAAATTATTATTATCTCAATAAATAAATAGAAATAGAAATTCTAAATTGACCAACGATGTAAATATTGTGACTAAACTTGTGAATAAACAGCACGGAAAATTTAGGGCATGCATAAACATTTATGTTTTGTGTTACATATATTTTTAAATGTAAATATTTCGATATCAATGTAGATTTTCAAACTGCCCATATAAACCGGAATTTTAATATCGAAAAACAATCGAGATACCGGATGGACAGATCTGACGCGGGTCCAACGAGCAAAAATCCTGAAATTTTTGTTACTCCGAGATCGAAGCTAGTCCTTTCAATCCCGCTTCAGTCGAGCGCAGGATTACCCGAAGGGTCAACAGAGCGGAGAACGAATAATGCGAGATTGAATTCTGTGCGTTTGATCACGCGCGCAGAGTCGAAATATTTGTTTAAGATAATTCAATACAGATATACAGGGTGATTCTAAATAAACATTTGTCTTTAAAATATCAAATTCTTGAATAAATTCTAAGACGATTTTTCCTTTTGCAAAATTTTGTCTGGAGCTTAGTTTTTAAACTATAAGAGAAAATAGTTAACTAATTACGAAACGAATACGAGAGGTAGGCAGGGACGACGCGATTCACCGTCCGATATAGGTGATTACGTGATGCGCTCGTCGCGATCAGCTGATTGCTATACGCGATGAGTGTAGCAATCAGTATGTGTGTGTGGGCAAAATTTTGCAAAAGGAAAAATTATCTTAGAATTCACTCAAGAATTCGATATTTTAGACAAATATTTGTTTAGAATCACTCTGTATAATCGTTATTTTAACACTTTATCGATTATTCGTTGATTTGTCTGTTACGTTTAAATAACACGAAAATAAATAATTTGAAGAAATTATGTTACTATATTAAATTTATTTCTATACAACACATCAGAGAAATGCCTTTAATGTAGAATTTCATACAATTTCATCTTAATTTTAGTAATAAATAATCTTAGAAATTTAAAGTCACAATTATTCTTTAGCAAAAATATCAAGACATCAACTGAGTTGCTGAATTACAAGCAATTCAAAGAGAACTCTTTGTCAAACTTTGAAGTACGAACAAAACAAAGCTAATTATTCTTTAATTAATTTCAAAATTTTATTTTAAAATATTATATTATGATATTTTATTATATATGATTATAATTTAAAATATTAATTATATAAAATTTAGTTACAAAAAATATTAAACATTCGAAAGTTTTACAATAAAATAAATATTTTTGAGAAAAAAGTCGATTCTAGAATAAAATCAGAGTATTTCATATTATTACAATTGAAAACGCAAGTTATGGGACACGTTACATACATTATAATCCAGTGAAATTGAAACGAATCTATAGACAAAGAAGAAATAAATACTCGTTATTTGTTTTCCAATAAAAAAATCAATAAAAAATATCAATAAAAATTTATGAGTTACACCATCGGAGGAAATTTTATTTGCATCATTTCTCGCGGGACCGCAAAATGGTACAGAATGCAATACGCAATGTCGACGAAGAGACAAGCGGAAGAGAATCGCACGATGTGGTTATAGTCACATGGGATAACAAAACAAAATGTTATCTTTCGAACCGATAGTTTGATCCCGAAAACCATCGTAACGCAAAGCCTCCATGATGAGAAGGCTTATCATCCTGGAATGATCGAAGGTTTTCCCATTGACACCAATACGATTCGTCTGGATGATAACTGCGTTCCGTTTGACAAATGGGTCGTTTCTTCATTTCTCAAATGTCGCTCGGATATCGATCACAATAATATATTTCCCGACTTAATCCCGTTACTCCATCAAGAGGGATAAATAAAGTTACTTTGGATCGGTTTTTCTATTGTATTTTTTAATCTTAAATAAGCAATTTTTTTTATAGTTAAAGAAAATCCAAAAAAGATATTTTTCTTATCATCTTTAAGGTAAAAGGCAATAAAAGAATTAAAAATACATTCTTAAAGATTTGCTCCTATTTGCAAATAAGAAAACTTGTGTCCCTAATTGGCAGAACATCTTTCTTCTTGCAACTTTTCTCGAAATATAATAGTCAATTAAAGTGTATCGCGAAGATCTTCCTTTTTACTATATATGTACATATATTATGCGTTTCTCTCAATCTGCTTTTCTTGTCATCTACCTGTTTCCGATCAGATGTGAACAGGAAAGCGAGAGAGCCTCGTGTTTCCATTTGCCGAGGACGCCTGCGCGCTGCTTGTATTGATCAAACTGTGAGAACATTCAGTCCGGTTCGACCCATCGAACCAGACAGATCTGAGAATCCGAAATATGATTGCGAAATGTTCGTATCGATTTAACTGTAACCGCGATTCCTTTATTGGATCCTTATCAGAATTATTCAATCCTGCAAATGCGTACTTCTCGTGCAGAAGCATTTTGATTTTCTCTTCCTTTCTCCTTTAGTTTTAGCAAAGGAAAATAATGGATCTGATCGAAATAATGCAAATTTGAAGAGACATACATTCTAAATCTAAACAAAAAAAAATGATAGCAATTTATAAGAGAAAAAGGGAGAAAGGAAGAGAGAAGGGGAGAGAGAGAAAGAAGATATAATTAAAAGTTGAGCGAAACTATTAGTTATAAGTATATTAGTTGCATAAACATAATTTGCTATTTAATAATATTCGACATGGATATATATTATATAACGACAAGGTAAAGTTAAAATTGTGCATTTAAATAATTTTGCACTCGATGACACCGCATTTTGTATTGCATTAATAAAGTTAATCAAACTAACAGTATTTACAGAAAGATTTTATAAAATATTTTTTACAAGAAAAATAATATTTTTTTATATTAATTGCGCATTTAATCTTAAATGCTTGCCTAGATCTAAGTTTCATTGAAACATTATCATATATATTCGAGGCAACAGTTCAGAATCAGACATTTATATTCATTCCTAAACGCAAACATGAATCGAATCATTCCTGCTAATGCATGAAGGATTGATTGTATCTAGAAAAATTCCTACGTATTTCTAATAATAAACCATACCGATTTGTATGCAACATCGGATATTAACTTCGACTTTATCATACGTGATTGCTTTCTGTGCTTATGCACTTCTAATATAAAAAATTATTTTATTATAGAAATAAAATAATATGTGTAAAAAAATAATACAATATTATTCAAAAATTTTTTCTACTGTATTTACTTATGTAGTACATAGTAATATATTCTTTCTCTATAATCTATCAGCTAAGGAAAAAAAATAAAGTTCATATTTTTTGCAATTATAAAAATATCTTGATATTGTTAGATTAAAGACTAATAATTATAAAAAAAAAGCGTGGGTAAAGGATATTAGAAAAAGAAGATATTCTTGCAAAAAGACCTTTCTGCATGAAAAATTACTATGATGCAAGACAAACGTTTCGAAGGAATTTTAATTATTTCCGATTCATTAGAGGCTTCCCCAGATCGCTCGATGGCTACTCATGATTGCTACCGCGACGACGTAACTCAATCTTGATCACTTACCGGGAAAATGCGGTCGTCGTGAACGACATCGTCGACGTCCGCGGAATCCGCATCGAACGGCTCTCGAATACGAAATACCATTATGCGCACATCATGATAGAGCGATCATCTCTTATGACGGAAATGTTCGAATAGAGCATTCGCAGAGATACATCGCCGTTATATGCTTTATATTAACCTGTCGATATTTACTAATACAGTGAATTTCAAGAAACAATTTGTACAGTTAGTTTTTATTTTTTCAAGATTTTTACCTTGTATGATTAAACTTTACGATTAAAGTCGAATATACTATCGTCAGATAAATTGTAAACTATTTGTACATTTCATATATAATCTGACAAGTTAACGCTCTATATTTTAATGTCGTGATAGAATTATGTCCTTAAAACAATAGAATAATCTTGGTTTAATATATGCAATACCACGAGAAGAAATTGACTATCAAGATTTTGCATGATAAAATAAAAAAAAATAAAAACAAATCTGAATGTCTGAAATATAAATTTTGCAGAAATTGACTATCATAAAGATTTTGTACGACAAAATAAAAAGAATAAAAATGAGTCGGAGATCTAAATTTTTCAGAATTTATTAGAAAAAACACTTTTCTTGTCTCTGAACAAAAACTTCATCTATTATAATTTAGTTGCTTATGCATCATGTACTCTAAATTTCACCGCAAATCTTTTTTCTCTGTGGACATTCCATTTAGAGATAAATCTCTCTGCAATATCCATACGGAAAATAATACGAGATTACTTATATATATAAATTATGAATACGTAGAAATGCGCAATGTTATCAGCGATAAAACCGGGACAAGGGCATCGTATAAATCATCCTTAATTTTTCTACATTGAAATCGTCTTCAAAAAATTGTAATCTATGAGACATTTTATTTATTACAAGACTTATTTTTTAATTATTTTCGTCTACTTTCATTTAATTAATTCATTTAATTTTTAATTAAATATAAACTTATTCTTTCCCAAAATTTATGTCTTGCTGATACATCATAGTGTTTTTCTTCGCTAAGTTAAATGACGCACATTTTAAATATTATTACGCAAATATCGCTATTAAAATATCACAGATGCCGGATTTGAGTACTGTTTAATATTCTTAGAGGATGGTACTCGCATCCCCTACGTATTTGAAATCACGTTGAAACATTTTTCGGATTTCTCGCACAACATTTTCCCTTCTTCTTATTTTATCTCTAATATAAACATAAGCGATTATATTATATCCCCCTTATCAGATTAAATTGAAATGGCTTAAACTGTACAAAAGATGGATTTCTTTAACATAGAACTTAGATTGAATTTTAATGGCTTCGAAGCCCCGTGAGACGCTATAACATTGCTTTAATTTGAAACTGAGAAAAATTTCCTTTCTTCAAACTTTCTAGGTTTGTTCGTTTCGCGACTTCCAAATTTTAAGGTAATATATAGAAATATATTTGGGCAAAAAATTATTTTATCAGTGTTTTAAGAAATAATGTTTAAAACTTAAGAATAGAGAATATATCGATATAAAATTATTGAACATATCTCACATAAACATAAATTTTTGCACGTATTTTTTAACATATAAAAATCTATAATAGAATCGTAAAAACGTAGAAGCAAATGTCCAAGTAATGTTCTTATTATCTATAAACTTTCCATTAAATCAAAATAAATATTTTTTAAATATTTAATTATAAAATAAATATTTATTTTGAAACAAAGAGAGATTTGATACACCAAAGAAATGTTATTCTTGTAACTTCATTAACAGTTTCCACAAAATAATCCCGTAAATCCTTGTAACCAAATAAACAGTATTCAATGCGAGTCTCTATCTGGAAATTGTATTCGTCGTCGGGGGAAATTGCTGGCACCTCGAGTATCCGAAATTCGCCAACGAGCACGAGATTGAAATTCTCACTCCGGCCACCGCTCCTCGTCGTCGTCGTTGTCGTCCTTCGAACCGCAGCACCGGCCGCAGTGTTATAATTATCCGATTCGATCGATGCCGGGATGAGAGACGCGAAGGGAGTGGGCGGCAGAGACATAGGTTGGGAGAGATAATTATGAGTTAATCGGGAAAATTTGTACGGCAATGATAATACACGCGGCAAATGGAAATTCGAATAAACGGGCGGCTTTGGACGAAAGCGACCGTCGCTTTATTTGCACCGGAATGACACGACAAATGGCTCGAAAAATTGATAAACCGCCAAACGAAAAGCTGAATACAGAGCAATCTGGGAAAAATACTGTATCTGAAATATTAAAACTTTAACAAGAAAATATTTTTTCCATATTAATTCCTTTAACAAATTTATGCTTTAACTAATTATACTTTTCATTCAACTATTGATTGTATTTTATTTATTTATTGTTATTTGTGTTTTAATATTTTTTCTATATAAAGTCAGGGAATTTAAAAGTTTTGGGCAAGAAGTTAAAATCTTACTTAAATTACTTTATGTAGCATTCAAATTAAAATGTGTTAAATTAAATCTTAAATATAAAAATATATATATTTTAATTTTAGATAGAATCATAGTAATTCATGTTTCTATTATAATTTGCAAAACAAAGAAAAGAGTTATATAATTTAAATAATTCCAATATTTCACAAATATAAAAAATATGGATTATACGATATCTAGTGTTATTTCCATCGAATAGAAAGAATTTTTTTATAAATAATGCAATCGCTATCTACCACATTTTTATTTACTGGGCTATAAATTAAATATACAACGATAAATTTGAATATACATAAACGTAACTAATAAGCAGGAAAAAATCAAGAAAATACGATTGATCACGATTACTAAAAAACGGTCATTCACTAGCACACTATCGCACTCATCGTTCCGGAAATTCATTTGATTCGTTTGATTCATTTTCGATGTTCAACAAACTCAATAAACACGAAACGACGATGTACTGTCGGAAAAACAAAGTATATAGGAAATATACATACAATCATGGAGTGAGATATTGAATTTTTTAATTGACAACAGGACAACCGTTTGTTTGTTTTGGTCGCGGCAGTATTCTTTTTTTTATTCCTATTTCCAATTTATACATATATACTTTTAGACGAAGGTCAAATTACGGATCGATTTCTCACCTCAGACAAGAACACCGCATCTGTAAAACTTAATATGTGTTGCGATTCGTACAAAAAAAATCACCCACTTTTCACTTTTAAAAATATCCTCTTCCGTCTAAAGCTAAGTTTATATTCTGACATTTATCATATGACATTTCTCATTAGCTTATTTTTTTATTGCAATATAAGAAAATAATGTTATTCTGTTCGAAATTTTTATTTTTTATTGTTTCTATTATATATATTTGTGTCTATTATATTGCTATCAGACACATGCTAAATATTATATGTTGTATGTATAAATCTAATTTTAAAGATGCAAAATATAATATAATGATAACCATAATAACAATAATGATCAATTATTATTTAAACAATAATATAATAATATTTTAATAATTTAATATTACAAATATTAAATTATTAAAGTATTGTCATATTACTTTAAAAATTTAATTACATAAGATAATATAACAATATATAATACAGCTATTTATAAGAATATAGCATAGCATTTATGAGAATAGCATAATTATTTTAATATCATAAATACATAATAGCGCTAAAAAGAAAAGTAATAAGATTTGTGTATTAATCTCTCATGTTTCTATATTTAATTTAATTTTATTGTAAATATTTTATGATCATTTGCTCTGTATTTTGTTATTAAATCTTATATGAGCATTATTACTTAATCTACTTATCTAACATGATACAAAATTTTAAAAATATTGTCAAAAAAGGAGAAAGATGTAATATATCATTTAATTTAACATATTAATATTATATGCGTGACAGATATAAAAAATGTATTATTTAAATATCTGTTAGGAAATTACAAATACAATAAACATAAATTATATGTTTATCAAATTTGCTTTTTATTTTAATTATATCGTCATTATATTATATATCTTGAATGGATCCATAGCATAGCAATTATGAGATTTAAATTAATTATACGTATAATATGCATTATTATCATATTATCCAATCGACATATAGCGCAACAATTATGCAGGATTTGTATAATTAATATAAATCCTGAATAATTGCTACTTGATAATATGATACGATATAGAACGATACAAAATGAATTCATATAACACAATAATAGCGCGTTGTTATTAATCGAACTTGGTAAAATAGATCCCGTATTTAGTTCAATGTTTGAAGAATCACAAGAAACACATAAGAATCGCGTTTTATTAAGAAAATTCAATAGAATCGATAGGACAATTCACGACAAATTTTGATGATGATATATAGAAACAAATAATATCTGACTTTTTGCTACAAGAATTTCAAAAAAAGACACAAGATGTATCGAAAACATGCACTACACATTATTACATTTTTTGTTGTATAATTTTCTTCAGATTCAGATATCAAATTTTTCAAATTAAATTAATTCCAAGCAACACATATATCTAAAAAACGTCTAAAAAACGAATTAGAAGCGTTTTAGCTCTTTAAATATGTTTAAAAAGTTTTTTATGCTGTCTAAGATGTTTGACAAGAGTGCACTTACGATTAATCCGGATTAATCAATTTATTTTTATTTGAGCAAATATACGTACACACATAATGAATATATATGTTGAAAATCTTAGAAAATAAACTATTCAAAACCGTCGCGAATATTATTATGATACTTTTGTAATTCTGCATTCTGTATATTAGATAAAGAAATTAAAATCTCAAATAGAAAAATATAATGTCAAATCACATGTAGAAATAAAAATAAAATATTTGGCATAAAAAAACAAGATAATAATAATTTAACATAATGTAATGAAACGACATGATAGAAATATGCAGAAGAAGAAAAAATTATATCAGAAAGCTTAGTTTAAATAAATGTGAGGACAAAGAAGAATATAATAAAACATATCATATAATATGTACTTTGTCATATAATAAATGCTGCGAAAAATGACGAGAAGATATATATAGTGCAAAAAGATATATATATATATATATATATATATATATATATATATCGAAAGAAGAAATGCACAGAAACGCGAAAATTTGTTAAATCAGCTAAAAGGCCAATCAATGATAAAATAATTGTGTAAATAGTAGATCCGCAATTGAGTGGGTTAAATATGATAGCAAACTTTTTACAGAAAATTTAGAAAAATATAAAGATTTTATATTTATAAATATATCGAAAATAAAAATTTTGAATTAAAACAATAAACTACAACACTTTATGCTCAAATTTAATTCTCTTTGTATGTAATATTTAGAAAATATAAAATATTATGTTATACAATACTCTATGATATAACATTCAATTTTATACTCGTATCTTTTTTAATATCTCTTCTCTTTTTTAATATACATGTATTAATTTAATACATTATTAAGTAGAAAAAGAAAGAAAAAACATATATTTTTTAAAAAATTATTATTTTTAAGATCCATATATGTACTCTCTTATTTATTATATCAGATTGTTGGAACAATTAATACTTTACGAAAAAATTATTTCTTATTTTTACATATATTGAAACATATATATCTTAACACATCATAGTTTTTTTTTCAAAAGTGTATTAATTCTTAAGTTCTATCTGCACCACACATGCATCGAGATGCTCCGGTGCATATTTTCGCGAGAATAAACCGACATTTTTAGAATTCATAGAATATTTATACATACGGGAAAAAGGGAAATGCCTGACCAATAATCGATATTTCCTGCCAGAATGGCGTTATGAACAAAATCTAACTGTAGAGAGAAACACTTTGAACAAAATTTTCTAACCGAAGAACCCTTGATCTTTTTTTATCCATCCATATTTAAACAATTTAACAGAAAAGAAATATTTTTCAATATTTAAAGTTCAATATTTAGAATTGAAAAATCTTATATATAAAAATATAGAATATATATTTATTTATTTATACTTATAATAATTATTTAATTATAATATATTTAATATATTTATTTTTATATTAATTTGTTCGTCGAGAAGCTATATAATCTAATTTAAAAAAAATAGCACATGATGTATATATATGTATATATCGTGTGATGCTTTCCTTCTTTTATATTGATTTCTATTCTAATGAATAGAATCTATTCATAAATTTATTTGATTATTATTAATTAATCTATTATTGATCTAATTTCGAGCTAAATTGTAGTTTTAATCGATTGAGAAAAGATATAAATGTTATTTAAAAGATGTAAATTACTTTTCCTATTATATTTATACCAATTTTTCATCATTCTAAATTTTTATTAATAATTTTATAAAATTTGTTTTTCTATTCGAAATATTTTATAAATCTTCTATTCGAAATATTTCATAAATTATATAAGAAAGATGCATCAAATATTTCTTATTTCCACTTGAAATATTTAAACTATATAAAGAACATAGAGAGAGAGAGAGAGAGAGAGAGAGAGAAAGAGAGAGGAAAATCTTTGAAACATTCTCTATCTGTATATATAAGTAATATATTATCTCTTATGAAAAAATTTTTGTTCATAAAGTTTTGCATATTATATCGCCATCAAACTTCAAAGAAAATGATAAGAGCAAAGATAAACAACGTCGCGTTATTCGCGTTTTCAACTAGGCGTTGTCGAAAAGAAACTCGACCTCGATTTTACTTACATCTCGTTGATGACGCTTACTCTTTTTTTCTCGTTCTCTCGTTTTCCTCTATCTCGCTGGCGGATGAAAACTCAGCAACAGATTGCTCCTCTGTGTAGTGCAACTCTGCTACATCACCAAGACGAGCTGGGCGTTCGTGTTCGTGTAAGTACGACAGTTCATTCAAATAGGCAATCGAGTTTGCATCCACCATCTTCCGGCGCTTCGTTCGTTAACACGCAATCTCCTTCTCCTTTAACAGAGGAACTATCGTTCGAGAAGAATCGTTTCTTCCTTCTCTCGATTGGCAATGGAACGATCCCGTCTTGTTGCAATTAATTTGCCGTTGGATATTACATCCGTTGCGATCTTCCCGGATATTTCCATTAGAATTAATAAAAATTTGATAGCCCCACATTTTTGAATCAACAACTTTCATCTCTAGGATATGCGAGATTCAAAATTATTTGTTTTAATAGCATAAAATTTGTAAAGAGAATAGTTATATTTTGAATTTCTCAAGTCTATCTCAAAACAGCAGAATCTGTAATTAATTTTATAAAAATTAATAAATTTTATAAAAATTAATAAATTTTATAAAAATTAATTAATTTTATAGAAATTAATTACAAATTTATATTTATTTATAGTTTTAATTGTTTTAGAAAGAGAGAATATAGAAGTTAGATAGAGAGAGTAATGATATATGTATTATTATAAATTTTTTGTGTTTATGTTACTTATTATTTTTATCACTAAAAAGAAAATTCATTATCTCAGTTTTTGCTCCAGCTTTTTTTAATTTTAAGCAATTAATTTTATCTCATAGATTATAATCCCTTATGTATTTCAACATAGAACGAAAATTAGATCGTTTACTTGATTCATATACAGTAGAAAAACTATTCTGGAGTAATATTATTACTTTTCTCCATAATGGAAAACTTAAAGGGAAACGTGTGCTACCATTCTTACTTTTAATAAGTCTCGAATATATTATATAGCAACTTAAAATGCAAAAAATGTTATTTATATACTTATTACGTCTTTCAGAATAACTAAATTTTAATAAATTGTATATATAAAGCACATGTTAAAGCATATATTATAACTATGCATTTAAAAGTTTTCCACAAATAAAAATAAAAATTATAAAAATTCTAGATTTTATATTCTAAACGTAATTATATAACAATAGTTATATAAAGTGCTAAATATCATAAAAATATACTTGAAACATATTTTTATATATTTTTATTTACGCAGTCTTATTCATAGAATTAAATATATAAATTACATATAATTTTAATTTAAATCTTACATATCAGAAATACTATAATATCTCATAAAAATTAAATTTAATAATACTTTCGAAAAAAAATCATTGAAAATTGCATCTCACACAGAGTTATAATAGAAATAAAAATTTTCACTCATATACAGAATTTAATGTCTATTCCATTAAAGAAATAATTGAAAATATAATTGTTTAGATCGAATAAGGTGTTCATCAAAAAAGATGAATTTTTATGATTGTGTTTTATAAATTTAACCATCCTACATCCTACATCCTAACATGATGTTCACGGTTTGTATATTATATATGACGTTCTTCGTTCCCATTTGTCTAATTGGAAGATACGAAAGAAAGTAGCGAAGAAAATTTAATGAGGATAATATTAAAAATGATAAAATAGATGGATTCAGGAGATTGCCATAATCATATGATTCTTGTACCATCTCATTCTTTTATTTCTTCTCTTTTTATACTTATATATACGTATATACATGTACAATAATTTCATATCGCACCACAGTCTTACACGCTATCTAACACCGTTCAGATTCTACTCGTTGAATTCTTTCCAATAAATGGGTTCCGAGTCTCGAATATCGGAATCAAATGTTTCCACGACGCGTGTTGCAACTTTTAGTCCAACCATTTCTCAAAGAATGTCAAACTATGTGCAATGCGCTGGAAAAAACCTGTTTTATCTTTCATCCGATCCGTAAATATATGTATTATGTATTAATACATAAAATATTTTATACATATATATATATACCTAAATTCGATTGGTCAAGACATTTCCTAATTGAATTAAAAGAAACTTTGATAAATTACTCCATCGTTATGAATAGCACAAAGATGTCTTTTAATATATCATAGATATAATTTGAAAAAAAAGAAAGATCGGATCATAATAAACTACGTATTAGTTTTTCTACCTTTTTGTGTTTCCCCTATATCCTCTATTATCTTACAAATAAAATTTGGAATACCAACATCAAACTCTAAACTTTTCTAAAATACTTAAGGAAACTTTATATTAAAGAAAAAGATTTCGCGCAGAAAGCTTGTGAAAAATTTAATTAATTAAAATTAAAATGCTTAATTATGACTTGAGAAGTTCGAATACTATCGTATACCAAACATTGTACAGCGAAATAAAAATTTAGAGATTATTATGTAAAATAGATATTTCATATCTAGAAAATAATGAAGAATAATGCTAAGCGAATACTTGTGAACAATCGAAAGATTTCGATACAATCCGAATTCTTCGTTAAAATTTGACGGAACTCGAAAAGCTTTGAGTTTCTATCAAATTTGTTCACTCGAGACTCGCTCCCTTTCGCGGCGAGTTATAGTACTGTTTCTAATTTACGAAATAGAACCTCTACATCACGAATCATAATCGACATATCATCGATTCCGATGTTTTCTACGTAATACACTGGTGCAATTAAACAATTTTACGTATATCCGAAAGTAATATGTATCTTTTAAGGCTCACAACACATAAATACAACATTTTATATAACTTCTTCATATGTGCAAAAAATATATATAAATGCAAAGAAAGATTTCGCAAAAATCTGAATGTAATTTAAGAGAAATATATATAAATTTAATATATTAATATGCACATACGTGAATATGTTTATATACCCTTTCACTGCATCTGAAAATCGGTCCCGGTGTATCTTAGAAATCAATCTATATTAATCAGAAAATATAGTTTAATTCTATTTGACAGTATAGACGAACGCATATGGTAATCAGTCATTATAATTTTAACTACAAAAATTCAAAATGACATAATAAATATTTTTTTCAATAATGCTAATTTTTAATGAACTCTATACATTGCAATAAATATTTGTTTGGGTCCAATTTTACGTGTATATTGCGATTAAATTAACATAAAATTATATCGTGCGAAATCAACAAATTTGATAAATGATTATGTAAAATGTCTTAAATGAATGCACATAAAAAATAAATATTCAAATGATATATATCGTGAGAAAGGGTTAGAAATTTATGCCATCGTAAAATAAGTTCAAAGTTTATAGTCGCTCTACGTGAGACTCTCTTACATTAATATCTTGCAACATCCGTCTACTATCTTACATGTTTGATTTACCTGAATGTCTTTATTTGTACAGAGTAAATGGAAGTAGGCGATTTACTAATATAATCGCAATATACGATTACGGTACACACATCACCGCCTCACATTAATAGAATCTCCCAGCTAGCAAGATTTAATATGCTTCATTGCGTCATCATCGTCATCAATTGCATGTAATACTTAACAGCTAGTCTCCCACAAGAGGCAAACTTGAAAAAATCGAAAATGTCGTTTGTTCGTTTCACTGTGTGTGTGTGTGTGTGTGTGTGTGTGTGTGTGTGTGTGTGTGTGTGTATGCGTGCGATATATCATATAATGATATTTTCACTTGATACACAGAAACATCGTTTCAAGAATTTTAACAACTAACATCATTCGTTTCATTTATAATTAAAAAATTAATTGTTTCGATGAAAGACTCAATATGAAGAAATTAAATTTTATTAAACGCACATTAGACTATCTTGTCCATTATAACGCCTCATGTTGACACGCATAATTCGCCCGAGAATATAACGTCATTATAAATCAATCTATTGCGGACGCAGATTGAATAGCATACAACGCACTAATAATAACAGTGAATATGATTCGCATAATTGCCCCAAAATTATATTTATCCCCCGACGGCCAAAGGAAAAATATCAAGCCGCGAATTTTTATCTCTTAGAATTTCAGCAGTAATAAATTTTTCCCAATATATAATTTCAATGTTAAGTTATAAAACTAAATGTGTGTGCCTTTTCGAAGGTTGAGAATTAATTCATCATTTGTCTAATAAATATCATTTTATAATAGCATAGGATTCTATTACGTCACAAGAATTATATATTATCTCGATCATTCTTAAAAAAAAGTCTTCGACATTGCACATTTTTATGATGATGATAATAATGCATGCGCGAAACTCGATATTTGTCTCATCTGTTCAGCGCCGTCGGCGCTGAACTTTTTCAAAGAATCGCTAAACATTATCCGCTACATGATAACCTGTTGCAACAAATATGATAATCGCAATGAATTTCTTAAATCTCCTTCACATCTGAACATGTAAATTATTAATAATATTAATAAACGGACAAATAGAAACAATTGTTGCATGATATAGAGAGTTCATATAATATAATCGAAGAATTTAAAATAAAAATCTAGTAATTTTTTTTTATCTTAAGTAATTCGTACAGCATAATAAAAAAGGCTAGGAAAATTAATATTTAATTATGTTAAAATAAAAAATTTAAATTTAAATTCAAATATGTGTGCACAGAAATATTGTTCAGAAATAACAATATTTGAATGTTATTTGTTCAGATTAATAAATGTTTCTAGTTTCTTTTATATCTTTCATTTCTTTTGTTTAAGAAAAATTTTTTTCTCTCTTTCTCTTGAGATTTTCTTTACCGGGCATTTATCTTTTTATCTTTTATCCGCGAGAAACATTTATATAAAAAGGAAAAAGTACTTGTTTTACTGTTATTTAAATTATTTTGCAAATGCATTTCTTTTGTAATTTATGAAATGAGACTTATTGTAAATTTACAACAACATTTTGCTTTCATCATATTTCAATGAATCTTTCTTTTCTTCTTTGATAGGTCGAAAAAGATGCAAATTAGTTACCACACTTACGTTCCACTTTACAAAAAGGCATTTATAGAAGAAAATTAGGGAAAAACATTTCAGACACAAAAGAAAAAAGCGTTACTTTGTTCGTGCTCTTAAGAACCTAATAAAGAATTGTTAGAAGAGACACGTATCTAGCGTTTTGTTGCTTGAGTAGCGCGTTTGACATCGTGTCGGGTTGTAAGTACACGCATTCAACAAGACTGCCCGACCACCGAGCTAAAGCTAGTTACCTGTTTAAGCTAAGTTTCTGCCGAAAAGATTCACCGTACGTTAGTACGATGTTTACATCATTCTTTTGAATCTTTGCAACATAAACTGTTTTTTATGGATACTTTTTATTTTTAAAAATATTCTAACACACGGTTAATTAATTTCATCCAACTAGTGACCATTAATAAGTATTCGGTCTGACCATAATTTAGCAGTAACTACTCGGTCCGACTATTTATTAGTATTAACTACTTGACAGATATTAGGTAATATCGGAGACTTTTTTGAAATGATGATCTCGATAATTGGGATTTTTCTTTAATTATTTTCCGCATCGAATAAGAAAGATGCAAGCATGTGTTATCGTGTATCATTTACATTCGATTCTTCAATTTTAATTAAATAACTTCCATTTGCATTAAGTCTCTTTTGCGTTTGTATGTTTTCTTACATTTTATCGTCCATCGCTCCCGCGATATTTATCACTGACATGTAGTCTGACACTGTTGCCCTTTTAAATGGTCAAATCGCGTACGTTCGCAAATATTTCAACATCACTGAGCCTTCATTCGGATTCGCTTTCCTCCTGCGCCTTTCATTCACTGTCTTCCTTCGCGTCCACCACCAATGAAAAACGCCCGACATTGGCGTCTTTCATCTCGTGGATTTATGTGAAACTGCTTTTTAATAAACGTCTCTCTCCCGCAACAACCTCTGAGAGTGAATCAGATTTTTGTCGGCAATTTTAGAGTTGCCGTCGGCACATTCCAATTATGGTAAACGTTAGCACGCTGTATTCAAAAAAGTTTTCGGCTCTATTTGTGCAACTATCAATCAGACTTATATAGAACTAAATATTTAATTATACGTAACAGACATATGATATGATTAAACGAATTCAATGAAATGTCTTTGATTGAAAACAAACATTTTTAGGCTCTCATAGTTCGATTTGCTACTTATAATTTTTATTATACAGTTTTAATGAAATTATTAACAAATGACATTTATTGAAAGATCCAATATAGTCATAATCGACGAGTTCATAATTCTCTTTAATGAATCTTCAATTCCTCGTTAATATTAATAAAGCATTAATTCAAATAAGAGTTCTATCAAAATATGAAAATGTATTTCTGCTTTATCTATTCTCTTTACTTTGATGAAAGAGCCGATTATAATGAAAGGATCTTAATGCCTCAGAGAAGACTGACGATGTTGATACTCTCGGAATAGAAACGCTCCAAATTCCTAGTTATGTCGACATTGATTGATTATAATGTGATAACTTTGGGAAATTTCTAGCAAGACGAAATTAATTAAGAATCTTGCGAAACGAACATTCGACGCTTTCGTACGAACTTTTCCTAAATCCGATACTATATATCGATCTCATTATGTATGCAACCAACGAGAGTCTTATATTTTTTGCGCTCACACGTTAAGCACGCACGTGTTCTCACATTCCTCCGTTTTTACTTCTGCCCGAACCCTTTCAAGTACCTGAGGAAGTCTTTTTCTCTGTGTTTGCCGCTTCGCACGTTTAGAAGATGCGAGTCGATGATCAGATCAACCGAAGTACACTTTTATCGGAAGAGATTGCTAACGAAACTCTTTAATCGCGCACGAAGATGAACTCGTTATAGTGATTCCAGCGATTCTCCTCGGAATCCACACCAGGTTTCAGTTGCTCGGAGTTGATGCCGGCGGTACCAGAACCGCAACTACCCGCCAACCTGAAGCCCTGCTCCTGCAGCATGTCGAAGGCCTGCTCGATGACGCTGTGCTTCAGAAAGAAGCGCGATGTGTAACGATCAGACATGCCGTGGTCAGGATCGCGGCTCTCGTTTAGCGTCTCGCCGAAGACGTCCCGGCAAAGTGCCACGCGGCCGCATACGAGGATCCTCGAGAGCTTGCGGAACTTGACATCGGCCAGACCTTCGCGGCCGAAAGCGAAGCTGCCCCGGTAGCCGATCGTGATGTATCCTGGCGTGCGTTTGACGACCGCACCGCCGATTTGCCCGCCAGAATCGGCGTTCTCCAAAATGGCCTTCTCTAACCCAGGAAGACCGTAGAAATTAGCCTCCTGCTTGAGCCTCTCGCGTTCGCGAAAGCCCTCGGGCAGGACCAACGCCTGATTACGCAGGAAGTCCAACACGTAACGGAAGAGTACACCATCGCGATCCAGGAAGTACTTGCCCTTGGCATCTTTCTCCACGGTGGATTTGCCCGTGAAGAGTGTTGCCAGATGCGAGTCGCTTTCGCGGGTCAGCGTGGTCAAGGCGGTGGTATAGAAGACGCCGCCCACGTTCAATTCCACCACGCTCGGCATCGTTTCCTGTTGCTCCTGGTCCCCCATGCTGCTTCCGGTTAACGCAACGCAAGAGAGAGGAAGGAAGACTGTGATCAATTGGTCGCGTGGACCGACGGGCACGAGTCGTCTTCACCGATGGAACGATCAAAGACCTTATGTGCAGAGGACACCCGTAGCTGGGAAATTTTCTCGGAGGATTAAAGACAACAAAGAGAATCACGATACGGAACTGCACTCCGCTCGATGAAACTCTACACGACACTCGCGCAAGACAACCACAGGTCGACGACCCAGCAAGTTCCAGAGTCAATCGTGACGTTGGAGATCGCTCTCCGAGAGTTTCGATCGACGAGGAGCAACAAACTAATTTTAAAGGTCACTCGTACGTACTCGCATGTGAGAACACCTTGGTGATGCTCTCTGAAAGGGTGAGCTGATCGAATCCTGGTCGCCTTAGAAGCACGTCGTTATTCGAGGTTGATTCGAGCACGATGTTGATACTCCTCCGACTACTACTTGTTCGAAGAAATGAACGTGACGGTGAAGGGGGATAAACTGCGCCTATGACGAAGGCCGAGCTCGACTCTCTCGGCTGCGCGCTTCCTCACCTAAGCGGTTGGCGCGCGTCAGGACGCACTCTCCGCTCGCTCCTCTGTGTCGCGAGGGTAACGTGGTGGTAATGCTGCGCTGCCGACGCAGCGAGAGCCCGCGCCGAGTGTCAACGCGCAGCCACCGATATCGCGCAACAACCCCCTCGACACGCGCGCGCAACCCCCGAGAAGTCGCCACTCGATTCTCATCCTTGGAAGAGGCTACGTGTCGTGATAAGAGTTTTTCCAGGTCGCACTTACCTCCAAGCCTATCCAGGCAAACTGCACCCCATTCCGTTTGCGCGATTGGATTTTTCCTTGGTTCCTCCCGACGACGTATTTCTGCATATTCCATCGAATTTGGCTGCAATCCTTAGCCCATTCATATCCTGCTCTGTATGTTCTGATGCGACTCAAACGGATTGAACCTAATCAAAAATAACGAAATTCGTGGTTCTAAATGTGTACTATTAAATGTGTATAGGAAACTATAAATTATAAATGTGATGGAAAAGTTGGAGTGCATCTTTAAGATTAATTTTTAAGATTATTACCTCTTGTCCGGGTTTCCACGGATCGATGCTTCGTTGCATTATAACATACATTCATTCTCTTATTGCATTGTATCTCTCATCCGGTATCTCTTCGTCGTCTATCTGCAAATATTGAATAGGTAACAATGTCAATATACAATGCTATTAATATTATTATGTAGACAACTATACATTATTCACACAACTGCACATTTGTTTTATTCCGATTGCTACTCTTTATTATTAAAAACAATGTTGATGAATTGAATTAAATAATAGCTTTGTTATATAAATGGAAAAGGATATTTCTTATTTGGCACTGAGTGCAAAAAAAATCTAATTTAATTCCTTTCTGCTTTTTAATTGGATAAAATAAAATTCTCTTTTTATAAATAAAATAAAAGAAAAGTTTGTCGTTTGTTAAAAAAAAAAATTAAATAAAAGCAAACAGATTAAACACATATTATAATATGAATCAGTAACCACAGATAATAATTATATTTTTTTTTACTTCATAATTACTCAATTTTCAAACCCAAAACAAATTAAATAGTCTTAATTAAATTTAACAAATTAAACAAATTAAATAGACTGTATTAAATTAATTAAATAGTCTTATTAAACAAATTAAATAGTCTGTATTAAATTTTTAATTTTATTGTGCACATTAAGCAAAGTTTCAAACTATAAATTAAATTTTTATATTATTTTAACATGTCATTTTGATTAGCATAAATTAGCTTTATTTTTGCGACGCAAATCTCATACATTAGAAAATTGTAGAAAAGAATGATAAAAAGAAAAAAACAAAAGACGCAAATTTAACGTTATTTTCTTAGAAAAATCTGAATGATAATATCAAGATTTTAACATTATCACATTTATACATTTTTCTAAAATATATATATGGATCGTAGAATATATATATATATATATATATATATATATATATATATATATACATTTCTAAAACTAAATATACACATATACATATATATACATTTTCTAAAACTAAATATATTAATATCAATTTATAAATTACAAAGTATTATTTTAATTAAAAGTATCTTTTTTCTTTCATTATATTTCACTTATATATTCGTGTTATTCTCAAAAATATTTGTTAAGAAGTTATATATTTAATTTTATATTTAACTGTAATTTTTTCACAGCTGTATCATTTATCTTTATCTTAAATAATATTTTAAAATAAATAAATGGATGAGAGAGAGAAATTTTAAAAAAATTGCATGTAGTAAAATCGTGTAATACAAGACATAAATCGTTATAAAATGCTTTATTTTCCTTTATTATGTAATATCATAATAATGGTTTTTTTCTTGGAAAATGTATTTCCTTGAAAAGTGTATGTCACAAGAAGGTATAAATCTTTATGAGAAAACACATTATATCACGTTTAAAAATACTTATAATATCTCATCATAAGATCAAACTCTAATGAAATATAAAATAAATTATTAAATCCTTTCAAAATAATCTCAAAATTTTTTATGAAAACTAATATTCATCATAGCTTGTTTTCCTCTTGAATCGACTCGAAGCCATACAATAACCATCCCGTAAGTGAAATCAATGATCGAAAAGCAATATTATTCAACGCACCTATCGTAAATTATCGATTGTGAAATAAAAATGGAGCTGTAAAAAGCATTAGAGAAGGAAAATAGAGAAATAAAATCAGAATAGATATAAACTTACACTCTCGATATCATAATGTGATGTGTGTCTTCATGTTTGAAGTTAAGCACTTTCAGATCGAAAGGTAAACAAGTACGTTTATCGTGCATTCGTCGTAGATGCATCATATTTCAAAGCTGTACCTATGGCAATATCAAAGCTGTACTTGATGATTGTAAAGAATTATAAAATATTTAGGATAAAATGGTTTATACGTACAATTCCAATTTTAAATTATGATATCATTGAAAGACAATTAATTTTTCCACTATTTAAACTAAAGACGTGCAAGTATCGCGCAAACGCCATGACGATGTCTGAGGGAAGGATTTTTCTACTATGTTCACTATTGTCCTGATCACGTGACTGCCTCTTGACATACTCGTACAGTGCAAAGAAGCTTTTGAGATCCACATAGGTTTTTAAAGCGCATACTTTCCTACATTAATGATATATAAAATACTACTATGCTTAATATTTTTAATGTTGAGCATGTACATGAACGTTTTATATAATTATAATAACAATAGAATTTATTATTTATTTCTTTCCCACAATTTGTGGGCCTAAGGATACCACTTATCTCAATAAAATATGTACGCTACTGAAATCATCTGACTCTTACTCACTACTGCGCATGTGCAGTAAGTTTCCTTCGTTGACAGCCAATTTCAAATCCCAGTTCCTCCAGACAGAGAATTTTTTTCCCTTTTATATTTCAATATTATATCAATACATATTTGTTTTCAATTTCGCGTAATGTAATTTACAAAAAATTGCAAGTTTACTACGATTGACTTTTTTTATTTTTACGGAATCTACTCGAATTACATGGGATTGCTTCGATAATATCCATGTAATATATATTAAATGTTGAAAATATATTTTACGTGCATTTCTAAAAATATTCTTATCTTTTTTTGTTTTTTATATTTTAGACAAAATGCTTATGTTCGATAGAAAAGGCTAGACTCCCTAAAGCTCTCTTTCTTCTCTTAATTTTGAACGCAGCGCCGCCAATAAGTGACGCACGTCTGTCAGTTAAGCTTGGTTCTTGCATCGAGACGGATGGCATGCGATGGCTGATGAGTTGGAATTATCATATCTGTCAATTACGCGTTACGCTCTGGTACGTGACATTTTACGTTTTACGCTTAACGTTTAATGCTGTGACTAACGTGGACCGTAATTTTCACGCATTGCTACTCAGATCTACGCATGTGAACAGCTGGATGTCTCATATCAGTCGGAGAGCGGGACGACTCTGCGGGATAAGAGGCTGCACCTTTGTTGACAGATTTTACTCGAGCTCGCTTCGTCGATTCGTTGATACATCGGAGGCTTAAAGGATGGAGGAAGGTCCAACGAAAGTACGCAAGAGGCTCCAGCACGAGGACTCGGTGGGAAACAATCTGCAAAATCGCATCTGGAGTCACGACGACGAAAGCGAGGACGAGATCGCGAGCGAGAACGCGTTGCTGAACGAAGTCGGCCAACCGAGGTTTGTGCGTAAGCAAGTGCGCTCTTATCGAGTATTATTCGCTGATTATGCTTATGCGTAATTATCACGAGAACCATTAAATCACGATCGACGTCGATAATTAAGCGAATCACGCATGTCTCTATTTGGCATTCTTGATGTCGTTATGTTTCTTTGTTGTGGTTTGACCAAGTGGACTCGCTCGTATTGAAATATAGTATTAATAGCATTGCGTTCGACTGTTTCCGACATTTCAGTATAACATTTCATTCTGATAATCAGTGCTTGATAGATAACGTACTGTAAAAAATACTCGGAAAAAGATTATCTGCTTCCTAACATAATTAAACAAAAATGTATAAATCATCGATTTTACACAATTATCAATAAAAATATGAATAAACTTTTAATTCCGTATAATTTTTATATATAAATTTAATATATATTTAATTTATTTTATATATTTTATAAATTTATGTATAATTTTCTTTTTTAATTATTGCAACAGAATTTTATTTATGACCCAAAATAATTAAATGCTAATATTAAAGAGAATTTAATGGTAATATAAAATAATATAAATAAAACTATCTCTTGTACATTATAGGCAAAATCACTCTAGTCCGGCAGAATGCAAAACTTGCCCGATCACGACATTTGCAGAGGAGAAAATGCGTCGCAAACTGCGATTCTTTTTCATGAATCCAATTGAAAAATGGCAGGCAAAACGGCGTTTTCCATACAAATTTGTTGTCCAAGTCATCAAGATAATCCTTGTGACTGTGCAGCTCTGTTTATTCGCACACAACAATTACATGCACGTGAATTATACTTGGGATAATCGAATTACATTCTCTCATCTCTTTTTAATGGGATGGGACTCTACTCAAGAGGTAATATAACCGATCACATATATTATATATATATGAATCTAAATAATATCTTTGTGTTGCCTGAAGCTAAAAAATAGTATAATCAAAATAGCATAAAAATCACACTTCAAATTTTTATATGCTTTATAAGCATTAACTAAAAATAATTTATTAATTAATTACTGCATTGCCTATGCTTGTGATTGTAATTGTTTTGTTTCTTAACTTCTGGATAAAGTTTAGATATTATAACTACTGCTACAAGTATGGTGTAATGTATAAAATAAATTCTCCATTTTGATCGCTATTTCTCATGCTATAAATGACATCATGATTTTGAATGTTGTTTCAGGTACCTGCATATCCACCCGCAACGGGACCATTGGCTATCTACAAACGAAGCAATTTCTACGAAGCCATTGATTATGCCCTGCATGGCTTCTACAATGTTGACGATGCCATTGGTTCGTACTCGTATATCGCCGAAGACAATTCCGTCGGGCCTGTAGTTTTATGTCTTTACGAGTACAAGGAAGGCACCATATTCGGCTTCAACGAGAGTTACGTGTTCGACAGCGAGATTGTGGAAACCTGCGTAAACATCAGTCTCGAGGTTTTTGATACATTTAAATCGTCGCACAAATTTCTACAAAATAGAAACATAAACGTTAAGTTCTCTGCGCTGGTACGCGCTCATCTCAAGTTTGCTCTAAAGACAGTAAACTTAAAAGCGGCCGGTCCAATGACTCCACCCGATTGTTTTCGTTTCAACATTAAGGTCGATTTTGATAACCGCGATTTTGATGGACAAATGTTGCTCTCGTTAGACGCCGATGCCAGAAAATTACAATGCAAGGGCGACACCCGCTATATCACAGATAATCGCATCGAATCGGCATTGAGAACTTTGTTAAATTTGCTTGTTATACTAATCTGCACGATTTCCTTACTGTTGTGCTCGCGTGCGATATATAGAGCGCAAATGCTGAAGTTTGAAACGATAAATTTCTTCAAGAAGACGTATGGTACAACGCTAAGCCTCGAAGGTCGATTAGAGTTTTTAAATTTCTGGTACATTATGATCATTGTTAATGATCTATTAATCATTATTGGCACCATCATAAAGGAACAAATTGAGCGAAAACATTCCGAAAGCGATCATTGGAATGTCTGCAGCATATTTCTCGGCACGGGCAATCTGCTGGTATGGTTTGGCGTGTTGCGTTACCTTGGCTTCTTCAAGACGTACAATGTTGTCATTTTGACTCTGAAGAAAGCGACGCCGAAAGTGGCGAGATTTCTTATATGCGCCATCCTTATTTATGCCGGTTTCACTTTCTGTGGCTGGCTGGTGCTCGGTCCGTACAACTTAAAATTTCGTTCCCTCGCGACCACCTCCGAGTGCTTATTCGCGTTGATCAACGGTGATGATATGTTTGCCACATTTTCCATTACGTCTTCCAAATCATCAGCAATACTGTGGTGGTTCTCTAGAATTTATTTATACTCATTCATTTCGTTGTATATTTATGTCGTCTTAAGTTTATTCATTTCTGTGATAATGGACGCATACGATACAATAAAAATCTACTATCGCGAGGGTTTCCCAAGGAACGATCTGCAGACGTTTATAGCTCCATGCACGGAAGAAGCATCGAGTGGTATTTTCAGAGATGACTCCGAAAGTAGCGACTTGACGGAGTTACTCGATCGATTCTGTTGTTGTCGAAAAAGGCCCTTTTACGAATCCTTCTCGGAATCGGTCGCAGATCCCTCGATCAAGCCCGAACAAGTGTATGGTGGAGGCATCTGCATCTAGTGCATTAATGGAAAGTACCTGGAGATGTTACGGTGCAACTATAGATACACAATACGAAACTAGGGCGATTACATCAACGTCTTTGATTTATTAATCTCTTGGCCAACAATTTTTTTCTATTTCTGAAGAAAGAAAAGATATATGCATAATTTATTTCATAGCCATACACGATTATTTGTCTCCTGTAACTTACATAAGAAATTATTTCTAGTGAAAATTGTGTATTTTAAAATATTTTTCTTTAACGGCAAAAAGTAACCAATTATTTTATAATTAATTAAAATATGCTAAAAATAAAATAGCTTTTATATTGCTAATATAATTTTGATTCTTCTTATGATAAAAAAAACAAGTTACCAAATAATAAATAATCAACGAGAGATTAGCTCTAATTAATAGTTAGCGCAATTATAGATAAAGTATTTTCACACTACATTGATTTGCAAATACTGCATGTACGCAACTCAAAATCGCGATATGTTTTTGTTACTGCCATCTAAGTTTAGTCTCAATGTAATATTGTAGAAAAATATTTTAATTTATATATAAAATGTATAGATTCTCCTCTTTTAATCTGATAATATATATAAAATAATTGGTTGCAGCAAGGAAAAGCAACTTTGCAACAGTTGAATGGTTTTCTACAAAATGCCTTTTAGTAATTCTTTGACTTCCAATATGTTGATTAAATAAATGTTAATTTTTTCAATATGTAAAATACATTTATATATATAACATGCTTTGTATTAAATATATTTATAGATGTAACATGCTACAAAGCAGTAAATAAATGTGATGAGAAAAACGCACTCAGCAGAAAGCTTTAAACTGTTGGCAGAGCAATATAAAATGTTAATATAATGCCAAGTTCTGCTGAACATGACCAGTTTTATCAATATGCTGAAAATTTAAGTACAGTATTTCATTTTAATAATTATATATACAATGTACATTTGTATCTACTGTATAAGAAAACACGCTACACATTTATTATTGTACTTCATAACTGTAAATATATCTGACACTTTAAAATGTTATAAAAAATTCTATAAATATTAATATACTGCTTTGATGTGATGTGTGCATAACATTGACAAATAATATTATAGGAAAGTAGAGTGGTTGGAAACCTTGTACAAGTATTGCAGCTTCATTATTATTTAAAGCACAACACAATGTTATATACCAAAGTTATTATGTGAAAAATATATATATATAATAAAGATATGTGTAACTTAAGCAAAAAAAGAAAGGCGCGATGGAACTATGATGTATTATATTATCAGACAACAAAATATTGATTATATAATTAATCAAATGTGAATTATTCAATTATGATTATAATACTCATAATTCTCTTTTACATATGATGCATGTTGTATTATATTAAAGAGCATAGTCTATAGAATCGATCTTATATTTGTTCTTGTATGTACACAGATTATGTGCATTTTCCTAAACAAACTCGCACACAAGCATTATACATCCAAAGAAATATATTTATATATTTACATTGAAGTACAATAAAAACGTCTTACTTTTTTCTAATTCTAACTGTACCTCTGTATTTATATATCTTTAGATGTAATTAAGACAAAAACATTTTATTTTATACGTTCAAATGAGAAATATTGTGCCATTGAATTTAGTATTAATAAATATACTGTTTTATAATTATTTCAAGAGTGTCTTCACGATAAGAATCTTGAAGGGAAGAGGACAATCTCTTCCTTGACAGTAGTTTTGAAAGGGAGACTTCTCGAGAGCCTAACGTTTTATATTCAACAAAACCTAGACTACATATAATATTCAATATAATATAGTATTCTCATATATTATATCCAACAAACAATTCGGCAGGGGCGTAGCCAGAGGGGGGCAAGAGGAGGCAAAGCCTGCTCTTGTAGCTTTTTTACCTGCTCTAATATAAAATCAGGAAGTTCCCGCTTTGTTTCTGTATGTACTTTAATCGTGGAGGAGCCTTTATTATTTTGTGCAACTAATAAAAAGATTTCGGACAAAAATGAAATATAACATTTTATCGGTAAAATGGGACTCCGGCATCTTAAAAAATCAAACAATAAAAATAATTCTATTAATTTTTGTTCAAATATTTGCAAGTTGTTTGTAATATTATATTATTTACAGTAATACTTTTTCATAAATATCATCCTCTTTTTATTTTGTCATCGGGCATTGAAATTTTTCTGTTAATTTTCTTGGCTGCTCTAACATCTCTACCTGGCTACACCCCTGCAATTCAGTGATCCTTCAATACATATACATATTTTGTTTCAATATAATTTTTTATATTGTTCAATATAATTTTACATATTTTGTTTCAATATAATTTTTTATATGTATATGTATTGAATGATATATATATGATATATATATGCACTATTAAAAGAAAGGAGTAAGGAAGAGAGGCAGTGTGTGTGTGTGTGTGTGTGATGTGATGCAGGATCGTGCAGCTTCGTGCGTTCTCGTATCGTCACAGCTGGCTGTATCATACACTCGGCTCTTTGTTTATTTCGCACGATGTGTATATGGTGTGTGGGCGTCGCGTAGCAAATGCAAATGATTTCGACTGACTACTGTTGAGCGACTAGCAACTTAGAAATAGATAGCAACTGACAATTAGTAGCATTAATCGGTGTCGAGTGCGCTGACCCGTAGGGTGAAGAGCGAATGGTCATTGACCGCGACTGAGCGCGACCTATTGTTTACATCTCGTCGCGCACAACTCAACGATCCTGAAAAAACGGCGTCCCGTGTCTCTTTGTTGGTGGGTCCCTTCCGATCGTCGTCGTTCTCGCGACGATAAGCGATCGCGGATGAAAATGTCATCGTCGAAGGTAGCGGGAAGTTCTCCCGCGAGGACTACGAATAAAGGCGAGCAACAGGAATTTCCCCTGGGCCTCGATAAGGATGCTAGCGAGCATAGCATCTCCAGCATGATGTCGTGCGTGTCCATTTCGCCGAAGCACGCAGAGAGCAGCCTCCGGGTGATGGAAAGCTATTTGCACAAGCAACAGCTGACAGACGTTACGTTGATCGCGGGTGAGCGGGCTGGAGCTGACGCTTTGTTCGATAACAAACGCGTGGATATTTCGTCGTATATCTATGTTGATGTTGCCTTAATTATTAAGATAATTCTTATGATAATAGTTAATAAGGAAATATGAATCTCAATTAATAGATAATAAGAGATATTATTACATTATCCTTTTATTTTTTAATAAATAGAGATTTATTTTTTCAAGAATCAAAATTTTTTTATCATCGATACATATGTACATACATATATAATTATTGTTAAAAATTGTTAATAATTTGATAATTTGGTAATTGTTAATAATTTGTTGATAATTAGTGGCTATTGTTCCAAGTTTCTATACGAAAGTCTTAGATAAAGCATATTCTATATGAAAAAATCCTTGTATATTTATAAATTTATAAATATTGAAAATGCATTTAATAAGTAATTTTGAAATATTTACTTAAAATATTTGTATTTTTTATATTTTTTACTTTGTACATTTTCTCTAGGAAATAAACGTGTCCCAGCTCATCGATTAGTGCTGAGTGCTGGTTCGGAATATTTCGCTGCCATGTTCACAAGCTCTCTAAGAGAATCAGCACAAAATGAAATAGAATTAATGGATGTAGATGGAGATGCATTATGGGCTCTAGTTCTTTATTGTTATACAGGTATATATAATTCTGTTCAAAATACATTTGTTCTAAAAGAATATTTTTTAGGAATATTAATATTATATTGGAAAAAGATAAAAATAAGAGATAAAAAATATATATAAGAGTTAATTTTTTTAATCATTTTTATTAATGATTCCTTTTAATATATTTCTTATGTCTATATATAGGTTGCATAGAATTGCAGGAAGATAGTGTAGAAACCCTTCTTGCAACTGCGTGCCTATTACAATTAAATCCAGTTATTAAAGCATGCTGTCAATTTCTTGTCAAACAGCTTCATCCAAGTAACTGCCTTGGTATACGGATGTTTGCCGATACACAGGGTTGTACAGAATTATTTGAGCATGCACATGCATATACTACCAAACATTTTATGGAAGTTACAAAAAATCAAGAATTTTTACTCCTATCTGCCAATGAAGTTACAAAATTACTCGAATCCGAAGATCTTAATGTTCCTTCAGAAGAAACTATCTTCCATGTAAGATTACAGGCTGCAAGCATTATATTTATGAAATAACATTAAATACAAATAAATGTAAATAACATTAAATGCAAAAATTTATCGTATTAAGAAAATGACTTTGAAATTTTTTTGTGAATTAAAAAATATTTGATTATAAGTGTGTATGCTTTTATATAATCAGAGATTTTTTTTTAATTACTTAAAAGTAAATTCACATATGTGCAATTAAAATATATAAGCTCAATATACAGAGTAACACAACTGTTATTACTATCACAATATTGTTTCAGGCCCTTATGATTTGGTTGGAACATGATCCAGAAAACAGGAGCAAAGATGCCAGCAAATTATTAGGTCTAGTCAAATTACCATTATTATCACCTGCGGTGAGTTCATCGGCAACAATCCTTTTACTTAGCAAAAAAACTATATTGTGGATCAACTAATAAATTAAAACAGTTTATAGCTGACAATATTGAGAGCAATGAAATTTTCAAAGACCAAAGAATGGCGCAGGAATTAGTAATGGAAGCATTGAAGTACCATCTGTTGCCTGAACGAAGACCTCTGCTTCAATCAGGAAGAACGAAACCGAGAAAAGCTACTGTGGGTACATTGTTAGCTGTTGGAGGAATGGATGCTAATAAAGGTAATTCCTTATATAAAAAATTATTTATAATATCGATTATAATTAAAATAAATATAATGCAAAACCGACACAACTTTCAGGTGCTACATCCATAGATGCATTTTCATTACGCGATAATGCTTGGAAATCTCTAGCTGCCATGAGTAGCAGAAAATTACAATTTGGTGCTGTAATAGTCGATAAAAAATTAATCATTGCGGGCGGTAGAGATGGTTTAAAAACGCTAAACACAGTAGAATGCTTTGATTTCTCCACTTTTTCCTGGAGTACATTACCACCCATGAATGTGCATCGTCATGGCTTAGGTATATATCGATCTGAAAGAATTTGCGATACTGATATACACGTGATTTATTTATTTATAATAACTTGGCAAATAATATTTTTTATATAGGAGTGGCAGTCTTAGGTGGACCCTTGTATGCTGTTGGTGGTCACGATGGTTGGAGTTTTCTCGATACAGTAGAGAGATGGGATCCAGCAACGCGTCAATGGAGTTCTATATGTCCTATGTCTATACAAAGATCTACAGTTGGTGTAGCTGTATTAAATGATAAGTAAGTTTTGATAAATTGTTAATCTTCTTGATAAATTCTTAATCTAAAATTTTGAAGTGTCACAATAATATTTTAGAAAAAATTATAAGACTAGTTTAGAAAATCGATTTACCAGTTTCTAAAAATTAATTTTACTGTTATTTTACATATTCATTATTCAATACAAATAGAGACAATTCTTCATAGAGACAATTATTTAAAGTAAAAAATTTTATTCAATATTGTGTTTTTAAGATCAATTCATGCAGTTTTCAAATTTATGACGACATTTCGATAGATTATACGCTGTAGGAGGAAGAGATATCAGTTCCTGTTTAAATACGGTAGAATGTTACGATCCGCATACTAATAAGTGGACACCATGTGCGCCCATGTCGAAGAGACGAGGTGGTGTAGGCGTGGGAGTAGTAAATGGTTGTCTTTACGCACTTGGTGGTCACGATGCTCCGGCCACTAATCCTAATGCTAGCAGATTCGACTGTGTAGAGAGGTGAAGCTGCGCTACATTACATTATATGTTAAGTGCAAAATTTTTCAAATTATACATAATAGAACGTGACTACGTGATTAGGTATGATCCTAAAACCGATACATGGACAATGGTTGCGCCAATGAGTGTACCCCGGGATGCGGTTGGTGTGTGTGTACTAGGTGACCGACTTATAGCTGTGGGAGGATACGACGGTCAGCAATATCTCACGTTGGTAGAAGCCTATGATCCACATCTCAATGAATGGGAATCCGTAAGTTATATGTGTAAACTATTCTCGTAATTGAGAAATAATTTTAAAAAATAATTTTAAATGTACATTGCATATATTATGAAATTTAAATATGTTTATATATTTAAAGGTTGCTCCTCTTAAAGCTGGTCGTGCGGGACCCTGCGTTGTTGTCAAAAATTTAGCTACTGGTATTTAAAATATTTTTACTTGATCAACAATCAATAAGACTTATTTCTACATGATTCTATATTCATAATTACATGTGAATTAGACGTTTTAAGAGTATAACACAATCTGCTCTCTTGTGATATTGCATATATGTTAAATTAATTATAGTGTTATTTTTCTGAAACAATTTTATAGGTAATTTCATTTATGAATAAATATTAAATTTCTTCTTACATTAGTATAAATACATCTTTTATATAATTAGTATAAAAACACCTTTTATAGAATTTTTACACGATTTTGTATTGTTATACTGTATTAAGGAAATTCCAATTATTGTAACTGTCATGTGTTTATTTACGAATTTGTACATATTACTGCGATTTTATATAAATTTTCAATGTAATAATGATTTTGCTAATGACAATAGTTGTAGTGTGATTCATATCTATTAGAATCTAAATTAGAAAATAAGCCAAAAGTTTTTTAATAAAATATACATGTGAACTATTCTCTTTTTCAAAGAGAGAGTATAATACAGGTAATACTGTTGTTTATAAATATCTTGAAATTGTTAATGTATAATAAATTATTAATTAATTATTGCTATAAATGAGTGATATAAAAAAGGCTGAGAGAGAAACTGAAAAATAAGTATTACAGATATAGATACATCAAATATGTGTCTATGTATTAAATTATACATTAATAATTGCATACAAATTAAATTTCATACAAATTAAAATTTGACAAGCTTAAACTTCGATAAAAGAAGACAATTTACATGTATAAGAACAATTTTTATTTTTCTCATTAAGCTAAATGTCTTTATTTACACATATATGATGTACGTTTTTATATTTGGTGATTATAATTTCTCTTGCAATAAATAAAATCGTCATTGACTAATTAAAAAAAAAATTCCTCACATTATTTAATAATTTACATTACAATAGTCTTTTATTTTTTTTTTAACAAGCCGGGAAAGTCCTGAAACAATTATAGTAATAAGTTATACATTTTTTGTAAATTATAAATCAAACTTTTAAAAATTATTAGAAATCTAGAGAATGTTCACTTTATCTCTCTTTCCAAAAACATTCTTATAAAAAATATATATTAAATTCTATTAATAAAAAATATCGATTAAATTTTAATTATGAAAACTAGAGAATACATTTTGACTTACCGTGGAAAATCCGAGGCTGGTTCTGCAAACTTATGCCTGACCATAAATGTAGCGATAGCTTCTGCTACTTTATCTGGAACGTCTTCATGAACAGCATGTCCACATGCGGGTAACACTTGCATTTGGAATTTACCTATTTTTTTCATAAAAGAATAATTATTTTATTAGAAAATACCAAAAGCCATGTTGTATATATATATATAGCATATAGTTTTGTAAATAATATACCTTGCATTTGTCCTACAGTAAGTTCACGATCTAATCTATCAACTCCTGCTAACAATAACATTTTTGGAACTGGAACATTCAAGAATGCCGTTGATAATCCTTTAAACCAACCAAACCAATGCTGTTCTGTCTTTGCCAAATCTATTCTCCATACATATTTCCTGTTAGCAGAAACAGCAGAAGATGCAGGTGATGGTGGTGGTGGCATACTAAATGATTCTTCCTCTTGGATAGTATCATCTCGTATTATAACTGGTTCTGGATTAGATTCACATGTGTTGTATTGGGTTGGCAATGAGTCAATATCATGAGTTGCTAATTTATTAGTTTCAATGCTGAAATGGCACATTTGGGGTTGCACATAATTTGATTTATTTTAATATGAAAATTAGAAAAGCTTAAATATCTTTAAGAACTCACTAACTTCATTATTTGTCCAGGAACTGAGACCTTTGCAGACTGTATATTACGAATTTGTCCACTGCGAATGCTAAATAAAAACACAAAAAATAATCAATTCAAATTGCTTACTTTTATTTTAAAACTTTATTTTATATAGAAATAAAAGCAAAGTTGTGTAAATTAATATAATTTACACTACTAGTTATTTTCAAAAAACAAATTTAATCATTTATAGAACACACTTGTCATAGTACAATGATTAAAATATCAAAAATATGTTGAATACTAACCACCATTCTATAGCTTGAGATATAGTGTTAAAACTAGATGGCCGAGATCTTAAAAAACTCTGCATAGAAGCTAATGCATCCATTGCTGTACCCTCTACGACATCTATAACTCCTAATCCATATAAATTTGGAATTAATGGAGCTGCATTCACAGCTACTGCTCCACCCATACTGTGGCCGACAAGAATTATTGGAGCGCCATCTGCAATTGCATCTATAATAGCTGCAACATCCCTAGATAAAGATAAGTAATTAAAAATAGGAAAGATTTCTTAAGATTTTGTATCGAATGGCTTACATAAGAAAACCGATATAGCATGATATTTATAAAATAAATAAAATTTTTTAATACTGTGCTTTGTATACAATTTCAGGTTGTATATATAATTTCACAGTTGTTTTTGCATTCATAATAAAGAAACTTATATATCGACACACATAATGATATTGCAAAAGAAAAATCTTGTCTTCAAAGAAAAACAGCTAATTTGGAATTTAAAAATATTAAAGGAAGCTGTACATATATATATATTTTTTTTTCTTGATTATATATAAACTTTTTATATATCTGTTTTTAAGTAAAAAAAATATATATTTACTTACGATGCTAAAGTCTCTACGGACAAATCTTCATCATCTGTAGTATGAGTATCTCCATGACCTCTAAGATCAATAGCCATAACTCTACACAATACCATTGTCATAATCGATTTCTAAAATTTACATCATGTATTAATTTTTCTTTTTATGCGTATAAATGATTTTTGCAAATGATACCTACTGTAAGTTCTGCCCATGTTAAACCACTGTAACCACCACCGTGCAATAAAACTAATAATGGTCCTTCAGTGCCTTTGATGTAAACATGAAATGTATTCTGTCCTATTGGCACATCCTTGGAATGATCGAAGTACGGATTCCACTGTACCGGATCGTAATCTCTTTTTCTCTGGGTTCTTGACTTATTAATTCTAAAAAAGAAGACGTATTCTTTTGCACGATTTTGCAAAAATCCGAAATATATTTCACTCCACCTTTCAACTAATTAATCTTGCTTGTATGTACACAATTTCGCAGAAAGCTACACAAACCTGGAATTTAATGCCGAAAAATTGACAGTTGACGGTGGTAACTTGGATTTCAAAATTGACTTTTGAAGAGCAGACATGTTGATGTATCATATACGTCAATGGTATCGTATCGGAAACGTTGCTTATGATTTATGCTTATAGTCACACATATAAAGAAAAATATTCGGCAAGATATAATTATACGTATCGAGATAGTGGATAAAAAAGCGCGAAAAATATGTATGACATTAACAAACACCACCAGCGGAAAAGTTGTCAAGAACGCGAGTCTCGTGCACATCTAACATCCAACCATACCATCCAACACTATCATATATCGATGTGATGAATCGCAAATGGCGTATACTGAGGCTGCGTTCCAAAATTCACTGCCAGTACTGAAAATCTATAATTTACGTGACGTACATTATAGCAGAGAGAAGACTGAGAGGTGTCATGGCCTGCTTTTAGGTGATCCCTGAAAGCGATACTCCCTCTATGGACATTGAAAACGTGGACATGAACTACAAAGCCAATGTCCATGAATGTTCTCAGAGGGTAATATATAATGTGCACAATTTCTGGTTTTGTTCCGTGCTATGTGCACGAAATGCCAGTAGCACCAGAGTATAACAATCATTATTTTGAAAATAATATATAAATATGATAAATAATAATTTTTATAAATTACTTACCTATATGTGTATGTATGTGTGCCCATACGTTGTCCAAATGATTTTAAATATACCCATACAGCACAGGTAGATCCTGAGTATGTACTCAGTATATCGCAAACGTAGATTGTGTATATCCCACTAATATTCGATATACATACTATGATATTTTGAGAATGTACGGAGGATGTTCCTATGTCTGCCTTAGAAACCTACTCAGTATATACTCAGAATATTTCTTGGTGTATTATGAGTATATTTTTAGAATATTTTAAGCATATTTTTACATTAATAAATTATATATGAATATAGAAGACAGTTGGACTATATGTAGAATAAAAAATAGATTCTTCGTGATGTAAAAAATAAATAAAAATGTGAAATTATTTACTTTATAAACAAAACTTCAGACAAAAATGTTATTTCTAATAGATGAATATAAAACGTTTGAAAAACACCTATTAGTGTTTATTAAATGATTCTCCTTGAAATATTGATCTCGATAATCTATGTACAATTATGTAAGTACACTCGGTAATAGATGAAATACCTTAATAAATGCAGTAAATGGATTACTTCTCATTTTAATTTCAAATAATCTGTTTAATCTTCTGAATTCCATCAAGGAATCCAGATTATTAGACAAATTACTTTAAATTAAGTCAGTTTATTATAAATTAAACTGACTAAAAAGAAAAAAGAAGAAACTTTGGAATTCATGTTAGTACCAGTCCTTTATGTCCATTTCACCAAAAATTAAGTACGAGTTTGGTGGCGCGCGTAGCGGCAAAATGAAGAAACACATGCAATATTATAGAGTATTCTGAAAATATACGAGAAAGAATATACTAATACGAGATATTCAAAGTATATTCTGAGAATATATGAAAAATAATATACAACAAGAGATGTTATGGGATTATTCTCAGTATATTACATCTGTAACGTATATTTACAGTATGAGTATAGAATATTCAAATGATATCATGTGCTGTGTGGGTAAGAATAGACTATATGAATATCGGCGTATGTTACCGCCGGTATAGCTCTCAGGTTCATGAGAGTACTGAAACCTCCTCACCTGGCAAATGCCTTCGTTAAGGCGGAGATACAGGGGAGGAAAAATTGAGGAGGAAAAATTTTTTTATTTTTTTTTATTTTTTTTAATAGTTTTTAAACAGAGAATATATATATAATACATATAAAAAATATATATTACATAATTATAATATATACAACGTAAATTATAATTAATTTGCAATTACATAAAAAGCACATTACAAATTATTAAATTATGTAATATAAAATAATTACATTACAAATATATATATTACAAAATTTAATGCAGAATATATAAAATACAATGCATTAGAAATATGTATTACAAAATATAATACAAATTTAATATAAACTATAATTTTAAACTTAATACAAAATAAAATTTATTACACGAAAGTGTCCAAAATATACGTATAATATAAAATTTACTAAAAATTTTTACATAGACCAGACAAGACTGATTAGCGATGATTAATTACGCGATATTTATTATTAATAATCGACATAGAATAATAGAATTTAATTAGTTTTATATAAATAACGTATAAACGTAAATAATCAAGATCAAAAGAGTCATTAATAAAATTATTGATCATTTCTTCGATTGTAGAACAAAGTATTTGCATTATTGACGCATTTTGCGCAGACCATGAAAAGAAATATTTAAAACGTGTAAAGATAGAACAAGCTTTGATGTAAATCAAAGATTAAATTACAAAATAAATTGCGATTTAAAATTTGCGAGAAAACGCGACGAATAAATAAATCGACAATAATCGAATATTCAATTGCGAGATACGCATAACTTTTATAATATAATAATCGAATCAATAGACACGCGTGCGATATAATTATTGTCACACAAATGTTGACAGACGAAGATATTTTAACAAACATTTGTGATCCGTATTGTTTATGAACATAAAATTCACTGTCCAATGTATTTGCGATTAATATATACGCGACTTTATACGAATTTCACGATTGAGAATAAAATACATATCCTATTTCGCGCATGATTAGCTGAATAAGAAGAAATGAACTCTATAAGCTTTAAAATATAATTAAAAATCGCGTTGTGGCCACGTTTAATAGAAAATAACGGAACGAATGATTTTCATTAATATAGTTATCGATCATCTTTTAAATTATATAATAGTAGAAAATATTTGCACTACCAGCATTTTGCACGAACTATTAAAAACAATATTCAAAGACGTGGAAAGATAAACAAAGCTTCAATGTATAAGTCAACGATTAAATTATAAGATAAATCGCGATTTAAATTTCACGAGAAAACGCGACGAATAAATAAGTCGATAATATGCGACATATTTGATCGCGATACGTATAATTCTTATAATATAATAATCGAAGCTCTCAATAGACACGTGCGCGATATAATTATTATCACGTAAATATAGAAAATCGAAAATATTCCAACAATCATTTGAGGTCTGTAATGTTTGTGAATATGCAATTCAGCGACCGAATTACTGCGAATTCTTATAAGATATATCGCGATTTAAAATTCGCGATAAAACGCGACGATAAATAAATCGATAATATTCAAAATATTTAATTGCAGATACGCGAGTGACATACCGGTAATCCGATAAAAAGAGGAGCGATCTTAAAAATGGAGAACGATTAACATCTTGTTTCTACATCAGATTTTGCAAAATCAATCTGCGAAGAAAAGTTAAGTGATCCGTTGAACGTCGGGAATTCCATCGTAGGAGGGGACGAATCCTGGATCTTCCGAACTATTCCCGATAGCAATGATTTCAGTATTAAATCAAAGACAATTATCCCTCGTCATTATTTTCAATTCACGAAATTGATATTCACGTCAGAAAACATGTTCTTCCATTACTAAGAAATATATTTCTTTCTTGAAAATTAAATGGATATAACCTTTGTCATTGAAATGTGATTACGAACGATTATATTTATAAATAATAAAATACATGCATTATTGGAGTTTGTGTTAAATGTGCGAATACATAATTTGGGGTACCGTCTGCGCGCGCGAGACGAATCGAACCCGATAACAGCAAGATTTAAAAAATTTCAATTCGAATAGTGTTCAAAATAAAATAAATGAAATAATTTTAAATATATAATTAATTCTAGATTAATTATCTAGATTCTTATTCTTGTAACATTTAAATTAATAATTTTTTTTTCTTAATCAATATCTTACTGTTATAAGGGTACCCATTCGATTCGTCTCTAAATTTTTAAGTATTCGCACATTTTATGTAACATTCATGTATATATAATATATCATTCGCGTATATATAATATATCATATTAACAAAAATTATAAAAATATTTTGGATACGTTAATTTGTTCATGTATTTTATTATACATATATATAAAATGATATATATATACATATCTGAAAACTAATATTCTAAATTGGCGATGGATGTCCAATACTTGCAAATAGTTTCTTAAAGGAAACTAAAAACTACTATTAATATCCCCAGTACCTAGAAATAATTTTTCAAATGAGATAATTAATTAATAATTAATAAAATATATTCGTTCGTAAGCATTTTTATCAAAAAATTAATAAAAATTAATTACAATATGAAATTTCTTGAAAAATTAAAGTTTATACACAACGCTATATCCATATTTAATATACTATTAAATCTTTCTGACATTATATATATAGACAATAATAATACCAATCCTAATAATGATAGAACATTTTTGATGAAGAAAAAAAAAGATACATTTCTCTCATCTAAATATATATTATTTAAATTAATTCGACGTTAAAGAAGCGTATCGTCGTTGAATTACTACCGAAATCATTGCTTTCGGAAATTGCCAGGAAAACCTGGGATTAGTTCCAATCTTACAATAAAAATTCCCAATTTTTAACAGGCCACCGAACTAGACATCGCGAATGGATCTCACAAGAACCGGTGAGAAATAATTCTCCATGATGAAAATCGTTTCGACTTTTCGGCGGTACGAGCCACGCAATTTTTATTAACGTTTATTTAACGGAAGAAACAACGATAACTCTTTTATTAAAACGACAATCTCGTCTAAGAATGCGAAAAGAACGCGGGAAAAACACGGTGATTTCGCAACCGTAATTTATTAATTTATTTATGAATATTTTCCGATACGAAATTCGTAAGTATAAATATAACTGAAAAAACAAATTATTAAATTCATAATAATTAACTCGCGATTCTATAATATCGAAAGTGATCGTTAAATTTTGTGAAGCTAATATTTAATCGTTGACTTATCACATCGAATCTTCACACTCTTATTCGATAATTCTTTATATTTAATTAGCAATATTTAGGAGTATTATCTGACGAGAGGGACAGCGATACAAATCTTTTGTTAAAACGATAATTTTGTATAAGAACTTATATTAAAAATTTTATATTTGATCGCGCGATGTATATACTTAATATGTATACCTATACATTAGACGGCTCTCCCGGTTTCGGTACGAGCGAAAATCCCATTTCACTTATGAGAATCAACTTCGAGCCAACCGGTCGGGATTGCAACGATACAACGAGCAAGGACTAAGCCCAAACCGGAAAGAAGACGAAACGATTGACGGAAATAGAGGAAAATGAAGTTCACCAACTCTTTTTCGCGCATAATTATCCTATCTCGTATCGAACCTGGACCCGCTAAGCACGATTTCAGGTGCTCCGCCCGGACATATTATGCCTCCCGCGGTTGCTATATGCTACACCAGGCTAGTAGATGGCAAAAGAAGAGGATACCCACATTTTTTAAATGCTTACATTCAGCAATTTAGAAAATGGGGAGGCAACCTCTTTTACCGAGCGAAAATCGTGCCTAGGGGAATCCACTCGACTCCTCGACAGGGTTAACACACGCAGTGCGTGTGGCTGTAGACGAGCAAAGAGAAGGGACCCATTGACGACCATTCCGAGCAATCGATCGAGTTCTAACTAATTCGGGCCGAATCACTTGACGAAGCACGAAGCAAGAGTGTACGTTGCATAGCAACGTGTGCAAACTCGAAACATCCCAGTTAGTTGGCATCGGAAGTAGAGACTCGTGACAATATAAGGAAATTGGGATTTTCATACGAAAAGTCCAAGGCGGAAGCGCGAAAACGCGACGACGCGAGAATACTACAACGGAGAAACGCGGTAATGCCGCCGTCCGCGACATGTCGACGGCACCGACGATGGAAAGTCGATGACACAATGTAATTCTTTTATTAAAACGACAATCTCGTTTAAGAAGAACGCGAAAAAAACGTGGGAAAAACACGGTGTTTTTCGCAACCGTAATTTATTAATTTATTTATTAATATTTTCCGATACGGAATTCGTAAATACAAATATAACTGAAAAGCAAATTATTAAATTCATAATAATTAACTCGCGATCCTATAATAGCGAAGGTGATCGTTAAATTTTGTGAAGCTAATATCTAATCGTTGACTTATCACATCGAATCTTCACACTCTTATTCGATAATTCTTTATATTTAATTAGCAATATTTAGGAATATTATTTGACGAGAGGGACAGCGATAAAATTCTTTTGTTAAAACAGTAATCTTTTATAAGGACGCGAAAAGAACGCGAAAAGAACCCAGAAAGAACGCGAAAAGAACCCGGAAAGAACGCGAAAAGAATGCGGAAAAAACGAGGAAAGAACACGGAAAGAACACGGTATCTTCGCAATCATAATTTAATAATTTATTTTAAGAATATTCAGCTCCGCGCGATATGGAATTCATAAATAGATAAATCTAACGGAAAGCATATCATTAAATTTATAATAATTGACTCGCGATTTTATAACAAAGGCGTCTGTCGAATTTTATAACGCTTATATTTAATCATTAATTTAGCATCGAATTTTTACATTTTATATAAAAATTTTCCGAATTTATTAATGACTCTGATATGAAAATATAAATTGTTACTCTTTTATGAAGATTTAAAAAATATATACTATAGAAATAAATATGTTAATTTAATGAATTACTATTATATAATCATTATACGTATACTTTCGATAATTTTTCGTGTAATTTACATAAGAATGAATTTACGTAATTTACAATCTTCTTAAACATTTATAATTTTGCAATTTCTTGTAGTATTCCTGAAAATAATTTTAATAATTTAAATTAATAATTTAAATATTTTCATTTTTAAAGCATTTTTAAAAATAAATTTAATTTAATTTTTTAAACTGAAATAAAGCCAAATTACAAATTTCTCTATATTATATTAAACTGCTAACACGGCCATATCTCATATGATAAAATGTAAAACAAAAGCAACCATTTATAACTGGACAGAATTTATACCGGGCATCACAAAATTTAACATAACATAACTATCGCTTTCGAAAGATGCAATTGTAATTTATATGAGTATCGCTTGTATATTTATTTTAATAATTGCTGGTTATTGCTTATATTTATTTAAATACTATATTTTAATATTTTGTAACTACTTATGTTCATTTTAATTACTATCTCATAGAAGTTTATATTTATTTTAATAAATGCCGGCAAAAATTGAAGTACGACATAATGGCCCATATTCTGAATCCTCTTTTATCCATAAAAGTGCCTCTAAAAGTGGCATATAAGCCTTCTGATTGGCTACAGGCCGCTTTTAGGAGCACTTTTATCGATAAAAGAGGATTCAGAATATGGGCCAATATGTATATTAATCTAATCTGTATATGTATGTCCTGCCCAAATGTAAATGGTTATCCTGGCTTCAGCTGTTAGCAGCCTAGTATAATATATGAAATTCTTATAATATAAAAGTCTCTGTGCAGATTACCAATAAAAATTGATTGATATTATAATAATATATATAATTAATACATTTCTTATAGTAATACATAATTTAAAATAAAATATAAAATTAATATGTGTATAACATTTATCATATTACATTTATCACATTACAAGTTATTTCATTAATTAATCATTTGGCTTTACATTAAGTTTAAAAACAATATCTACAACAAATGTTGTAATGGATGAGCTAATAAGAAATTAGAGTAAGATAAGTGAATAAGATAAATGCGCGTTATAAGCGAATAAATTAGCATTAGATGTAATTGATACAATTTTTAGTGTTCTTTATTTTTAATAAATTAGGTAAAATCTACAACAATAATCTTTTCTCTATCTTTTTTCTTTATAATTGAAATACTGCAATATATTTTCGCAATGGATGCAATATATTTCGAACGAATTTATTAAAAGTTATTTAATTTAATCTACTCTAGCTCATCCATTTTAAGGCAACGGATTTATCTACAATCTGTATGAATCCGTTATTTTAAAATTAAATAAAAGTTTTTATCACTTACCGGAGCATTGATGTGCTACAGCGGAGTTGTCATTATCGAAGCTACGTTGTCTGTAACATACAAATATAAAATTCATTTATAACAAAGCTCAAAATACAATCAATATTTCAAAAAATTATTATTGTGCGGAATTTCATATCCGGTGTGTAAAATAATAAGCAGATATAAACACGTGAAAAGATTTTATAAATTTTAAAATTACTTTTTAAATAGAAATTTTTATATATGATTTTTATAAAAATCTTTCTCTCTAATTTTCTCTTTAATTCCTTTAAATTATAAGAACGAGAATTATATTCACCATCAGGTTGCTTCGCCGATGCAAGATGCCTCTCCCAGGCCTCCTCCTCCTATCACAATAGTTTTTGTTGGCCTGTAACATACAAAGAAGATTCAAATTGTAGTCACGGTCAAAAAATTATTATTATATGCATTTAATTTTGCGTACGATTTATAAAAATTGATATACAAATATATAATAAATATTCACCATCAGGTTGCTTCGCCGATGCAAGATGCCTCTCCCAGGCCTCCTCCTCCTCTCACAATAGTTTTTGTTGGTCTGTAACATACAAAGAAGATTCAAATTGTAGTCACGGACAAAAAATTATTATTATATGCATTTAATTTTATATCCGACGCACATAAATAATAAGCAGATAAACAATTTTATAAATTTTGAAAAAAATTCTACTAATAAGTAATAATTTAATAATTCTATCAAAAGCTATTCGAACGTAGAAACTTTTAAATTACAGTTTTTATGTAAAAATTTCTCTCTTTTTCTCTTGTTTAAGTTATATAAATAAAAAATCAAATTACGCAATTAATTACTTAATTTAAATCGCGCGTACGCAATTAATAAATAATTATATATAAGCGATAATTTATTTACCACAGAGTTGCTTCACAGGTGCCTGATGCCTCTCCCAGGCCTCCTTCTCCTCTCATGTTGTTGATGCGCGATACTTTCAACGGCACTCCCGCACTCACGAGCGATATTTTTATATCGCTATTTCCGCTATTTTACGCGCGATACTTAACGGTGTCCGCACTATTTCGGTACGATAAAAAATTTTCTATTTGATCGCGCGATGTATATACTTAATATGTATACCTTGAACGGCACTCCCGGTTTCGGTACGAGCGAAAATCCCATTTCACTTACGAGAATCAACTTCGAGTCAACCGGTCGGGATTGCAACGATACAACGAGCAAGGACTAAGCCCAAACCGGAAAGAAGACGAAACGATTGACGGAAATAGAGGAAAATGAAGTTCACCAACTCTTTTTCGCGCATAATTATCCTATCTCGTATCGAACCTGGACCCGCTAAGCACGATTTCAGGTGCTTTGCTCGGACATATTATGCCTCCCGCGGTTGCTATATGCTACACCAGGCTAGTAGACGGCAAAAGAAGAGGATACCCACATTTTTTAAATGCTTACATTCAACAATTTAGAAAATGGGGAGGCAACCCCTTTTACCGAGAGAAAATCGTGCCTAGGGGAATCCACTCGACTCCTCGACAGGGTTAACACACGCAGTGCGTGTGGCTGTAGACGAGCAAAGAGAAGGGACCCATTGACGACCATTCCGAGCAATCGATCGAGTTCTAACTAATTCGGGCCGAATCACTTGACGAAGCACGAAGCAAGAGTGTACGTTGCATAGCAACGTGTGCAAACTCGAAACATCCCAGTTAGTTGGCATTGGAAGTAGAGACTCGTGACAATAAATGAAATTGGGATTTTATATGAAAAGTCCAAAAGTTCGGCGAAAACGCGACGACGCGAGAATACTGCAACGCGAAAACGCGGTAACGCGAAAGCGCTTGCCGTCCGCGGCACGTTGACGGCACCGACGACGCGAAAGGGTACTTAGCTTCCCATTCAGGCACCTTAAGATTTATCATAAATAGAAAAATTTAAGATAAACCTCAAGGCACCATCCAAGTACTAAGCCCTCCCACCGCGACAAGGTGTACCCCATGGGAGAGTTATATTATATATAATTTTATATATAATATAATACCTAATTTGAAATTTATTTTGTAATATCGTACATAAATTTAAATTCGCAAATATAAATGATAAATAAAAATATAAAGGATAAGAAAACATCTATTATACAAAGCAATATTCAAAATAATTGATTTTAAACCTAATTATTGCGCGCAATTAATTTTTACATTTTTACTTTTAAATAGATATATTTTAATATTATAAACTGCGTAATTACAAAATAATTTATATTTCTTAGATATAAACATTTAAAAATATGATAAAAAAAAAATTTCTATTTTTTTATATATGAAATGTTTAAATAAATATATTAATTTGAAATGTTTTATAAAACATAGAAGTATCTGAAAATATTAATTAATAAAAAATTTTATAAATGTTTTAATTATTTTAAAATAAAATGGAATATTTTTTATAAGTATATGTATTATATATGTTACAATTTAAAATCACTATTAAATCACAATCAAAGAAATAAAACGAAACGAGAAATATGTATATTTTGAATATATATATTATTGATAAATAATTTATATATTGTTACGTCCGCGGAACGCGGTATATATCGAATGCGATATAATATATCGAACGCGCGCGACACAATCGGCATACGCTGACGCTCGTGCACTCGTAAATAATAACGCGATTTAAGGTGCACAAGAATTTTAATAAATCGCGAGTAACATACAAGAATTCAGAATAATCGTAAAACGGATCACAAATAGACGCGCGTCCGCACAACTTGACAGCTGGGCTTAGACTCTCTGACAATTGTTTATTACAATATCTTGACAATGCATGCGAAAACGATCTTCTTCGAAAGAATTCAACGGGTGACGAATACATTCAGCAGGACGGGACGCGGGGTCGCAACAATATAATAAATAATGAATGTGATAAATAATTTATATTAATGACTCACATCATATCTTATTGATCCATCCACTTCCAAAACCTCCTTTTTTCTTTTGCTTCCTTCGGTCTTTTCTCGTGGCACTTTAATCCTCGTTGCACTTACACTTATTCACGAAAAGTTCCTCGTTGCACTTGCAATTGTGTTTAGAGAAAGAATTTGATAATATATGAAACGTCTCACATCACTACTTCACTGCTCAAGAGTCACTGAGCGAATGATCGTAAGTCAAGAACATTACCACGGTACTGTTTATATCGCCAGGATCGACTATGTAAAGAAAGAATTTGATAATATATGAAACGTCACTACTTTATTGCTCAAGGTTACTGCGAATGATAATAAAGCCGTGTAACGTATTAACAATAGCGCGATACTGTTTATCAAGGTCGAACACGGTGTTATTGATAATTCTCTCGTTGCCGAAATATTTTCTGTAATATAAAATATTCGTGCGCGGAATATTAAATTATAGAAGCATTTTAATTTATTGATTAAGATTAATTGATTATTTATTAAACTATTCATCATGAAGTCTTTCGTTATATTAATTATTTGCATCTATAATTCGATTGTTTTACTTCGTGTTCTTTCACAATCCCCCCCCAAATTATATTTAGATTGTCAAGTAAAATGATAAAGTAACACGGATGGAATATATTTGTGACTCTAAGTATTAAAATAATAATTATTGTCCGTAAAGATTGCAAACATCGATGTGATTATTTAATATTTTGGATTCCTATAATTTAATCGATTCTCGATTAAATTGTGTGTTTAATTAACAAGGATTGAGAAAATTTAAAGCATTGGTCGAAATATATTTAATTCTAATATTGTTAAAAAGATATTATAATAAGCATTAATTAATCGAAAGTTCATAACATAATTACTTCTCTTATCCCCTTTTATGTATCTCCTGTTTCAATTTTTATTCGCGGTAACAAATGATTGCGATTCAATAAAGATTTATCGTTGCGATACAATTTCATGTCGTTAATTAATTTTCAATTAATAAATTTTTATTAATATTTAAAGCAAATTATGTTTCGATACTAATCGTAATCGTGTTTAGTAAAAAAATTACAATATACGAAGCGTTTCTCACCACTACTTTATTACTCGAGAGTCACCGTGCGAATGATGACAAAGCCATAACATAGCGCGCTAGTGTTTATATTTTATATTACCGAAGTCGAACACCGTATTATCGATAATTCGTTGTTGAAATATTTTATATATTATAAAATATACACTAACGGAATATTAAATTAATTAAGTATTTTAATAAATTGATTAAAATTGATTATTTATTAAACAATTTATCACGGAGTCTTTCGTTATGCTAATTATTTGCATTTATAATTTGATTATTTTACTTCGTGTTCGACCCTGTATACATATCTTATAGTACGTAAAATATTTCGGCAATGAATTTTCAATAACATATAGATAGTGATACGAATAAAATTACTTCTTTATTAACACATATAGTCAAATATATTTCCTGATAAAGTATAATTTATTATTTTAGATTCGTTGAAACCGTTCAAAACGTAACGATATATCCATCAGGTAATCATAATTTTACTAATTTTACGCTAGTAATTTTTTAAATTAAAAAATAATATAAATGAAATAAAAAAATTTATAAATCACCACGCAATTTCATTGCTCCTCATACATTGCCTGTCTTTTATGCTTTTCCCAATCTCCGTTTCCTCCCTTGTTCGTCCTTTGCTATTTTCTCGTGGCACTCACTCTTGAAAATACTAATTATAATTATGGAACGATTGCGAGATACCTTGCACAACACGCCCCATCGCGGAATAATTATACAAGAAATGCACTTTATTATATTGTAAAAGATAGAGAACACACGAGGGACGTATGATTCACTCGACATTTATATCGAGCCAAATTCAATATTAACTGAAATGCTCATTAAATGCTATTTTCATTGTTGATATATGTATAATATATGTATATTAACACGAATTATAAGATCGAAAGATTAATATAATTGAAGTCGTGATTTGTAATAATCATTTAATTATTAATTCGATAATATACAAAATATTTCGTATCACTATCTTTGCTCAAGTGTCACTGTGCGAATAATACCAAAGTCGTGGCACGTAAACACGTTTTACGTACTTTAACAAATATATGCGCGGAATATTAAACTATAGAAATATTTTAGATTATATAGATTAATAACATAATTATTTATTAAAAGATTAATGTATCCTTTATGGAGCTTTTCGTTACATGTTAATTATTTAGACGATTCTACCGTTCGATGTTTTAAAGTGCGCGTTTTTAATCCGAATTATACTTAAATGATTGAAAAATAGATAAAACGTCGAAAACGAATTATATTGGACTCTACATAAACATCAATAAAAAATAATTTCTGCTCGTAAAAATTAATTTCATATCAATTAAATCAAAATTGGCACATAAAAGCCAAAGCGCGGTAGTTGGAGCATAGGAAGGAAACAACACTTCCTTCTTATTAATTGTTGTTTATTTTAAATTAAAAAACTACAAAACGAACGTTTTGAATCGTCTTTGATCCTTCCTCAGCGCGATTAACAATATAAAATTATATATACATGTATATACATGTATATATATATATATATATATATATATATATATATATATATATACATATATATATATATAATATTATAATCACATAGTATTTTATTATAGTCTTCATTGCTGCAATATTTTTTATGTTTAATGTTCTATATTATATAATACAATGTACTAAAAAAGGTTTTCTTAAATTATCTTAATATCGCTAGTAGAATAATCAAAGGATCATTAAAAAATATATATATAATCGATCAAAACTAGCCAAAATTTTTGTTTATTTGTTAAAAATTACCATAATTTAATGGTAATTTTTAACAAATAAACAAGAATTTTGGCTAGTTTTGATCGATTATATATATATTTTTTAATGATACAATGTACTAAATAATAAAGTATAACATAATTACAAAATACATTATTATTATTATTAGTAAATTTTATAATTCTCTCTGCAAGCTGTCTTCTTATATGTCTAATCATTATGCGTCTCTGTTCAATGCGTCCTTTTATTGGAGTCTTTGGATTGTTATGAACTATTGCATTGCCTCGTCCTAAAACTGTAGAAACGCTTCTTCTTGTGATGTCCATTGGAATATCTTCTGGCCAATTTTCTTCAGGCATTTTTAACAAATATTCAAATTGCTGAAGTCTTTTTTTTTTATTCTTTCAATTATTGTTTCTTTTGCTTCATTTTACTCAAAAATATTAATAATTCATTTTACTTAAAAATATTAATATAATAATATAATAAATATTATTATATAATAATTAATATGTATTAATTAATATATTAATATAATAAACAATTAATATGAATAAATAATATAATAATTTTGGTATCTCTCTTAGTCTGACTCTTCCCCTTCGACCTGTCCGGAGTGTCCGGCATGGCTGACCCTACCGGTAACTACGGCCGGTATTCATAATTCACTTTTATATTTAAGATCATCTTAAGTAAGTTGGAAAATGTTATAACTATTTATTATATAACTTATTTTACTAACTAAACGGAATCTTAAGAAACAATCTAAGATCATACTTAAGATTATCATAAATATAAGAATAGTCTATATGAATATCGGCGTATGTTACCGCCGGCAAAGCTCTTAGGTTCATTAGAGTACTCAAATCTCCTCACCCGGCAAATGCCTTCGTTAAGGTAGAGATACATCGAGGAGGAAAAATTTTTTTTTATTTTATTTTTATTTTCTTTCAATACAGGGTTTGGTAGTTACAAAAGTTAATATAAAATATAATTTGAAATTTAATAGAAAATAATTTGTTACATGGAATAATTTATTACACGAAAATGTTCAAAATATACGTATAATATAAAATTTACTAAAAATTTTACGCAGTCTAAACGTGACTGATTAGCGATGATTAATTACGCGACTTTTATTAATAATAGATATACAATAATACAATTTAATAAGTTTTATGTAAATAATCGTAATCAAAAGAGTCATTAATAAAATTATTAATCATTTCTATCGATTGTAGAAGAAAGTATTTGCATTACTGGCGCATTGTGTAGATTACGAAAGAAAATGTTCAAAATGTAAAAAGATACAATAAGCTTCGAAATCAGCAATTAAATTACTAAATAAATCGCGACTTAAAATTCGCAAGAAAACGCGACGAATAAATAAATCGACAATAATCGGTATATTCTATTGCGAGATACGCATAATTTTTATAATATGATAATCGAAACCATCAATAGACACGCGCGCGAACATAATTATTGTCACAAAAATGCGAAAATATTTCGACAGACATTTAAGGTCTGTAATATTTGCGAATATAAAATTCACTATCCTACTTATTTGCGATTAATACGCGATTAAATGTCGTGATTGAGAAAATACATATTGAAAATACATATTGCATCTCGCGCATGATTAGTTAAATGAAATGAAATGAATCGTAAGACTTTACAATTTTAAATATAATTAATATATAATTAAAAGATCGCATTATCGCCACGTTTAATAGAGAATAACGGAACGAATGATTTTATCAAGGTCCCTCTAATAATCTAACTATCTAACTATATCTCTAACTATCGATGTACATAATAGTAGAGTTTAATAAGATTTAATGTAAACAATCGCGATTAAAACAGTCAATAAAACAGTTAATAAAATTATCTATCGTCTTTTAATTATAAAAAAAGAATTTACACTATTAGCGTATTTTGCGCGGACTATTAAAGACAATATTCAAAGACATGAAAAGATAGACAAAGCTTCGATGTGTAAGTCAACGGTTAAATTATAAGATAATATTAAATTATAATATAAATCGCGGTTTAAAATTCACGAAAAAACGCGACGAATAAATAAATCAATAATATTCGGAATATTTGAGCGCGATACGTATAATTTGTATAATATAATAATCGTAGCTCTCAATAGACACGAGCGCGATATAATTATTACGTAATTATCAAGTAAAAATAGAAAATCGAAAATATTTCGACAAGCATTTGAGGTATGTAATGTTTGCGGATATACAATTCCCCGACCGATTTACTTGCGAATTTTTATAAAATAAATCGCGATTTAAAACGCGACAAATAAATAAATCGATAATATTCAAAATAATCAATTGCGTATAATTTTTATAATATAATAATCGAAGCGATCAGATACGCGAGTGACATACCGGTAATATCCGATAAAAAGAGGAGCGATCTTAAAAATGGAGAACGATTAACATCTTGTTTCTACATCAGATTTCGCAAGATCAATCTGCGAAGAAAAGTTAAGTGATCCATTGAACGTCGGGAACTTCACTGTAGGAAGGAACGAATCCTGGATCTTCCGGACTATTCCCAATAGCAACGATTTCAGTAATAAATCAACGACAATTATCCCTCGTCATTATCTTCAATTCAAGAAATTGATATTCACGTCAGAAAACATGTTCTTACATTATTAAGAAATATATTTCCTTATTGAAAAATAAATGGATATAACGATTTTTATAGAAATATGATTACGAACGATTATATTTATAAATAATGAAATACATGCATCATTCGAGTTTGTGTTAAATGTGCGAATACATATAATTTTGGGGTACCATTTGCGCGCGCGAGACGAATCGAACCCGATAACAGCAAGATTTAATAAATTTCAATTCAAATAGTGTGCAAATTAAAATAAGTCAAATAATTTTAAATATATAATTAATTCTAGATTAATTCTCTAGATTTTTATTTTTATAATGTTCAAATTAATAATTTTTTTTTTTAATCAATATCTTACTGATATAGGGGTACCCATTCGATTTGTCTCTAAATTTTTTAGTATTCGCACATTTTATGTAACATTCATATATAATTTCGTATATAATACATTATATAATGTTAATAACAATTATAAAAATTTTTTGAATACGTTAATTTGTGCATGTATTTTATTATGCATATATATAAACTGTTATATGTATATAAAAATTAATGTTCTAAAATGGTGATGGATGTCCAATACCTGCAAATAGTTTCTTAAAAGAAACTAAAAATTAATGTTAATATCCCCAGTACCTAGAAATAATTTTTCAAGAAAGGCAAATTATATTAATTAAAAAATATATTTGTTCGTAATTATTTTTATCAAAAAGTTAATAAAAACTAATTACAATATGAAATTACTTGAAAAATAGGAATTTATACACAACGCTATATCCATATTTAATCTAGTATTAAATCTTTCTGGCATTAGACAATAATAATACCAATCCTAATAATGACAGAACATTTTTAACGAAGAAATGAAAAGATGCATTTCTCCCACAGCTAAATATATATTATTTAAATTAATTCGACTTTAAAGAAGCGTATGGTGTTCGTCGTTGAATTACTACCGAAATCATTGCTGTCGGAAATTGCCAGGAAAACCTGGGATTAGTTCCGATCTTACAATAAATATCCCTAATTTTTAACAGGGCACCGAACTAGACGTCGCGAATGGATCTCACAAGAACCGATGAGAAATAATTCTCCATGATGAAAATCGTTTCAACTCCTCGGCGATACGAGCCACGCAACTTTCATTAACGTTTATTTTAAAGGAACAACGATAATTCTTTTATTAAATCTCGTCTAAGAACGCGAAAAGAACGCGGGAAAAACACCGTGTTTTCGCAACTGTAATTTATTTCTGAATATTTTCCGATACGAAATTGATAAATATAAATATAACTGAAAAAACAAATTATTAAATTCATAATAATTAACTCGCGATTCTATAATATCGAAGGTAATCGTTAAGTTTTTTGAAGCTAATATTTAATCATTGACTTATCATATCGAATCTTCACACTTTTATTCGATATTTCTTTATATTTAATTAGCAATATTAAAGAATATTATCTGACGAGAGGGACAGCGATAAAATTCTTTTGTTAAAACGATAATCTTGTATAAGAACGCGAAAAGAACATGATATTTTCGCAATCATAATTTATTAATTTAATTTACGAAGACGAATATTCGGTTTCGCGCGATATGGAATTCATAGATAAATCTAACGGAAAGCATATCTTTAAATTTATAATAATTGACTCGCGATTCTATAACGAAGGCGTTCGTCAAATTTTGTAAAGCTTATATTCGATCATTAATTTATTTTACGAATACGAGTATTCAGATTCCGCGCGATATGGAATTCATAAATAGATAATTCTAACGGAAAGTATATCTTTAAATTTATAATAATTGACTCGCGATTCTATAACGAAAGCGTTCATCAAATTTTGTAAAGCTTATATTCGATCATTAATTTATTTTACGAATACGAGTATTCAAATTCCGCGCGATATGGAATTCATAAATAGATAAATCTAACGGAAAGCATATCTTTAAATTTATAATAATTGACTCGCGATTCTATAACGACAGCGTTCATCAAATTTTGTAAAGCTTATATTCGATCATTAATTTAGCGAATTTTTACATTTTGTATAAAAATTAATTTATCGAATTTTTACATTTTATATAAAAATTTTCCGAATTTATTAATGACTCTGATATGAAAATACAAACAGTTACTCTTTTATGAATATTTCAAAAATATATAATATAGAAACACATATGTTAATTTAACGAATTAATATTATATAATCATTACGTATACTTTCGGTAACTTTTCGTGTAATTTACATAAGAATGTATATTGAATGTATCACGTAATTTACAATCGTAAATACAATTTCATGTAATATAATTATAGTTATAATTGTATTTTATACACAACTATGTCAATAATTAAAAATATCAATATTAGATTATAATTAATATACAATTATAACTATTTACAATTTACAAAACACAATTTACTACTTACAAATTACAATTTACAAAATAGAATTTATGATGTTATCAATATCAAATAAATGGATTTGATTTATTCAAATGTTTAATAACACAAATAATTTGATATTGACAGCATTAACATTTGGACTTAATATTATATATCATACATATGTGTAAATTATATATTTAACTTTTAATTTTTAAAATAAAATATAACATGTTAAAATGTATCTTGAACATGTAAAATTATGCAATTTGTTTAATCTTCTTGAAAATAATTTTGATAATTTAAATTTCATTTTTAAAACATTTTTAAAAATAAATTTAATTTAACTTTTAAAAATAATTTTAATTTATTACAAAAAATTAGACAAAAATATTTAAAATATACGTATACTATTTATTACTATTTATTACGTATAAAATTTATTAAAAATTTCTACATAGTCCAAACAAGATTGATTAGCGATGATGAATTACGCGATATTTATTATCATTAATCGACATACATAGAATTTAAGAATAGAAATTAATTTTATATAAATAACGTTTAAACGTAAATAATCGTGATGAAATGTGTCATTAATGAAATTACTGGTTGTTTTTTCGATTGTAGAAGAAAGTATTTGCATTACTGGCGCATTTTATGTACATTATTAATATTCAAAACGCCAAAAAAGATAGATCTAGCTTCGATGTGTCAAAATACATTAAAATACAAAATCAATAATGATTTAAAATTCGCGAGAAAACAGATAAATACGATAACGAATAAATAAATCGATAATATTAGGAATATTCAATTACGATAGGCATAATTTTTGTAATATGATAATCGAAACCGCCAACGGACAGCGCGCGACATAATTATTATCAAACAAATGCGAAGATATTTCGAAACATTTGAGATCTATAATATTTGCGGATGTAGAATTTATTGTCTGATATATTTGCGAATTTTTAGAAAATATATCGCGATTTACAATTCGCGAGAAGACGCGACAAATAAATAAATCGACAATATTCGGAATATTTGATTGCGGTATGTATAATTGTTATAATATAATCGGAGCCCTAATAGACACGCGCGATATAATTACTATCACATACGAGTCCGAAGTATTTTAACAGACATTTAAGGTCTGTAATTTTTGCGAATTTATTTGCAATTAATATAAATGTCTATTTTATATAAATGTCGCGATTGAAAAAATATATATTGAAAATACATATTGTATCTCGCGCATGATTAGTTAAATGAAATAAAATGAATCTTAAGACTTTACAATTTCAAATATAATTAACATATAATTAAAAAATAGCGTTGTTCGCTACGTTTAATAGAGAATAACGGAACGAATGATTTTATCAAAGTCCCTCTCTAATAATTTAACTATCTAACAATATCTCTAACTGTCGATGTATTAGTAGAGTTTAATAAAATTTAAATAATGATTTAAACAATCGCGATTAATCATTAATAAAATTATCGTCTTTTTATATAGTAAAGAAAAATATTTGCACTATTAACGCAGACTATAAAAGACAATATTCAAACACGTGGAAAGATAGACAAAGCTTCGACGTACAAGTCGACGATTAAATTAAGGTAATATTAAGTTATAAGATAAATCGCGATTTAAAATTTCCGAGAAAACGCTACGGCTAAATAAATCGATATTATTCGGAATATCCGATTGCGATATGTATATCTTTTATAATATAATAATCAAAGCGCCCTCAATAGACATTATTATCGCGCGCGATATAATTATTATCACATAAATGCGAAGATATTTCGACAGACAATTTGATGTCTGTAATGTTTACGAATATACTCACTGTCCGAGTCATTTGCGAATCTTTATAAGATAAATCACGATTTGAATTCACGAGAAAACACGACGAATAAATAAGTCGATAGTATGCGGAATATTTGATCACGATACGTGTAATTTTTATATTTGATCGCGCGATGTATATACTTAATATGTATATACTTTGGACGGCACTCCCGGTTTCGGTACAAACGAAAATCCCATTTCACTTCCGAGAATCAGCTTCGAGTCAACAGGTCGGGAATGCAACGATACAACGAGCAAGGACTAGGCCCAAACCGGAAAGAAGACGAAACGATTGACGGAAATAGAGGAAAATGAAGTTCACCAGCTCTTTTTCGCGCATAATTATCCTATCTCGTATCGAACCTGGACCCGCTAAGCACGATTTCAGGTGATCCGCACGGATGCTATATCACTAGCGCAGTACACAAGGCTGGTAGACGGTAAAAGAAGAGGATACCCACATTTTTTAAATGCTAACATTCAGCAATTTAGAAAATGGGGAGGCAACCCCTTTTACCGAGCGAAAATCGTGCCTAGGGGAATCCACTCGACTCCTCGACAGGGTTAACACACGCTGGGCGTGTGGCTGTAGACGAGCAAAGAGAAGGGACCCATTAACGACTATTCCGAACAATCGATCGAGTCCTAGACAATTCGAGCCGAATCACTTGACGAAGTAGAGCGTGACCATCACTAAGCCGATCGAGCGCGAAGCTCGAACCCGCGCGCCCATGTACATTTTGTACTGGACATACGTTCTGCGCGGCCGGCATCACCAAGTGCCGCGATGCACAAGGCGCGAGTGTACATTGCGTAGCAACGTGTGCAAACTCGGTGAAACATCCCAGTTAGTTGGCATCGGAAGTAGAAACTCGTGACAATAAATGAAATTGAAATTTTATATGAAAAAGTCCAAAAATTCCGCGAAAACGCGACGACGCGAGAATACTACAACGCGAAAACGCGGTAACGAAATGCCGTCCGCGACACGTTGACGGCACCGACGACGGAAAGTCGACGACGCAATGTGCGTTCAACACATTAAATGAAGAGCCATTGTGGGATCTTACAATAAAAATCCCCAATTTTTAACAGGGCACCGAACTAGACGTCGCGAATGGATCTCACAAGAACCGATGAGAAATAATTCTCCGTGATGAAAATCGTTTCGACTTCTCGGCGGTACGAGCCACGCAACTTTCATTAACGTTTATTTAACGAAAGGAACAACGACAATCTCGTCTAAGAACGCGAAAAGAACGCGAAAAGAACGCGGGAAAAACACCGTGTTTTCGCAATCGTAATTTATTAATTTATTTATAAATATTTTCCAATACGAAATTCGTAAATACAAATATAACTGAAGAAACAAATTATTAAATTCATAATAATTAACTCGCGATTCTTTAATAGCGAAGGTGATCACGATAAATTTTGTGACGCTAATATTTAATCGGTAACTTATCACATCGAATCTTCACATTCTTATTCGATATTTCTTTATATTTAATTAGCAATATTTAGGAATATTATCTAACGAGAGGGACAGCGATAAAATTCTTTTGTTAAAACAATAATTTTGTATAAGAACGCGAAAGCAATGCGAAAACAATGCGAAAAGAACGCGGAAAAAGCACGGTATTTTCACAATCATAATTTATTCATTTATTTTACGAATACGAGTATTCAGTTCCGCGCGATATGGAATTTATAAATAAATACATCTAACGGAAAGCATATCATTAAATTTATAATAATTGACTCGCGATTCTAAAACGAAGGCGTTCGTCAAATTTTGTAAAGCTTATGTGTATATTCGATCATTAATTTAGCATCGAATTTTTACATTAATATTATATAATCGTTATACGTATACTTTTGGTAATTTTTCGTGTAATTTACATAAGAATGTATTCACGTAATTTACACTCGTAAATACAATTTCATGTAATATAATTATAGTTATAATTGTATTTTATGCAAAACTATGTCAATAATTAAAAATATCAATATTAGATTATAATTAATATACAATTATAACTATTTACAATTTACAAAATACAATTTATGATGTTATCAATATCAAATATCAAATATACTCGATTTATTCAAATGTTTAATAACATAAATAATTTGATATTAATAGCATTAATATTTGGACTTAATATTATAGCTATATATTAATTTACACATATATATAATATATTTTTAATTTTTAAAATATATCTTGAACATTTATAATTATACAATTTGTTTAATCTTCTTGAAAATAATTTTGATAATTTAAATTTCATTTTTAAAACCTTTTTAAAACTAAATTCAATTTAATTTTTTAAAAATAATTATAATTTATTACAAAGAATTACACGAAACTATCCAAAATATATGAATAATATAAAATTTATTAAAAATTTTTACATAGTCCAAACAAGACTGATTAGCAATGATGAATTACGCAATATTTATTATTAATAATTGACATACAATAATAGAATTTAAGAATAGAAATTAGTTTTATATAAATAACGTTTAAACGTAAATAATCGTGATCAAAAGAGTCATTAATAAAATTATTGATCGTTTTTTTGATTGTAGAGAAAAGTATTTGCATTACTGGCGCATTTTATGTAGGTTATCAATATTCAAAACGCGAAAAGATAGAGCAAGCGTCGATTATAAATCAATGATTTAAATACAAGATAAATGACGATTTAAAATTCGCGAGAAAAAATAACGATTAAATAAATCGATAATATTAGGAATATTCGATTACGATACGTATAATTTTTGTATAATATGAAAATTGAAACCGTCGATAGACAGCGCGCGACGTAATTATTATCAAACAAATACGAAGATATTTCGAGATATTTGAGACCTATAATATTTGCGAATATAGAATTTATTGTCTGATTTATTTGCGAATTTTTAGAAGATAAATCACGATTTACAATTCGCGAGAAGACGCGACAAATAAATAAATCGACAATATTCGGAATATTTGATTGCGATATGTATAATTTTTATAATATAATCGGAGCCCCTAATAGACACGCACGATATAATTACTATCACAAACAGGTGCGAAGATATTTCGACATATATTTAAAGTCCGTAATATTTGCAAATTTATTTGCGATTTATTTACGATTAATACACTATTTTATATAAATGTCGCGATTGAGAAAATGTATATTGAAAATACATATTACATCTTGCGCATGATTAATTAAATGAAATAAAATAAATCTTAAAAAATCGCGTTATCGCCACGTTTAATAAAGAATAACGGAACGAATGATTTTATCAAGGTCCCTCTAATACTCTAACTACATATTGAACTATATCTCTAACTATCGATGTAATAGTAGAGTTTAATAAAATTTAAAAGATGTAAACAAATCGCGATTAAAACTGTCATTAATAAAATTATCAATCGTCTTTTAAATAGTAGAAAAAAAATATTTGTACTACCAGCGCAGACTATTAACGACAATATTCAAAGATGTGAAAACATAAACAAAGCTTCGATGTAAGTCAGCGATTAAGTTAGATAAATCGCGATTTAAAATTCGCGGGAAAACGCGATGAATAAATAAATTGATAATACACGGAATATTCGATACGTATAATTTTTATAATATAATAATCGCGAACTTCTCAATAGATACGCGCGCAATATAATTATGCTGTCACATATAAGTGCGAAGATATATTTCGACAGACATTCGAGGTCTGTAATATTTGCGAATATAAAATTCACTATCCGATTTATTTGCGAATATAAAATTCACTTTCCGATTTATTTGCGATTAATATGCAATTTTATATAAACGCCGCGATTGAAAATAAGATACATATCTCGCGCATGACTAGCTAAATAAGATAAAATGGAAAATTTTTATAACATGATCATCGAAATCATCAATAGACGCGCGCGCGACATAATTATTATCACACAATTTGTAAATAATCGCGATTAAAACAGTCATTAATAAAATTATCGATAGTTTTTTAAATAGAAAAAAATATTTGCACTACTAGTGCATTTTGCGCGGACTATTAGAAACAATATTCAAGAAGACATGAAAAGATAGACAAAGCTTCAATGTATAAGTTAACGATTAAATTATAAGATAATATTAAAATGTAAGACACATCGCGATTTAAAATTCCCGAGAAAACGCGACAAATAAATAAATCGATAATATTCGGAATAACCGATTCCGCGATATCTATAATTTTTATAATATAATAATCGAAGCGCCCTCAATAGACATTATTATTGCGATCGATATAATTATTATCGCACAAATGCGAAGTTATTTCGACAGACAAATTGATGTCTATAATGTTTGCGAATATATAATTCATCGACAGATTTACGTGCGAATTTTTATAAGATTTAAAATTCGCGATAAAACACAACGAATAAATAAATCTATAATATTCAAAATAATCGATTGCGCATAATTTTTATAACATAATTCGACGCCATCTGATACGCGGATAACATACCGGTAATATCCGATAAAAAGAGGAGCGATCTTAAAAATGGAGAACGATTAACATCTTGTTTTTACATCAGATTTTGCAAGATCAATCTGCGAAGAAAAGTTAAGTGACCCATTGAACGCCGGGAACTTCACTGTAGGAGGGAACGAATCCCGGATCTTCCGGACTATTCCCAATAGCAATGATTTCAGTAATAAATCAACGACAATTATCCCTCGTCATTATCTTCAATTCAAGAAATTGATATTCACGTCAGAAAACATGTTCTTACATTATTAAGAAATATATTTCCTTATTGAAAAATAAATGGATATAACGATTTTTATAGAAATATGATTACGAACGATTATATTTATAAATAATGAAATACATGCATCACTCGAGTTTGTGTTAAATATGCGAATACATATAATTTTGGGGTTTACCATTTGCGCGCGCGAGACGAATCGAACCCGATAACAGCAAGATTTAAAAAATTTCAATTCGAATAGTGTGCAAATTAAAATAAATCAAATAATTTTAAATATATAATTAATTCTAGATTAATTCTCTAGATTTTTATTTTTATAATGTTTAAATTAATAATTTTTTTTAAATCAATATCTTACTGATATAGGGGTACCCATTCGATTTGTCTCTGAAATTTTTAAGTATTTGCACATTTTATCTAACATTCAAATATAATTTCGCGTATATATAATATATAATATTAATAAAAATTATAAAAATATTTTGGATACGTGAATTTGTGCATGTATTTTATTATACATATATGTAAAATGGTATATATCTAAAAACTAATATTCTAAAATGGCGATGGATGTCCAATACCTGCAAATAGTTTCTTAAAAGAAACTAAAAACTAATATTAATATCCCCAGTACCTAGAAATAATTTTTTAAATGAGATAATTAATTAATAATTAAGAAAATATATTCGTTCGTAATCAATTTTATCAAAAAGTTAATAAAAACTAATTACAATATGAAATTACTTGAAAAATAGGAATTTATACACAACGCTATATCCATATTTAATCTACTATTAAATCTTTCTGGCATCGGAAAATAATAATACCTATCCTAATAATGACAGAACATTTTTAACGAAGAAAAGAATAGATGCATTTCTCTCACATCTAAATATATATTATTTAAATTAATTCGACATTAAAGAAGCGTATAGCGTTCGTCGTTGAATGACTACCAAAATCATTGCTGTCGGAAATTGCCAGGAAAACCTGGGATTAGTTCCATTTATACAATAAAAATCTCCAATTTTTAACAGGGCACCGAACTAGACGTCGCGAATGGATCTTACAAGAACCAATGAGAAATAATTCTCCATGATGAAAATCGTTTCGACTCCTCGGCGGTACGAGCTACGCAACTTTCATTAACGTTTATCTAACGAAAGAAACAACGAAATAACTTTTTTATTAAAACAACAATCTCGTCTAAGAACGCGAAAAGAACGCGGGAAAGACACGGTGTTTTCGCAACCGTAATTTATTAATTTATTTATGAATACTTTCCGATATGAAATTCGTAAATACACACATATAACCGAAAAAACAAATGATTAAATTCATAATAATTAACTCACGATTCTATAATATCGAAGGTGATCGTTTAATTTTATGAAGCTAATATTTAATCGTTGACTTATCACATCGAATCTTCATATTCTTATTTCATATTTCTGTATATTTAATTAACACAATATTCAGGAATGTTATTTCACGAGACGGACAACGATAAGATCCTTTATTAAAATAGCAATTTCGTCTAAGAGTAGGGAAAGAATGCGGAAATAAATATGATATGTTTCCGTAATTTATTAATTTTACGAATATTTATTTCGGATACGAAATTCGTAAATACATAAATCGAATTGAAAGTAAGTCATTAAATCCGTATAATAATTGACTCGCAATTTCATAACATCGAAGGCGGTCGTTAAATTTTGTGAAGCTAATACTTAATCGCTAACTTAATATCGACTCTTTATACTTTTATTCGATATTTTTTTACTTTTAATTAGCAATATTTAAGAATGTTATTTGAGAGGGACGGTAATAAGATCCTTTATTAAAACGACAATCTCGTCTAAGAACGCGAAAAGAACGCGGAAAGAGCGGTATTTTCACAATTATAATTTATTTCATGAATATTCAGTTCCGCGCGATATGAAATTCATAAATAGATTCCGAATTTATTAATGACTCTTTGATATGAAAATACAAACAATTACTCTTTTATGAATATTTCAAAAATATATATTATAGAATCAAATATGTTAATTTAATGAATTACTATTATATAATCATTATACGTATACTTTGGATAATTTTTCGTGTAATTTACATAAGAATGTATTTACGCAATTTACAATCTTCTTAAACATTAATAATTTTGCAATTTCTTTTAGTATTCCTGAAAATAATTTTAATAATTTAAATTAATAATTTAAATATTTTCATTTTTTAGCATTTTTAAAAATAAATTCAATTTAATTTTTTAAACTGAAATAAAGCCAAATTACAAATTTTTCTATATTATATTAGACTGCTAACACGGCCATATCTCATATGATAAAATGTAAAACAAAGGCAACCATTTATAACTGGACAGAATTTATACCGGGTATCACAGAATTTAACATAACATAACTATCGCTCTCGAAAGATGCAATTGTAATTTATATGAGTATCGATTGTATATTTATTTTAATAATTGCTGGTTATTGCTTATATTTATTTAAATACTATATTTTAATATTTTGTAACTACTTATGTTCATTTTAATCACTATCTCGTAGAAGTTTATATTTATTTTATAATACCGGCGAAAATTGACAGTACGACATAATATGTATATTAATCTAATCTATATATGTATATCCTGCCCAAATGTAAATGGTTATCCTGGCTTCAGCTGTTAGCAGTCTGGTATAATATATAAAATTCTTATAATATAAAAGCCTCTGTGCAGATTATCAATAAAAATTGATTGATATTATAATAATATATGTAATTAATAAATTTTTATAGTAATGCATAATTTAATAAAATATAAAATTAATATGTGTATAACATTTATCATATTACATTTATCACATTACAAGTTATTTCATTAATTAATCATTTGGCTTTACATTAAGTTTAAAAACAATATCTACAACAAATGTTGTAATGGATGAGCTAATAAGAAATTAGAGTAAGATAAGTGAATAAGATAAATGCGCGTTATAAGCGAATAAATTAGCATTAGATGTAATTGATACAATTTTTAGTGTTCTTTATTTTTAATAAATTAGGTAAAACCTACAACAATAATCTTTTCTCTATCTTTTTTCTTTATAATTGAAATACTGCAATATATTTTCGCAATGGATGCAATATATTTCGAACGAATTTATTAAAAGTTATTTAATTTAATCTACTCTAGCTCATCCATTTTAAGGCAACGGATTTATCTACAATCTGTATGAATCCGTTATTTTAAAATTAAATAAAAGTTTTTATCACTTACCGGAGCATTGATGTGCTACAGCGGAGTTGTCATTATCGAAGCTACGTTGTCTGTAACATACAAATATAAAATTCATTTATAACAAAGCTCAAAATACAATCAATATTTAAAAAAATTATTATTGTGCGGAATTTCATATCCGGTGTGTAAAATAATAAGCAGATATAAACACGTGGGAAGATTTTATAAATTTTAAAATTACTTTTTAAATGGAAATTTTTATATATGATTTTTATAAAAATCTTTCTCTCTGATTTTCTCTTTAATTCCTTTAAATTATAAGAACGAATTATTGTGCGTACGATTTATAACAATTGATATACAAATAATAAATATTCACCATCAGGTTGCTTCGCCGATGCAAGATGCCTCTCCCAGGCCTCCTCCTCCTCTCACAATAGTTTGTTGGTCTGTAACATACAAAGAAGATTCAAATTGTAGTCACGATCAAAAAATTATTATTATATGCATTTAATTTTATATCCGACGCACATAAATAATAAACAGATAAACAATTTTATAAATTTTGAAAAAGATTCTACTAATAAGTAATAATTTAATAATTATTATATGCATTTAATTTTATATCCGACGCACATAAATAATAAACAGATAAACAATTTTATAAATTTTGAAAAAAATTCTACTAATAAGTAATAATTTAATAATTCTATCAAAAGCTATTCGAACGTAGAAACTTTTAAATTACAGTTTTTATGTAAAAATTTCTCTCTTTTTCTCTTGTTTAAGACATGTATATAAAAAATCAAATTACACGATTAATTACTTAATTTAAATCGCGCGTACGCAATTAATAAATAATTATATATAAGCGATAATTTATTTACCATAGAGTTGCTTCACAGGTGCCTGATGCCTCTCCCAGGCCTCCTCCTCCTCTCATGTTGTTGACGCGCGATACTTTCAACGGCACTCCCGCACTCACGAGCGATATTTTTATATCGCTATTTTCGCTATTTTACGCGCGATACTTAACGATTTCCGCACTATTTCGATGCGATTAAAAATTTTATATTTGATCGCGCGATGTATATACTTAATATGTATACCTATACATTAGACGGCACTCCCGGTTTCAGTACGAGCGAAAATCCCATTTCACTTACGAGAATCAACTTCGAGTCAACCGGTCGGGATTACAACGATACAACGAGCAAGGACTAAGCCCAAACCGGAAAGAAGACGAAACGATTGATGGAAATAGAGGAAAATGAAGTTCACCAACTCTTTTTCGCGCATAATTATCCTATCTCGTATCGAACCTGGACCCGCTAAGCACGATTTCAGGTGCTCCGCCCGGACATATTATGCCTCCCGCGGTTGCTATATGCTACACCAGGCTAGTAGACGGTAAAAGAAGAGGATACCCACATTTTTTAAATGCTTACATTCAGCAATTTAGAAAATGGGGAGGCAACCCCTTTTACCGAGCGAAAATCGTGCCTAGGGGAATCCACTCGACTCCTCGACAGGGTTAACACACGCAGTGCGTGTGGCTGTAGACGAGCAAAGAGAAGGGACCCATTGACGACCATTCCGAGCAATCGATCGAGTTCTAACTAATTCGGGCCGAATCACTTGACGAAGCACGAAGCAAGAGTGTACGTTGCATAGCAACGTGTGCAAACTCGAAACATCCCAGTTAGTTGGCATCGGAAGTAGAGACTCGTGACAATAAATGAAATTGGGATTTTATATGAAAAGTCCAAAAGTTCCGCGAAAACGCGACGACGCGAGAATACTACAACGCGAAAACGCGGTAACGAAACGCTTGCCGTCCGCGGCACGTTGACGGCACCAACGACGCGAAAGGGTACTTAGCTTCCCATTCAGGCACCTTAAGATTTATCATAAATAGAAACATTTAAGATAAACCTCAAGGCACCATCCAAGTACTAAGCCCTCTCACCGCGACAAGGTGTACCCCATGGGAGGGTTATATTATATATAATTTTATATATAATATAATACATAATTTGAAATTTATTTTGTAATGTAGTAATACATAAATTAATGTAATACATAAATTCAAATTCGCAAATATAAACGATAAATAAAAATATAAAGGATAAGAGAACATCTATTATACAAAGCAATGTTCAAAATAATTGATTTTAAATTTAATTATTGCGCGCAATTAATTTTTACATTTTTACTTTTAAATAGATATATTTTAATATTATAAATTGCGTAATTACAAAATAATTTATATTTCTTAGATATAAACTTTTAAAAATATGATAAATAAAAAAATTTCTATTTTTTTATATGTGAAATATTTAAATAAATATATTAATTTGAAATGTTTTATAAAACATAAAAGTATCTGAAAATATTAATTAATAAAAAATTTTGTAAATGTTTTAATTATTTTAAAATAAAATGGAATATTTTTTATAAGTATATGTATTATATATGTTACAATTTAAAATCACACTATTAAATCAAAGAAATAAAACGAAACGAGAAATATGTATATTTTGAATATATATATTATTGATAAATAATTTATATGTTGTTGCGTCCGCGGTATATATCGAACGCGATATATATCGAACGCGCGACACAATCGGCATACGCTGACGCTCGTGCACTCGTAAATAATAACGCGATTTAAGGTGCACAAGAATTTTAATATATCGCGAGTAACATACAAGAATTCAGAATAATCGTAAAACGGATCACAAATAGACGCGCGTCCGCACAACTTGACAGCTGGGCTTAGACTCTCTGACAGTCGTTGTTTATAACAATATCTTGACAACGCGCGCGAAAACGATCTTCTTCGAAAGAATTCAACGGGTGACGAATACATTCAGCGGGACGAGACGCGGGGACGCAACAATATAATAAATAATGGATGTGATAATTAATTTATATTAATGACTTACATCATATCTTATTGATCCATCCACTTCCAAAACCTCCTTTTTTATTTTGCTTCCTTCGCTCTTTTTTCGTGGCACTTTAATCCTCATTGTACTTACACTTATTCACGAAAAGTTCCTCTTTGCACTTGCAATTGTGTTTAGAGAAAGAATATGATAATATATGAAACGTCTCACATCACTACTTCACTGCTCAAGAGTCACTGAGCGAATGATCGTAAGTCAAGAACATTACCACGGTACTGTTTATATCGCCAGGGTCGACTATGTAAAGAAAGAATTTGATAATATATGAAACGTCACTACTTTATTGCTCAAGGTTACTGTGCGAATGATCGTAAATCAAAAACATTACCGCGGTACTGTTTATATCGCCAAGGACGACTTATACTACGTTATTATTATAATTCGTCGTTGAAATCTTCTATGAGTTATTGCCGATTAAGAAAATTTAAAGCATTGGTTGAAATTTATTTAATTCTAATAGATATCGTTAAGGAAATTATTATAATAAGCATTAATAATCGAAAGAACAAAATTAACAGAAAGATAACAAAATTAATTCTTTTATCCCCTTTTATGGTATCCCCTGTTTCAATTTTTATTCGCAGTAATTAATGATTGCGATGCGATAGAGATTTATCGTTGCGATACAGTTTCATGTCGTTTATTATAAGTTAAATAATAATAATTTTTAATTATTAATAATTATATCAAATCATGTTTCGATATTAATCGTAATCGTGTTTAGAAAAATATTCGACAACAGGCGAAGCAAAATATGTAGTATAATTATAATATAATTTATAAATTAATGATGCTATCAACATCAAATAAATATATATTCGAATTTATTCAAATATTTTCAATAATACGGATAATTTGATGTTGCATGAGAGCATTAGAACGCACACGCTTGGACTTACAATAATATTATATATATGGAAAGAAAGAGAAAGGAAAGTTCGGAGAGTAAGATAATTTTTCGAAAAATGAAGATATTGCAAGATATATTTTCCATTTTTCGAGACTTTTATTCAAGATTTATTCTCTATTGTGAGTGTTATAAATAACTTTTACACATAGTTTTGTTATAATTTTCATAATAACTTGATATACATAATAAATTGTTATATAGAATATATACATAGAATATTTTATTATATTACACGAAAATATCAGAAATGCGTACAATGTAAAATTTATTAGAAATTTTTAGATTGGCGTATATAGCTGTTATTATTTATCGCAATCAAAAGAATCACTAATAAATTTATCGATTATGTCTTTCAATTAAGAAAGAGTACTCGGAATTTTAATGTATTTTGTAAGGTTTTCTAAAAGAAATATTATCGCGAAAAGATAAACTAAGTTTCGATGTTACCCAATGATTAAATGAGAAAAAAAATCGCGATTTAAATTTCACGAATATACATGACAAATAAATAAATTGACAGTAATAGTAATATTTAATTACAATCCGTGTAATTTTTATAATAATCGCAACACAATGTGCGCACACGCAATATAATTATTATCGTTTTATATGATAATAAAAAAGTATCGAGTAATTAATTTTTCTGTTGCATTTAACAGTTAACACTTAGCAATAAAACGATAATTTATGTTATTGTGATTTTTATAAGAATAATTATTTCTTTAACGACTTAAAGATACTTAAAGATTAAGTGTATTTTATTCAATGTTTTATCATTCAACTTTTTAACAATCTAAATACAATTCAAATTATTATTAATTTTAATTCTTGTCACACACTTCTATTTTTAAATCAATATGTCAAAAATCAAATTCAAATATAATCAATTAATATTCTTATAGATCTATTCTTTATAAAACTCAAAATAATTTATTTTGTAAAACTAATTATTACGCGCAATCAATTTTTTTATCTTTTAAGAGAGATTTATCTCTGATATTAATACTTTAAATGTAAAACTAGTAAAAAAATGTTTCTTTATTATAAATTTTTGAAAAATATAATTATATAAAGAGAGTATGTTAATTTTCATATATGAAATATTTAAATAATTATATTATTTTAAAAATATTTTATAAAATATTAAAATAATTATATATAAAAATATTAATTAATAACAAAAATATTATAAATGCTTTATTATAGATACTTTAAATGTGTTAAAATAAAACCTGGAATATTTTATACATGCATTATATTACGTGATTTTTAGAGCGAATTATATATACCATTGAGAAAATGAAAAAATAATAAGCAATATGTCTATTTTCAAATTAATATATATTGTTGCGTCCGCGGAACGATATGTTTCAAACGCGTGCGACACAATTGATCGGCACACGCTCGCACTCGCGCACTCGAAAATAATAATACGGTTCTTTGAAACACAAGAACCACGAAACATAGAATCACAAGAAACATACAAGAACTCAGATAATTCATAAAACGAAACACAGATTTTAACGCGCGACCGCTCAGCTTGACAGCTGGGCTCAGACTCAGCTGACCGTCGTTGATGTTAAACAACCTCTTAACAACGCGCGCGGAGACGATCTTCTTCCATCGACGTACTTCCCGACGGAATAACGGATGGCGTATACATCCGCAGGAACGAGACGCGGGGACGCAACAATATAAATAATAAATAATTTTTATAAATTACTCACCGCATATCTCTCTGGCTGCTTCAGGCTCTCTCACTGTTCTCTGGCTGTCCGATACTTTTCCAGATATCCTTCTTCTTTCTTCATCCTTTGCTTGCACCTTCACAGCACTCATGTTCACTCGCGAACAAACAATTAATTATATTTAGTCATATGTAGAAACAATTGCGTAGACACTTTGCACGGCACTCCCGATCACGGAATAATTACGAGAGACGCACTTTAATATATTGTACAAGGGATAGAGAAGTACGATTCGTTTTTATGAAATCAAATTAAATACTAATTCATTACAAATGTTGTTTTCATTATTGATATATATATGCAATACATGTATATTAATACGAATTATAGGATCGAAAGTTTAATAAAATTGAAAGTCATGATACAATAATTGTTTAATTAATAATTAATTTAAGAATATACGACGTATTTCGCACTACGATCTTTACTGCTCGAGTGTTGCCGTGTGAATGATACCAAGACCGTATGACTAGCGCGCTATTGTTTACATCGTCAAGGCCGAACACCGTGTTATTGTCCGTTCGTCATATCGAAATATATTGTATTATATTATATTATATTTTATATTATAATATAATATAATATAAATATGTTAAAGTACGTAAAATATATCGATGACGAACAGACAATAATACCGACCTTGGCGTAAACAATACATATATTTTATATTATATTATATTATATTATATTATACTATATTATATTTTACGTATTTTGATACAGCAAATAATTTGTCGATATTGATCGTGATCGCATCTAGAAAAGGATTTAACGGAGCGCCTTGTACTACTACTTTACTCTTTGAGTGTCGTCGCGCGAATAATAATAGAGCCGAGAAAATTAGTCCGAAAGACCGTGTTATTATTATTTTTTTATCGAAACATTTTTCAAGACTATGGCATATAAACATTAGCGCGCTATTGTTTACGCCGCCAAGGTCGGTGTTATTGTCTTGTTCGTCATCGAAATATTTTACGTACTTTAACACACACACAAACACACACATACACACACACACACACACACACATATGTATATATATATACATATACATATGGAATATATTAAAGTATATAGAAGTACTTTAGATTATATAGATTTTTTAATTATATGATTATTTATTAAAAGATTGTATGATGTATCATGGAGCCTTACATTATATTAATTGTTTAGATCCACGATTCAATTATTTTACTGTGCGTCCTTATAATCCGAATTATATTTCAATGATTGAAAAATAAAACAATAAAACGTCGCAGACATATTATATTCGACTCTATAAATATCTATAAATATTAAAGAAATAATTTTTGCTCGTAAAAATCGATTTCATATCGAAATAATAATTTATTATTTTAGATTTCTGTTACTATATATATATGATTCTTATTATAATTAATTAAATGAATAAATTACGAAATATGCGATTCGAGAATTTTCGTCGCGGTATGTATATAGATATTAATTATGTGTTATTTATAAAAGTTAATTAATTATATTGTTATAATAAATAATTTTTCGATGTTAATCGCGATCGTATCTAGAAAAGAAATTTAACGGCGTATCACTATATTACTCGTTAGAAAATTAAAAATTGAAACAAAATAATTAATATAACACATTAGAGAAAATATTAGACAATAACATATGAAATTATATAAATCGTTTCACAATCGACATGCAGATATTACAATGCTATCTGTATCTCATTTATATAATTTCATATGTTATTGTCTAATATTTTCTCTAATGTGTTATATTAATTATTTTGTTTCAATTTTTAATCACGGTAATAAATGATTGCGATTCGATAAAGATTTATAGTTGCGATACATTTCATGTCGTGAATTAATTTTTAATTAATTAATTTATATTAATATTTAAAGCAAATTATGTTTCGATACTAATCGTAAACGTGTTTAGTAAAAAAATTACAATACATTACGAAACGTTTCTCACCACTACCTTATTACTCGAGAGTCACCGTGCGAATGATGACAAAGCCGAAACATAGCGCGCTACTGTTTATATTTTATATTGCCAAAGTCGAACACCGTGTTATCAATAATTCATTGCCAAAATATTTTATATATTATAAAATGTACATTATCGCGGAATATTAAATTAATGAAGTATTTTAATTTATTGATTAAAATTGATTATTTATTAAACAATTTATCCTTTCATTATGCTAATTATTTGCATCTATAATTCGATTGATTTACTTCGTGTTCTCTCACAATCCAAATTACATTTAGATTGTCAAGTAGAACGATAAAGTAACACGGATGAAATATATTTGTGACTCTAAATGTTATAATAATAATTATTTTTTTTGTCCGTAAAAATTGCAACGATCGAAGTAATTATTTAATATTTTGGATTTCTATCATTTAATCGATTTTCGATTAAATTGTATATTGTTTAATAACAAGGATTGAGAAAATTAAAACATTGGTCGAAATATAGTTAATTCTAATATTAAAGCTTTAACATAGCGCGTTACTGTTTATTTTTTGTATTGCCAAAGTCGAACACCGTGTATTTTCATTTCAGAAGTATTTTCATTAATTAATTAAAATTGATTATTTATTAAATAATTTATCACGGAATCTTTCGTTATGCTAATTATTTAAATTTATTCGATTATTTTATTTTCAAAGTCAAATTCTATAATATTTAGTTTTGCATTTTAGAAGACTGACTTAGAGCGAGCTAAATAAATAAATAAATAAATAAAAAATAAATAAATGATGTTGAGAAGAAAAAGAACACACATAAATAAATAATAGCGTGGAAAGAGAGAACATACTAATATTTTTATAATATAATAAATAACATACTAATATTTTTATAATATAATAAATTATTATTAATTCAATTATTTATATTTTTATTTATATTATTTATATTATCAGAGAGACATATATGTTACCCTCTGAGAACATTCGTGGACATTGGCTTTGTAGTTCATGTTCACGTTTTTAATGTCCACAGAGGGAGTATCGCTTCCAGGGATCACCTAAAAGCGGGCCATGACATCTCTCAGTCTTCTCTCTGTACAGATGTTTTTTTTTGATTATATATTGCACTTGATTTTCTGATCTAGCAACAACTATGTTACAAAAGGGGAATCTTGTATTCCGAGAAAAATAGCTAACTTGGAATTAAAAAATATTAAAGTAAAGAAAGCTATACATACATATACATATATATATGACGAAATAAGAGAAACAACATGGCGTAACTAATCAGATATTCGCTCCTCCTAGGACCTTCCATGTAAAAATATTATATATAAATACAGTAATATAATTTACTAATATAATTTCTTGAAAATATTATATATATATATATATATATATATATATATATTTTTTTTTTTATTAAAATTTGTTTTAACTATTTTATTTAAAATAATTCTTCGTTTTAACTCTTTATTATTTGTTAACTATTTATTTAGAATAATTCTTCGTCTATAAGTTTGCAAATTTTTATGATAACATATATACATATATATATATATATATATATATATATATATATATATATATATATTCGTTTGTTTAATTGTATTGTTTAATATAACCAAATATACTTAGTTATTGAAAACATAAAATATACAATATCCAATCAGTTTTACTGTTTATATAATAAAATTATACAAAATAATTGAAAAAAAACATTCTTATAAAAACATGTGGGCTGGAGAAGTAAAGAAAGATGTTGTAGCTTTGGTAGTTCATATGTATCCATTGTGTAAAGTAAATTGAAATACTTTATAATGTCATATAATTTCAATTGAAATATTTCGGTTTTAATCATAATAAAGATTTTTCTAGCATAGCGACATGCCAGAGGACATAAAACAGGAGGCCATAGAAATCTGTGTCACTGCTGTAGAAAAGTATCCAGAAAATTATGAACACGCAGCTCGTATGATCAAAGATAATCTCGATAAAAAATTTGGACCACCCTTCCAAGTAATTGTTGGAGAAGCTTATGCGTGTGCAATTACATATCAAGAGAAGTCACTATTGTACATATTTATTGGAGGTAATACAGCAGTTCTTGTATGGAGGACAGTTACAGGTTTTTGATGAATTTTCGATTAAAAAACTAAATTGTAACTCTATACACTATCATGTATATAAATTTTTTAAATATATATTACTTATCTCTTCTTACAAAAAAAAGAGTACACATTATTTTAGTTTGTCATGTCCCGTGGAAATATATCTTATAATTGTTATGTCCTAAGTATATCTTATAATGTTGCTTTAATATGCAACCGCATTTAATTATTATGATATAAATATTTCAACTTAAATACAAATTGGACCCATGTACATTTATGAGACACATAAGAAATACCTTTTCTTATATCGCTGTCACATAATTTTATATATAATACAAATATCTTTTACGCACATTTACAAATACTTCGAGTAAATTCACACATATAATCTGTTAAAAATGCATTACCATTATCATAGTTGCACTATGCAGATTTCCAAATGCATATCGCTAAATTGCCGGCGCAATACATATACAAAAGATGCTTCAATTGATAAGTTATTTCGAAGCCATAGCCTTCTCCAACGACAGTATGCCATGATGCGCCAAATTTTTTATCCATTGTTTCCTTGATCATTCGAGACACGCTCTCATAGTTGTCTGCATATTTCTCTGCTGCAGTTACGCATAATTCCATCGCTTCTTGCTTCATTTCATCTGACATATCACATTTCTGTAAATAAAAATGTCAAAATAAATATACAATCAAATTAATATAATATAATTATTATTATAATAAATCATTTCACAAATTTCAACAATTTATATTTAAATATATTTATTTCAACTAGTTATGATATAATTCGTACAATGTAACATATTTATAATTTTTATCAAAATTACACACACACACACACACACACACACACACACACACACACACATATATATATATATATATATATATATATAAAACAACAAGATTAAATCTTTAAAAAAATTTAAAGGAAGATAAAAGGAAGATAAAGTTTAAAGAATAAAAGATAAAACTTAAAGTTTAAAGGAGATAAAAAACAGTTTTTCAAATATTTATAAATACTATTGTACGTAATTTTTAAAATGACTACATTTATTATGTTAAATAAAATTATATATATATGTATATATATATACATATATGTGTGTTTAATAATAATATATTTAAAATTATATAATTTATTTAAAAGCTGATAAAAATACGTATAATCTCGACTTTAAATTTGAAAAGTCGATTGAACAAATATGAAGCAAACATATACTTTCAACATATTTCTTTCTTATTGATCTCCCATTCACATATACTGTCACATCCGCATCTACTTATTTAGCAAAATTAATAAAATAAATTAAATATGAAGATGCATTTTACTCACTCTACAAAGCGGATAGGTGTGAAGAATTTTTACAACATCATCTTTTCTAACTTCAGTCATTATTATTTTATATAAGCGAATCGCACCCTTGATGATGCTTATACGAATACTTTGCACAATGGAATGGTTGCGATGTCTCAGGCGCAAGTCAATGAGTCATATGGCATGAGAGGACAGATGTGTTGATCGTAAATAAAGGAGAAAATTTTTTGTATTGGAATTTGATGAAAATATTCTTTACTTTTTTGCTGTATACAAATTTTACTTTTGGCTCAAGTGTATGTATGAATTTTAATACAGAAAATGTTTACTTATAGAGTTGCAAAAATTTGTTAATGAATGTGATTTTAATGAATATGTGTTTTATAAGTATAACGAAGAGGTTATATACAGTGTCTTTGATTAGAATGACACACATTATGACATAACATTAAGATATTTATTATTTAATACTAAGAATTTGTTAATATTTTGTGTTTAATATTTTTGTATGACTTTATAAAAAAAATAATATGTGCTATAAATAGGGAATATTAATAATTTCTATTATTTTTTTTAAAGTTTGTTTTTTATAAAGGGAAATTTTTTATAATCAGTTTTTTCTATATAAATTGTATTTTAACAGAAAATATTCGTATAGGAGTTAAATTTGGATAAAAATGGCATCACGATTTAGCGGAGCATTGCAGATTACAAATTTGGATGATTTTATCACTCCATCACAGGTATATAATAATTGATGTCATCTTCTCAATTATCCATGACCAAATCATATTCTAAATTTCAATCATATTTATGTTACATTGTTACAGGAATGCATTAAACCTATAGAAATGCAATCAAATAAAAGCAAAACAGGTGCAAAAATAAAAATACAATCGGATAATTTGGCTATTAATGAAGTAAATGTTTTTAACATTCATTTATTTATATTAAAGAGAAATGTTAGAATTTTTTTAATAAAGTTTATTTTATAATATAGATTAGACAACCTGAAAAATTACAAAAAGTTGAAATCACACTCGCAGATTGTTTAGCATGTAGTGGTTGCATTACATCTGCTGAGAGTGTGTTAGTTACTCAACAAAGTCAAGAAGAACTGCTCAGAGTATTTCAGGATAAGTTAGCTCAACAGGTGAGTAAATAAATATGATATGCAAATATTAGGAGCAGAATATATTATAATTTTTTAGAATATAATTCATCATTGAAACCTTAAAAATATTTAAATACTGTCTAAGATACATAATAGACTACTATATTTATACAATTTACATTTTAATTTATTGCATTTTTTTAATCATCATCTTTTTTGTATTTTTATAGAATATAGGAAGTACAAATCTCAAATATATAGTAGTGAGCCTATCAGTGCAACCTGTATTGTCACTGGCACAACATTATGAACTTACACCTGAGCAAACTCTCTGTAAATTGGCAGGTTTCTTCTATAAATTAGGAGCCGACACAGTACTAGATATGACTGTGGCTGATGATTTTGTTTTGTTAGAAGCTGCAAAAGAATTCGTTGAACGTTATAAAGCTAATAAAGAAGGCATCAAAAATCAAATACCAATGCTATCTTCTTCTTGCCCAGGTGAAAGAAATGCTTTAATAAAAATATATGTTGATTATTCCTAAAACTTGTAAAATTTTAATTTCTATGACAGGTTGGGTATGTTACGCAGAGAAAACTCATGGAAATTTTATATTACCATATATAAGTGTCACAAAATCACCTCAACAAATTATGGGATCTTTAGTAAAATATCACTTAGCTGAAAATATGGGTCTTTCACCAGAACAAATATATCATGTAACTGTAATGCCTTGTTATGACAAAAAATTGGAAGCTTCTAGAGAAGATTTTTATAACCAGCAAAAAAAGACAAGAGATGTAGATTGCGTCATAACATCAAGTATGCACATATTATAATTCTATTATATTTCTACACCAAATCATTTAGAAATCATTAAAATGTATGTATATGTACATAAATGTATAGTTTATTTTTATATTATTTTTCAGTTGAATTGGAACAAATGCTCAATGAAGATGGTCTAGTATTAAACGAAATAGATGAAGGTGAAATCAAACAACCATTTGGTTCCTACAATAAAGAAATCGAAAACAGGTTATGGGGTCACAGCGGATCGGGATCAGGTGGTTACGCGGATTTTATTTTCCGTTATGCAGCAAAGAATCTTTTTGATGAGGAGAACGTTGTGGTAGACTTTAAAAATCTTAGAAATCCCGACTTCCAGGAAGCAGAATTGAAGCGAAATGATCAGGTGTTATTAAAGTTTGCTATTATTAATGGATTCAGGAATATACAAAATATAGTTCAGAAGGTGAAACGAAGCAAATGCGTTTATGATTATGTGGAAATTATGGCATGCCCATGTGGTAACTACTGCTTTATCTAAAATAAGTCATTAAGTTTTGAGTGTTAAGAAATCTTGTTAAGTTTCTTGATGTCATCATTATTGTTAGGTTGTTTAAATGGTGGAGCACAAATAAGACCTGAAGGAAATGTTCAACCCCGAGAACTTGCATCGATATTAGAAAATGTTTATCATAAACTTCCATCGAGCAGACCCGAGGAAAACAAAGTGGTGCAAAATTTGTATAAAACTTGGCTGGGAGGAGAACATACAGACAAAGTTAGCGCATATTTCAGTACACAATATCATGAGATACAAAAGATGAATACAGCACTTGCAATAAAGTGGTAATTTAGCAATAACAATGTCATATGTGATTATACACACATGTATGTGTATTTTATATAATGGATTTACATTAGCTAAAATTAATTTACTTTTACGATTGTATAATAACAAAAATAGTCACTAATCAATTATTAGATATTTTTAAAATCATTTAAGTCATCTCAATTTAAATATGCTAATATATATCCATAATGATGAAAAATAAATGTTATATTCTAATATAAATAATAAATAAATATATATATATATATAGAGAGAGAGAGCACAAATCACATTAATAAAGTAAATTATAACACACACATTGTGTAAAAATTATATGTGATTGTATCTAAAAATGTTTCATAATAATTTTATAATATGTTTATTTACACAAGCCATAAAATAACAGATGATTATCACAATAAATAATATCACGATACGTGTACATATAAATACCCTTTCACAATTCATGTGAATAGCTATTATAAATACGAGATATTATTCTCTTATACATGTTACCTATTAATAAAGTAACATTTTTCATTTTTAATAAATATCTAAATGCTATATATCTTACATATTATTTTTTAAATTGCATTGTTTCACATAAAATGTATTATGTAAATTGTACATGATATACATCATGTGATATTACACAATGTGGTACATATACACAAATAACTTTCTTAAGAAAAATAAATAAAAGAAATTCTATTTGCATTCTATCTGCATTATGTGGAATGGAAATATTATTGTGAAACACTTTCAGTGAAACACTTATTATACATAATTTTCCTTTTTTGTTTCTCACTTCTTCCTTCTCTTTGTCTTCATAATTTAAAGTCTTTCTTTGCAACAACTATATCAATTTTTCTTACTTAAAAATTATAACAATGAATAAATAATTAAAATAAATAATTAAGTACTGCATGATAACTTCAATTATCTGGAATTTTTGTTGTCTAAAAATTTTTCATTTTCATTCATCTCTTTGGACTCTGATTTCTTTAAATCTAAATCTGGATAGCCATCTTCGATATACCTAATGGAATCATGATCCATGTTATTGTCATCTTTGTTTTCACATGTGTCTATTAACCATCCTTGATTGCTGTCAATTTCTCTAGAAACAACGAGGAACAGTTCCTTTTCCTTGCTATCTATCTGGTCCTTTAGATATATGAGTAAATCGTTGTCCTGATATAAAAGAATGTATATAATTAATATTAACAAAAAAAAAATATATATATACAATGTATATAAAAATATATTTGTCTTGATAAAATTAATTTTGCATTTAATAACCTTTCCAATTAATTGTGGCGAGTCCAATTTTGAATCAAGATTATAAAAGGCACCATGAATCTTTTTTAGAGCAATCCAATGACGTCGTTTCAAAGGAAGTAACACAAAACCTAATTTATATTCAGTTGGAACATTAAGAATAAAACCTTCAATGTTGTCTAAACAAAGACATTTAGGGTCCCTATAAAAAATAAAAATTCTTAAGTGTTCATAATTGTAATCTCATATATATATAATTTTATTTCTTGATACAATACAGACCTACGTTTATCAAACCATACAGCTTCACGTCCTCTTCTTTGAAGAGCAGCCATAATAACATTAATATCATAGTTGCCAAGTCCTAATAGTGACTTGTGAGGATTAATCCATACATCAGGACTTAAACTGTAACAAATTTGATCTAATTCCTGTTTGCTAAAGCCACGTTCTTGAAACAAATTGTTTAGTGCATGCAATGCACATAGCTCCTTCACCTACAATTTAATATGTAATCTCTTAAATTAATACGCAGTAATATGTAATCACTTAAATTAATACGCATATAAAACACATGTATGTATACAAATCAATTTAAAAAGAAAAAAAGTACTTTATTAATTCTATTAACGTTCTATTAAAAAACATTTTTTGTTGTATCATATTTTTTATGCATAAATGCATAACAACAATCTATAAATATACATAATATTATCAAATCTTACTTGTCGCTCATGGTATATGGATCCAGTCATATCAGTCGCTGTGCTTGCAACCATTGTAACTACATAATTTTTTCGGTCCTCTGTAATGTGTTGATACTTTTTTTGCGTAAAAGCTGTTGCGAAAAGTTTAATGACGAATAAATAATATCGGAGAGTCGTTTGGAATTTTAATAACTCACTATCACTCTGTTGTTATCAACAATTTCACGTGCAAAGACGCGATAAATATCATTCAAATTCGAGGAAACACATGTACAATAATTGTGGCAGGACAGTGACAATGAATTCTGTAAAAATCCTGACTGATATGGTACCAGCATAGATGTAGAGTATTTTTCTTATCTATCTGTCTCTTGATACTGGTCTCTAGTCAAAGCTTGATGGAAAAGTGCGAAAATATTCCAAGTAAAGACCCACAAGAGTCTTGACTTTTCAGCTTCTGATGGAGTTATTTCGTACATGGGGATGACCAAATATGGCGTCATAATACATAGAGACTTTCTAATCAGAGCGCGTTATAAGACAACAATTTGTGATTGGTTCCGCCATTTTTTATGCGCCCTAGTTTTTTTTTTAATTACCAATCAGGACGAAGATTCCTTCATCATGATTGGTCTATTAAATATGTTTCGTATATCTCTCTTTCGTAGAATTTTGATAAAAAATGGCGGATTGTATGTATGCTATGATGGGACTCTTATGAAAAGTTTCCAGGTGCTGAGGAATTGAACAAAATAAAATAAAGAATACTTCCTCGTAAAACGCATAGGATATAGAATCTTGTGAGCCATTCAATGTGTGTGAAAACTTACTGAGTAGTATCAAAATTAACGTGATGGAGTTTGTACATTCTGATGAAGAGGAACTTCAGAAGGATATCAAGGAGAGAGATAGTTTTGCTAACCGTCTTAAAGCCAGAGATGAAAGCAAAACACGCAAAATTGCTATGCCTAGTGGTTCTGGAACCGGTAAATTGCAAAGAAAATAACCCATTTCTTTACCTTTAATCATAACTAATACAGCAAGAAAGAGAGAGTTACATATATTACATTATATATAAATTAATATTGCAGCGAGAAAAGAATTTTTTAAAATTCTTTTCTTCTATTTTGAAATATATATTTTCTGTTCTTGCAGCCGAAGCAGCTAAAAGACTCAAAATTATGGAGGTTGATGCAAAAGAAAAGCTAGTACCAAAATTGAGAATTGAATCTCGTAGAAAATATTTGGAGAAACGTAAAGAGGACAAAGTTGCAGAATTGGAGGCTGATATTCTTGATGACGAATATTTATTTGAAGAAGAAGTGTAATTTTATACAGAGATGATTTTTTTTATAATTAACTTTAAAACCTTAATTATAACTAATATACTTGTTAATAGTTTAACAGAAAGGGAAAAGCATGAAAGATCTCGAAAAAAGCAATTATTGTATTTGGCAAAAGAACATGAAAAGGCAAGGGAGCTTGAGCGTATTCAGCGTTATCATATGCCTCTTGAGAAGGGTAAGGTGGAACCAGAACCTGATGTTGACAAAGAGCCCCCACAGTCGGAACAAAGTAAATGGGAATCAGATCAGATATCATCAGCTGTTTTTCGTTTTGGTGCTAAAGATAGAAAAGGTATATATTATTAACCATTAAAAGTGAGTGATTATTTGTATATATATAATATTTTCTCTTAACTTAAATAATTTTATAATTCTTTTTTGTAGCTCAACAAGAATATAGTCTTCTCATGGAGGATGAAATGATAGAATTTGTTCAAGTATTACATATGCCAGGACATGATAGGGAGAAAAAACGTGAGGAAAGTCCACCTGCACATGTTAAAAGCTTGCAAACGATACAGGAAACAAAGAAGAGTCTACCCATTTATCCTTTTAGAAAGGACTTGATACAAGCTATCAAGGATCATCAGGTAAATAAGTAGATAGTCAGAAAATTGGTAATAAACAATATTATAGAATACAAGAAGCATTACATTTTTGAATATTAGGTTTTGATAATAGAGGGTGAAACGGGATCGGGGAAAACCACTCAGATTCCACAATATTTGTACGAATCTGGATTTGCAGAGGATGGTAAAATTATCGGATGCACGCAGGCGAGTAGCAACTTTAAATCGATTTTATTTATCTATTAAAGGTAAAATAACTTTTCAACATATTCTATTCATGCTATAGCCGCGGCGAGTAGCGGCGATGTCGGTGGCTGCAAGAGTAGCTCACGAAATGGCCGTTAAATTGGGCAATGAAGTTGGATATGCTATTCGTTTCGAAGATTGTACATCGCATCGCACCCGTATCAAGTATATGACTGATGGTACATTGCACAGAGAGTTCCTCAGTGAACCTGATCTAGCGTCGTATAGGTATATATTTATAAACATCGTTAATAGAATCAAAAAATAAGAGTTATCAAGATAAAGACATAATAAAGTTGAATAAAAAAAAACAAAACGAGATAAAAAAGAATAAACAAAAAAAATTAAAGATAATTGTGAGTAATGTTTAACAAATTAAAATTGTGTGTGTCTAAATATTATACAGAAATGTTGAGTTTTAATATATTGATTTTAACATATTGAACTTATTATACCTATTTTTTTTTTTTATATTTTTAGCGTAATGATAATTGATGAAGCACACGAACGGACTTTACATACTGACATATTATTTGGATTAGTGAAAGATATTGCGAGGTTTCGTCCCGATTTAAAGTTATTAATATCATCAGCTACGTTGGATGTTACAAAATTTAGTGAATTTTTCGACGATGCACCTATATTTAGGATACCTGGACGTCGTTTTCCCGTCGATATTTACTATACAAAGGCACCGGAATCAGATTATATTGAGGCGTGTGTAGTTTCCATTCTTCAAATTCACACAACACAACCATCAGGAGATATATTGGTGTTTTTGACTGGTAAGTATTAGCATGTTTAAAATATTTTTGCAAAATATAATGAAAATTTATTTTCTTATACAGGACAAGAAGAAATTGAAACGTGTCAGGAAATATTACAGGAGAGAGTGAGAAGACTGGGTAGCAAGTTGGCAGAACTCCTAATTTTACCCGTATATGCGAATTTACCAAGCGATATGCAAATTAAGATATTTCAACCAACTCCACCTGGTGCGAGAAAGGTAATATTCTCTTAAAAAACCATATAATATTCTTTTAAAGTTTATATATATATAATTCAAATTCTTTTATCTTTAAGGTAGTATTAGCGACTAATATAGCAGAGACATCATTGACCATAGACAACATAGTGTATGTAATAGATCCTGGCTATGCAAAGCAAAACAATTTTAATCCACGCACCGGTATGGAAAGCTTAATAATCGTACCGATCAGTAAAGCATCCGCTAGTCAGGTAATATTTTTCTTAAAAATCTATGTTTTTTTTCTTTTTAATTATATACAAAATTTCAACGAGAACAAAAAACATTTTAGAGAGCCGGGCGTGCTGGTAGAGTAGCACCCGGCAAGTGTTTTCGTCTCTACACAGCTTGGGCCTATCAACACGAACTTGAAGATAGCACTGTACCTGAGATTCAAAGAATTAATCTTGGTAAGACTTAACGAAAATGTACATTATTAAATTATAACAATGTTATGTTTTCATATTCTTAAGTTCTTCATTTTATATATATTTATAATAATATATATGTATAATTATTTAATATTAATAATTATTTAATAATTAATATTATATATATATATATAATTATATAATATTCTTAAATTTATATATAATTAGTCAAAATATTTTATTTATGTTTGTATAGGTAATGCGGTACTCACTTTGAAAGCTCTCGGTATCGATGATCTGATGCACTTTGATTTCTTGGATCCTCCGCCACCTGAAACACTAATTTTGGCCCTGGAGCAACTCTATGCGTTGGGCGCGCTCAATCATCGCGGAGAATTAACAAAACTCGGACGTAGAATGGCTGAGTTTCCGCTGGATCCAATGATGGCTAAGATGTTATTAGCTAGTGAAAAATACCGCTGTTCGGAAGAGATAGCAACTATTGCGGCCATGCTCTCAGTAAATGGCGCTATTTTTTATAGACCAAAAGACAAAATTATACATGCAGATGCTGCGCGCAAAAATTTTTACGTATTAGGTGGTGATCATCTGACACTTCTTAATGTATATAATCAATGGGCACAGAGTGATTTTAGCACACATTGGTGTTACGAAAATTTCATACAACATAGGTATATTAATTAATTATTAGTAATATGATATTAACAAAGTTTCATAAGATAACTTTGTTATGATTTGCTTTTCAGATCCATGAAACGAGCAAGAGACGTTAGAGAACAGTTAGTAGGTTTAATGCAACGTGTAGAGATGGAATTAGTTTCAGGTATCACAGAAACTATTAATATTAGAAAGGTGTGTATATATATTACAATAAACTGACGTTATTTTGCAAAATATAATAAAAATATTTTTGTTTAGGCTATTACAGCTGGTTATTTTTACCATGTGGCACGGTTGTCAAAGGGAGGTCATTATAAGACTGCGAAGCATAATCAAACAGTCGCTATACACCCAAATAGTTCTTTATTCCAGGAACTTCCACGCTGGCTTCTTTATCATGAACTTGTTTTTACTACCAAGGAATTTATGCGTCAGGTATATATAAAAATATAATTAATTTGTCTAAATTTAAATCTGTTTATAAATTTAAAAGTTATGTTGTGTTCATTAAAAAAAATCGTATGTTAAACAGGTGACAGAAATTGAAAGCAAATGGCTATTAGAAGTGGCGCCTCATTATTATAAACCTAAAGAGATAGAAGACTCAACGAACAAGAAGATGCCTAAAGTTACAGGCAGAGCACGACCAGATGGTACAAATTAAATATAATTCCGTACTATTATTCAACTGTGATATTAAATTACATTTTGTACAGTGTACATGAAAAGCAATACCACTCCACATTAGATTCAATTGTCTAGTGTTATTTTGCAACAAGGTTGGTTTTGTTTCACACACACATACTTTGTAGAACTTTTTATTTGAAAATTATAAAACATAAAGAGAACTGTTATTATCTCATATAAAAAGCCTAATATTAACATTCTTACATAAATCAAGTCATAGTCAATTTTTGCAATCTATTTCATTAGACAGCAAAATATAAATGCTAATGAAAATTTTTTGACCAATAAAACAATTTTAATTAACGTTTATAAGCATAAGTGCTCGAAAAAGTTTCAATAAACGTAATATTTGATATAGATGATTTCACGAGTCCATATATGGGCGCAATTGGATTGTATGTACATACATATAGGATCCCATATATTTTATATAAAAAAAGTGGCTTCGGTCAAATTGACTGAAATTAAAATATGTGATAGTTTGGGTGGTGCTAATCAAAAGTTCCTTTGATGGTTTGAAGTGAGTGCTATTGAAGTTTAAGAATGCTTGTTTTTAAATACGTAGATTAAATTAATATATAAATATTCAAAGAAGAAAAAAAAAATATATATATATATATATATATATATATATATATATATATATACAGGGTGAGTTTTAATGGTTGTGTCAATCTTTTTATCATGCGGGAGATTACCGATCGCAATTTTAATAAATTGATCGATACATAGATGTCAGTTAATTGGATCGACCGTATCGAAGGCCGAAATATAATGTGTACAATTAAAGCAAGTTAAAAGCTGAAATTATGTAGTATGGATTTATTATTATTGTTAAAGCTACGCACTTATTATTATTATTATTATTATTAAATATATATATTATTATATTTATTATTATTATTATTATTATTATTAAAGCTATGTGTACATATTTAATATATTAAAGCAGTAAGAATACATATTTAAAAATTCAGTTCAAATTTAACACTTTAACGTTTTATGTAAAACTTTATTTCAAATTCCGCATTTATTTTTATGATAAAAATTTTTATTATTGTTATACGCTAAAGATATGTAGTATTTCTGCCTTCTTGAAATAAAATCACGCAATTGTTCCACAAGAAATACATTCTTATAAAACAATTGCGTAATTTTATTTTAAGAAGGAAGAAAATTTTTTGCTGCATATTTTTAGCATATAAAACAATAAAAATTTATCATAAAAATAAATGCGGAATTTGAAATAAAGTTTTACATAAAACGTTAAAGTGTTAAATTTGAATTGAATTTTTAAATATGTATTTCTTCCGCTTTAATATATCGAATATGTATAATAATAAATCCCTAATTTGATCACAGTAAAATAATAATAATAATAATAAATATAATAACATATACATTTAATAATAATAATAATAATAATAATAATAATAATAAATGCGTAGCTTTAATAATAATAATAAATCCACACTACATAATTTCAGCTTTTAACTTGCTTTAATTGTACACATTATATATTGGTCTTCGACACGGTCGATTCAATTAACTGACATCTATGTATCAATCAATTTATTAAAATTGCGATCGGTAATCTCCCGTATGATAAAAAGATTGACACAACCATTAAAACTCATCCTGTATATATATATATATATATATATATATATATATATATATATAATGTGTGCCATTTCTACAGTATTTAATGATTCAAAACCCTCTCTGTCGTGCGTGTGCGTGTATACCTGTATGCATACGTGTGTGTGTGTGTGTTAGATCAGGCACACGCGTGCGCACACACACACGTATGCATACATATATGGTAGAAAGGGTTTGGAATTATTAAATACTGTAGAAGTGGCATATATTACACACACACATATTTTTTTTCTTTTTTTTCCAAATATTTATATATTAATTCAATCTATATCAAAAAGCACATTTCTTCAATATTATTCTTCAATATGAACTTTAATGTTATTCACTTCAAATCATCGTATCTTTTATGTTTGATTTTCAGATTTTTTGCACGAGAAAATTTTTAATCAGCACCACTTAAACCATAACATATTTTAATTTCAGCTAATTTGAAGCCACTTTTTTCACATGAAATGTGCGGAACTTTTTATACTATATATTAATAAATCATAATGTACGTGCACCTTCTATTCACCTTATTTACAACAAACGTGCTCATTAAAATTCTTTTAGCGATGAAATTAATACTAATACAATATGTACAGATTAATATATTATTTTTTTATAGCTAATTTGAAATAGTAATAAACTCTAAAATACTGCAGATTTTTATTCTATTCTAGAGTACTTTTCTTTCTATTCCATTAAGAACACAGAAAGTACTACGATTTAAGTGTCACTCTGGAACAACCATTTTCCTGTAAACTGAAATTTTCTTCTCTTGTGTGGTACTAATCTCATATTACATAATTATATGTATATAGCTATATGAATCAGATGCAAGAAAATGAATAAAAGGTACAATATGTTACACTTATTTTTCCAAATATCCCATTAGAAATAACTGAAGATATGTAATCTATACAAAATGTTCAGAAACAAAGAAAAAATATTAAAATATGCCATAATTTCATTTTAATTATTTGAACTCTATCAACAGAGAACACATTTCCTCTATTTCAAACTTTTTTTACTTCTCAATTCCTAATTCTTATTCTAATGACATATGTGAAAATTAAATGTTATTTTATAATTTGTTTTTCATTGATTATCACATAGAAAATGTGAATATAGTCAATTATTGAATCATTGGACATTTAAATGCTTTAAATGTCGAAGAATTACATGTTTTTTTTTGTTTTTAAAGAGAGGAATAAAGAGATAAACAAATGTGCCCTTAAAAAATATAATTTCTTTAAGAATCCATTTTATATTGTTTACAGAGAATTAATACATATAATTTTAATTATAATATAAATTAAAATATATATAAAGACAATTCTATAGATGCTTCTAGGTTGTTATATAGAAAAGATTTTAGATTTATACTTAATATACATATATATAAATTAAGATTATAATATATTACAAATATTATATAAAATAACAAATATATAACAATAGCCACATAAAATAAGCATAAAGTAGAACAAAGACGTAATAGTATAAAATGTATCCATATGCTTTATATTATTCGTATTATTTGTTAGAAATCTTTTATGAAATCAAAATCCTCATATTAAATCAATAATAATAATGCTGAAAGTTTATGAACATTTTCTTGGACAATAATAATCTCATATATGGTGTTTGCAATGTTCAAGATAGCAATTCTTTATATCATTTGCACATGATTTACGTCTTAATTTTATTTTTTATTCTCTTTGTTTCTCTGAATCTTGCAACAAATCTACTTAGAAAAAATAGAAAAGGGCACAATCTACATGTACTGCATGTCAATGGAATTATTTTAATTTTTTTAAATAACTATTTTAATCAAGTTCTCATCAAGAAAAACATAATTAATAAGTGTTTGCTCTTTGATGATGACAATATATATATGTAGGTTTCGTTTTTGAAAATGTCCATTTTCAAAATAATTTCTTGTATTATTCAGTATTGATAGAATATGGTTTGGTAGGACTTCTGCAACAATGTAAAGATCTTCTATGTGTTTCTTGCTTCTTGTTTTTCCAGTTTTACAATCTTGAAATTAATACGATTAGCTGAATAATTTGTGATATTTCTCTTCCATAATTCCATATTATTCAACATATAGAGTTACAAAATATAATAGGCATAAAGACTATATATTTTATTTTTAAAACGGTCCATATCCTGCAAAATATCATATTATACATATATGAAATATATATAATATACCTTATATTACATTTATATAATATCTATATTTACTTGGGTTTGGCGGTGGAGGTCCCAATCTGTACATATCCGGAGGAATAAATCGTGGAGGGAATGGTCTAACCGGTGCCATTAGAGCAGAATGTCGGCCTCTTCCCATAGGAGGGACTTGTCCTCTAAATGGGACCATAGGGCTTACTACAATTGGTCTTGGAGGAAGATTCTATAAGTTGAAAAACAAACCAATAACAAGTCAAATTAAAAGATTATGGAGGTCTGTATAGAGACTCGTTAGATTAAAAATTAGACTTATATGGAATTATACAACTCACATAATAGATAGGCACGTGTATTGGTGGTTCGATATAATGCGATGCAACATCTCTTCGTTCTCTGGATCTATCTCTATCTCTATCTCTATCTTTATCTCTGTCTCTTCTTTCACGAGAATGTTCACTCGATCTATCACGATATCTATCGCGATAAGATCTTTCTTCTATAAGTGGTCTATAACAATAGTAATAGAAATAATAATTATAATAAAACAAATAATGATCACATATTTTTAAAGAAAATATTGCGTTTTTTTGCACATTTCTTTTGCAAGTATAGTTTAATTAATCTAATAATATATTTAATGTTAAATATTTTTGTAAATGTTAATAAAAATATTTTTGCAATAATATAAATGTTAATAAGAACGATCAAAGTGTATTAAGGATAACGAACAACAAAATTTGTTAATAATAACAAATATCAATAAATAACTATAAGAAATTAGGCTCTGTATATTAAAATATAAACTTAAATTTAAACAGGCCATCAGAGCCAAACGCGGATGGTAATTATTATCCCTCTATTTCCCCTCTGTAGTGTTTCTTATAATTATTTAATTCACGCCGGCGGAAGATGGCGTTATACTTTAATTTAATATATATTTGTAGGCGACCGAGAAGTATCGAGTTGAAGGGTCTGAATAGCTCAGTGGTAAGAGCAGTCGCCCGGCAAGCGAAAGACTCGGGTTCGATTCCCGATTCAGCGACTTTCAGCCCGATATTTTTCTCGCCTACAACACTACAGGGAGGAAATAGAGGGATAATAATTAAATAATTTCTCGAATTGAGAATTATTTAAAATTTGCTTGGTATCGTACCAAGAAAATTTTGTGCCCTGTGCACAAAAATAAATTTCAACGAAAACTTAATTCTCATTGAACTTACGCACTACCATCCGCGTTTGGCTCTGATGGCCTGTTTAAATTTAAATATCAATAATTTAATTCCATACCTGGTATGTGACTTGCGCGAATCCCGTTCTCTAGAACGCGAACGGTTAGTGTATTTATGTGCATCTCTTTCTGTATATTTCTCTTTATATTCTCTGTGTTTTTCTATGCTGTTTCTTCTATAACACAGAAATCCATTTTTTTTTTAATTAAGAATTAAGAATTACAAATTAGATTCTTTTGATCATATTTGTCTTATTACTGCTTTAAAAAGCAAATATTGCTATAAAATAAATGAAATTAGATGCTTCTTCAGCAATAAATAATGACATATCGCTTTACCCGTTATTTTTATGATGATCACGGAATTCTGCCCTGTTATCCTGATGTTTTGTATCTGTACGGTATCTAAAATTAAAAAAAAAATGTAGAAAGAATGTATATTAAGTGAATATATTATCATTGAGAATTAAAACAAACCTAGACTGGTGAGACGATAGATATTCAGAACCATACAATGTAGGACTCAATGATGAAGAACGTTTCTTGAAAATCTGCGATTTACTGGTCGAAACTGTAATATAGTTAAAATACGAGAATTTCTCATACATGTTACATTAATATCTGAGACATAAAATATTGAATCAAGTTAAAAACTAAAATATTAATTTGTTTATCGACATACAAGTATTATTTTATTCAAATTAAACAAAGATAAAATTTATAAATGAGATTTATATCTATAATTTAGTCTGGCATTATATACTACATGTAATATATATTTGAATCTTTGATTTTTTTTTATATTTTTCTAGAGAATTTAGAATCTGAGAAAAATTACAATCGCAATTTTACAAATTCATTAATTTATAATCAAAGCAAGAAATCTTTAAATAATTTAGCAAAATTATTTCTATAATGCGTACCTGACTGCTCTCCATCTACAGCTACAACCGTACGTCGCTCTTCTATTTCATTAATCTTAGTAGCTTTTTTTATTTCTTCTCTGTCGAATATTGGTTTACATCCTTCTCCTATATAGTTTATATTACATCTTTTAATAATTATTAATATAATTCTGATATGCATCGAGCGAAAAAATTCAGCTAATTTGATTTATATTTCTTTCGATTATTCAAATTAGGCGATATCGTTTTTAAATTCTTTATTCGTTATTTTTAGCGATTATTGTATCAGAAATAATGTTACAAATATTATGATTTCAACAATAATAAAAATATTTGCAACTTTAGTAGATAAATGTAATATTTGCAAATATAATTACATTTAAATGAAATATTTTATAAAATCAAATATTGTTGTAAAATATTTTATGTACAATTATTAAATATTTCAATTTTTTAAATAAATACACGAAACTCTTAAATATAAAGAATTAATAATAAAAAATATATTGTAATGATATAACTGTAATGATATAATTGATAAACAAAATTTCGTTGTTAATAAGATTTTGAAAAAGATAATGAAATTTTTTTTCTATCATATTAAAATAACGAAATATGAATTATTATATATGCAATACATTTATATTTTTTTATAAGAATTAAAAATAAAATTAATGCTAATTATTGGATTATTGCATATGAAATGATATTTTTATTTCAGTGATTTTTAAAATGATTTTATAAAAAGAAAAATAACTGGAAAAATTCAGCGAGGATATTTGTTAATTTGTATATTAATTAATTATTTCACAATATTACTTTTTAAGTATGAAATTTATATTTACATCATTTTAATGTAATATATAATTGATATCAACAAACATTTATCTTATATTCCATAACTATTAAACATTTTCTATATATGCAACAATCCAATATATAATCTGATCTTTCATTAAACCTGATTGAAACTATTTTATAATTTGATATATGTTTATATTGTTTATATTAAATTAATTAAATGACACTAGGCAATACTGTAAAATATCTTCAGGATAAGAATAATATCACAATTTAACCATCTTCCAGAAAATATTCTTCCATTGTTGTAATTTTGCAAAATACATATGGAAATATATTTTTATATTTAATCTTTTAATTACAATATTCTACTTTTATTTTTATAAATATAGATTAGTTGATTATATACTTTTTTTAAATCCAGAATGGGTTCTTATATCAGTCTGTGCTGTCCATAGGTAGAGCATTATTGAAAGATCTTCAATTGTCCGTTGGTTTGATCTTCCAATGGCCTGTACCTAAATTCATCCAAATTATTTATAACAATGATTTTGCTCTTTCCATATCTCTTGGAAATCTCTTACTATTCTTACTAGTCTTAAAAAACCTTTATTTTTTTTAAACAAATAAATAAAAACGCAGACAATTTTTAAGATAGTCTTTTCATATATAAAAATTATTATTAAATGCAAAATGATATATATTGATTCATAATATCCCCATCAATTCTCATGATTTCAATAAAATTTTTGATGTCCATATTAATAGTATTCTAACTATGGCTTCGCAAACAAACTTTTATTACAAACAATCTATTGTTTTGTATTTATAATATTGTATTTAATAAAAGTTCTTAATTTTAACATGATTTATATGTTTAATATATAATATAAAAAGATGCAGATACAAATATATTGCTTATATATTCATTAATGTTACAATATAAATATTACATTGTGTTATTATTGTGTTTATGTCTTAATTTTAAAAACAAGGAGAGCAATTTCTAGAAAGGAAAGAATTTTCATACCTGTTTTTGAATATCTTCATTTGTTGCATTTTGTGTGGCATTAATTTTGAAGAATTTAATTTTATCTTCATTATATGTTGATCTTCCTCAGTCATTAACTTTATTTTTTTTTACCCTTCATCAATGACAATAACATCTTCTGTGAAGCAGATATTGTTCAATTAATACACACACACACACATATATATTATATGTACATATATGTATATATATGTATATAAAATACAATGATCAATATTATGTGCATGATTGTATTTAATCATATATGATTAAATATATTAATATACATTTCAAATATGATTCAAAGTTAATTGTACAATTATTTCTTTATGTTTTTTATGTCACACTTTGCAAGTCCAAATTAATATTATTTGTGGCGTATTAAATATCAAAAGATACTTACTTTGTAAAAAACAAATATAAAAAAAAATTTCCGTAAAATCTCTACACTTATAATAACCAAATACATATTTTTTAATTAAAAGTGATTTATACTTATTAATAATAGAAAAATTATTAATATTTTAAATTTATAATTTGATATATGAACTAATTATATTAACTTGACTGAAATAATAACATATATAATAGTGTATAAAATCTTCAACGAGAAATAATATTCTTTCAAATCATCTCTTCAATGTCACCTCATCAATCACCTTCTAAAAAAATATTATATATTTTAATATATATATTTTAATGTTAGTAATAATCTCTAAATTTTAAGATCATATTTTGTATATTATATTTAGCAACAAATCTTTTTTAGATTTATGTTTTGACCAATTAAACAGTAAATTTACATACATACAATACTTTTATTATAGCGTACATGCACACATATTTTCCTTTTAGCTTAAATATAAATAAATATTGATTAATCATTTATAGTGGCAAAATGTCATTATAAAATTATGACATCAATAAATATGTAACAATTAAAAATTTTAAATCTGAGCGCTAAAATGTCATATTAGAACTATTAGATATTTGCATATATAAAAATTAATCATAAAAAACAGATGTATCACTATATATTATTTTATATTTTAATAAACTTTATAATTTTATTTAATTTTCATATACATAGAAAAAACCATTTAAAAAAAATTATATATTTTACTTTTGTTGTGTTTAATTATCTTTAATATAAACAAGTGAAAAAGTTTTCATACCTGTTTTCATATTTGTTATCTTTTCCATTCTTACTTTTCTTAGTGTATTAATCATAAAAATATAATCTTGTCTTCGTTATTAACTTTTTTTTTCAATTTGTTCCATTTTTCTAGTATTGTTACATAATATAACGTTTGTTGTAAACATAACATTTTCTATGAATCAGAATTTTATTGATGTTAAATCTTAGACTCTTCAGACAAGAGGGGGGTATCTACCGTGGACCCATCGTCCTTAAGGACTCCCCAAGTCCCTGCTTTGGCATTCGCCCTTCGGAAAAACCACGGATCAAAAATCGTGGGCAAAGCAGTTTCTCTCTAAGAAACAGTATCCTTCCGCTTTTCCAAAGGCATCATCTCTGTTTAGAGAAAAATTTTTGGAAAGAAGAAAATAATTGGGGGATCTTCGCAAGATGTTGGTTCTTAATGATTCTTCAGCGCGGAGATATTCTTCCGATGACGTCTTCGTATAATGAATATTAAATAACATCGTCAAAAACAACTTCAGCGATAAAATATAAGGCCCATCGTCCTCATGAGGACTTCCCAAGTCCTTGCTTTAGCATTCGCCCTTCCTCCCACTGAAAAACCACGGATCGAAAACCGTGGGCAAAGCAGTTTCTCTCTAAGAAACAGTATCTTTCCGCTTTTCCGAAGGCTTCATCTGTTCAAAGAAAAATTTTGGAGAAGAAGAAAATAATTGGGGGCTCTTCGCAAGATGTTGGTTCTTAATGATTCTTCAGCGGAGATAATCTTCCGATGACGTCTTCGTATAATGAATATTAAATAACATCGTCAAAGACAGCTTCAGCGATAAAATATAAGGCCCATCGTCCTCATGAGGACTTCCCAAGTCCTTGCTTTAGCATTCGCCCTTCCTCCCACGGAAAAACCACGGATCAAAAACCGTGGGCAAAGCAGTTTCTCTCTAAGAAACAGTATCCTTCCACTTTTCCAAAGGCTTCATCTCTGTCACCGACAAGATACTATTAAAGACCGATGGTCTTATGGGACTTAGCGTGATCAGAAAAAAACGTGCAAAGTGCTACTGTAGGTAAGAAAATCTTTACATTGTCGATAATAAAATAATAATTTGATACCATAATTTCCCAGACAGCACACATGTCCAAAAGATATCTAAAAGACGACTTAAAGACGTCTTAAAGTCCTTTAGACGTCTTTAAGACATCTTTTGGCCTTTTCGTGCTATCTGGGTTGTTATTTTTGAAGCAGGTATACAAAAGATTTATACATTTTCGATAATAAAACAATAACTGAATGACCTAAAATACTCGTATGATTTAAATAACTTGTAATTGTCTTCAATATAATCAAAACTGCCGGTAATATCATCAATCTTCTATTATCTCCAGGCCCACTTGGTGGTCACGAAAATTTACCCAGGACTGTCGGTCTTTAACAGTATCTCGTCGGTGTCTCTGTTTAAAGAAAAATTTTTGGAAAGAAGAAAATAATTGGGGGCTCTTCGCAAGATGTTGGTTCTTAATGATTCTTCAGCGCGGAGATAATCTTCCGATGACGTCTTCGTATAATGAATATTAAATAACATCGTCAAAGACAGCTTCAGCGATAAAATATAAGGCCCATCGTTCTCATGAGGACTTCCCAAGTCCTTGGTTTAGCATTCGCCCTTCCTCCCACGGAAAAACCACGGATCGAAAACCGTGGGCAAAGCAGTTTCTCTCTAAGAAACAGTATCTTTCCGCTTTTCCAAAGGCTTCATCTCTGTTCAAAGAAAAATTTTGGAGAAGAAAATAATTGGGGCTCTTCGCAAGATGTTGGTTATTAATGATTCTTCAGCGGAGATAATCTTCCGATGACGTCTTCGTATAATGAATATTAAATAACATCGTCAAAGACAGCTTCAGGGATAAAATATAAGGCGCAATAATATATATACTTTTAAAAATAATACTTAAATATATAAATTATGTAATTATTTCCAGAATTTCTAAAAGAAAACATATAATTCTTTATATAAAAAATGTAATATAATATTTAAAATTGCACTCTTAAGATCAATTATGTTTATAACTCAACCCGTAGCTCAAATGCATGATATTCGCAAGTAAATAAAAGAAATATTATTTTGTTAAAACAAATTAAAATATTTAATTATTTATTAACAACCATAAAAAGGAACAAATAATAATTAATGTAGGAATTGTGAATAAGAGTAAAACTGTTTGCGGAAATTGTGTACAATTATGATCATGTTAAATTCTTTCTTTGTTATTATTCGTTGTTTTTCAAAGATGATTTCTCTTGCTTGTATGTAATCTTCATGCAGCTTTATTGATTTTGTAAATTCTTCATAGAAATAAAATTATTTATATTTTATAGAATATTTCTCTTTTTTTTTTTAAATCACCTTAATATATATGATCAAAAAATTTGGAGAAAATATAAAGACAGACTCTTTTCTTTTTTAAAACACTAAATACTATAACAATTTTCTATTTATTCTAAATTATCGCTAAATATATTAGAATTACGTTACTTTTTAGTCTCTTTGGAATTTTGACATTAATCATCAATCAATTTTTTATTCAAGAATTGTTTATTAAATATTCATTTTAATACTCTTTAAAATTTTGATTGTAACATTTTGATTTTATTTTCATATTATAATAAAAAAATATCCTAGTAATATTCTAATCAAAAAAGAGATAAGAGTAAAGATGACTTTTGTGCACTTATCATTTTTTAGAGTTTAAATAACCTTATCTACTTATTAGTTGTTGCATATAAATGATGAGCAGATAGATGATTATCCATTTATGTTCCTTTTCCATACACACAAATTCTATTTTATGTAAAGAGTATCCAAGAATCTCTTTTTTGCATTTTCTAACATTTTTCAATTACTTTTGAAAATCACAAATTAAAAAAATCCATGAAGAACACAATTTTTCTTTCTTTCTTTTTCTATAAATTTCTTAAATATGATTTTCAGATATCTTCATTGAAGTTTATGGCCTTTCTCTTCGAGATTGTAATCTTAGAATCAAAACTTTAAAGGAAATACTAGATGGTTAGTTGTTTCTATTTTTCTCCAAAGTGCCAGATCTCTTCCACAACAATATATTGATTGTGTGTTTTATCCTCAAATTATTTTTAACGAGTTATACTATTTCTTGATCATATGTTTGTAGATTAATCCTTCTCTAAAAAGCTTTTTATAATAAATATCATTAATCAACTTTCTGAATTCATTGTGAGTTGTAAGGTGTTCCAGAATGCCATACTTTGATTTCATACTTGATCCATAAACTATTATTACAATTTATTCCTTGATCAATTCCTTGAACACAGAAATTTAAGAAACTTTTGTCAATCCTTTGTTTTGATATTATAATTTGTTAAGTAATCATTTTATTACTTTCTAAAGACATAACTCTTGATTCTTGATAATACTTTGATATCTTTGGATATGAAGAAAGAGTTTTGAGAGATTTATTATCATTATACGAGAATTCTCTCAAATTCTTTCCTACTCGAATATTTGTCTTATATTTCATGAAAAACTGTTGAATTACATATATCACATAAAAATAGTAATTTCTATTTGGTGTTATCTTCATAAAACTCACAGTACTGATTTTGTATATGTAATACATTTTTTATAAAAGTAAATTTACCAATCAATTTAATACAAGCAACAGAACTTTTATATGATTAATGTAATGAGAACTTATTATTTCAATGATTATTATTTAGACTAGATTCTTGATATGTTGTAATACTAGGATATCTATTCAAATCTTGTAAAAAAATCCTTCCACCTTCCAGTATTTTTAAAAAATTCAAAATTTTTTCAAAATTAGAGAATTTTCAGATATAACTTTATATAATATAAAATAAGTTTTATATTATATAAAACTTTTTTTCATATATATACGTTTTTTAAATAATAATTTAAATAAACGTTTTCTTTTCATATATATACGTTTTTTAAATAATTTCTGTAAATAAAAAAATTAAGTTATACTTGAACTTCAAATAGGAAATTTGAAAATGTATTGAAAAGAATTTGAATAAATGACTTTTGTAAGTAATTGAAAAAAAATATATATGTATGTGTGTGTGTTTATATGTGTATGTGTATATATGCATATATATATATATATATATATATATATATATATATATATATATATATATATATACAGGGTGACCCATTTTAACTTAGGCAGCCAAATAACTCGAAAAATAAGCAAGATAGAGAAAAATGTTTTAGACAAAAGTTGTATGGTTTCGAGGGGGCCATAAGATGGTATCATTGGTTTGACCTTGAAGAGTCATTTGAAGGTCACGTGAAGGTCACTTCAATTTTTTTAAATGGAATACCCTATATATTTTTGTACATTCTTGTAGCTTATTTCGAGAGCTTTCCAAAACACTATAATTAAGTACATTTTCGTTAAGTACTTTTTGAGTTATGAGGCTTGAAATAATTTCTTAATTTTACATAAACCGTAAAATATCTTGTAAAATATTCATTTTTCGATTATCTTACCTTAATACTTTTATGTACAAAATAATGAGAGGAATCAATTGGTGTAAAGAAAACACATAGTTGTTTCGAAGAAAAAATATGTAATTTGCAATTAACAATTCCATATTTTTTCTTAAAAACAACTATGTGTTTTCTTTACACCAATTGATTCCTCTCATTATTTTGTACATAAAAGTATTAAGGTAAGATAATCGAAAAATGAATATTTTACAAGATATTTTACGGTTTATGTAAAATTAAGAAATTATTTCAAGCATCATAACTCAAAAAGTACTTAACGGAAAGGTACTTAATTATAGTGTTTTGGAAAGCTCTCGAAATAAGCTACAAGAATGTACAAAAATATATAGGGTATTCCATTTAAAAAAATTGAAGTGACCTTCACGTGACCTTCAAATGACTCTTCAAGGTCAAACCAATGATACCATCTTATGGCCCCCTCGAAACCATACAACTTTTGTCTAAAACATTTTTCTCTATCTTGCTTATTTTTCGAGTTATTTGGCTGCCTAAGTTAAAATGGGTCACCCTGTATATAAACAGAGATATGTTTATAATATATATGTAAAATACATATTTAATTCATACTTTAGCCAACCAGCGGTTCACAAAAATGCTAAGAATATAAGAACAAGATTATCAAAGAAAGTTTTTTTAAACAATTTTCTGAGTATTAATAAAAAATTCTATAAGAATTTCCGAATTTTCTAGGAAATTCTTGAAAAGTGCCAAGTTTTCTAAAAAGCATCCTGAATGCTAAATAATAATTTCTGTGAAAGATAAAAATTTAGAGAAAAAAATAAAATTTCAGAAAATGTCAATATTTTACCCTCTCTTCTTTTGAGGATCACATCTTCAGCATTAACAATACTTCGTTGCAGTTCGGAAATTGGACCTTTTACAGGAATATTTCTGCGAATATCAACTTTAATTCGACGTAGCTCCGTAGTACTAATCTGTATGCCCTCAGGACCTTTGAACAAAGGTATTGTCCCACTTGTAGATCCCTCTAATCTGAAGAAAATTCAATCATAATGGATTAAATTAATGCTAAAACTTTTTGCATTAAATTAACCAAATTTTCTCAAGAAAAGATCTTCAGGAAGACAATTCTACTTTTAAATATACTCTTGAAAATGCTGTTGTATATAATTTTAATTTGTTGTTCTACTTTGCCAATACGATATCATGCATTTTTATATTTATTTTTTAATATTGAAAATATTGTAATTGCTATTTGATTATTCTTTAAGATGTCTGCTCTATGTGTGTGTGTGTGTGTGTGTATGTGTATATGACATATGCATTAAATCAAATAATCTAAAATTTCTGGATAAGGTTGATATGATGATAAACATTAATAATTTATATATTTTTGTATATTGTAATTTCCTTTGTAAATTGTTTTATATATTAGCTCTACTATTTTTATAAATTTTGTTTTATTTCTTTTGAAACATTCAGATATTCATAGATTTTTCTTTATAATTGTTTTTCTTTATAAAGTAAATGTTTAAACCAGTAGAAATGTATATATATGTATATACAGTCATATATATGTCTAAAACTTACTTTTCAAACAGCGTACCAGATTTGGAAGCACTTGTCGAAGATCTTCCTCTATGTCGATATTGCGGAGACTTACTACTGCTTTTGCTTCGACTATGATGTACAGGTTTTGGCTCAGTATATCCTAAAGCTTGTGCACGTTTTTTTTCATACTCTAAAATCTTTTGCTGTTTCAACTTTTCATGTTGCCTTTCCCGTTCTTGTTGCCGTTGCCACTCACGTCTACGCCTTAGTCTTTCCTCTTCGGTCCTTGAACGTAGAATTGAATGAGAATCATGGTCTTCATTACGAGCAGATCTTGATTCCTCATGTCGTCGAACATTAGTTGGTCGTGTTGGATTCATTATGGTGGAAATATGCAAAGCAGAATCCTCTGCTAAAATCATAATAAATACAAATTTTGACTTTTATTTCCTAATACAATAAATATCTCTAAATATCTTCATTACAATCAGTCAGAACACTGCTTTAATAGATTAAAAGAAATAAATAGCTTGTACTTGGAGCTTATAAATTGATATATTTAAAAATTAATAGTAGAATGAAAGCTGTTAAAAAAACTGAAAAAATTTTTGCTTACATTATTGATTTTTTTAAAATTATTATTCAATGTATTTTTTATAATTTTTTGCATCTGAGTTGTAATTATATTAATTTTATGCATTATTATAACTAAATTAGTAAAGAACCAGTGTTTTATGAATATTAAAATTATTAATGATTTTTTTCTCGCTAACTAAACATTAATAAAATATATAACATAATCTTCTCTACTGTAATATGTTTATATATTATGCACCATGCTCTTTAATGTCTAAAAAAGCATTACTTTATAAGTATCAAAAGAGACGATAATAAATATTACTTTATAATAAAAAAAATAATTTACTTATTGTAATAACAATGTAGCATGCATAAAATTCAAATATAATTATATAAAGAACAAAAGAAAATAACTTTTTTGATCACAGGCTGAGTTTCTATGAGTTTCAAAATATATAATCTATCAAGTTTAAAAAAAGCAGTAACAAAAGTAATTCCTGTACTGAATATATAATACAAATATAATCAGATCTAATATACACAGACACCAAATCTTATGAATACATACAAACTAAGATTTTCATATTATATATTATAGAATATATTTAGATAGTAGCTGTATTATAAAATTTATTAAAACAAATTTGTACATTCACATAAATCATACAGAATAATCAACCCCAATCATATGTTTAATGTAAAAAAATGATATAATAATATTAAAATATAATAATATTGAAATAATTGCTTTTATTCCATATTTCATCATATTCATCTTAAATTAAGATTTAGTATAACTATTTTTCATTCTATCAGTCTTCCTCTTTCTCTTTTATAAAAAATTATACTAATAACTTTTCTTTTTTCTTCTACATTTCAATAAATATGTAATTTTTATATTAACAAATATATAAAATTAATTGACAATGTATATTATCTATTATCAAAAAATAAAATTATATAAATTATATTTTCATTATGAAAGAGAACAATAATCAGAGATATTTATATGTCTAGAATTTTTATGAATATAATGTATAGAATATAAAAATATTTTATTATTAAAAAATTGCAAATGCTTCTTTTTCACTCTTAACAGAATGATAAAAAATGTTTTTCTTCAAAATTGAATAAAAAATTGAATAAAGACTTTTAACAATATAAAATATGACCTTGTACATACATCTGATTTTACTGCATCTGTAAAGGAGACAATGAAATCAATGAAATATTAATTTCAAGTTAAAATAGGTAGTCTTCCAGATAAATTAATACTGTTTTCAAAAGAAATTCACACAAACAATAATTAAAATTTATTTGAACTTATCGTAACTTCTCATATATCACATTAAACTCACAGTAAAACTATCCACAGTGACCAAGCAATATCGCCATTTTATGTTAATTAAAATCATGCACATAGGCTGCGGTCAAGGGGACGCTGAAGATGCTTTGAAACTAAAGTCACTAGATATACAAAGTACCGCAATCCATAAAGCCCCTTGCACAATGCTAGGCAACAGGCAATAGGTGATTTCCATTTACATCAAAACTCAGATAAATCTCACTTCTGTCTTTCTTTAACATGAATGTTGAAGAAAGACAGAAGTGAGATTTATCTGAGTTTTGATGTAAATGGAAAGCACCTAATAAGAACAGAAATAATATCTATTCTCTGCTCCTATTGGCGAATATTTTCTGTTCCGCGTATTTATTGGTGAATAGTTTCTATTCCTTATTTCTATTGCCTGTTGCCTAGCATTGTGCAAGGGGCTTAAGACTCAATGTATAAGGATTTGGAGCCAAAACGGCCTCCTAAAAGTACAAGTGCACACTTTTGTTACGTATGTATGTACACTTTAAATGCAATTTTCTAACCTGTATGTGAAATCTGAGAAGCATTTGTGACTAGGTTGTTGCGTAAAAGGCTATAGAAATCAAAGCGAAAAAGGTTTTCGTTTATTTCGCATCCCAAAAAGCGAAAATAACAACAAAAAATGCAAAAAATGACTAAAATTAATTGCCAAAAATACATTATCATTAAGGGGTCATGTAAATATATAATTTGAATGAACCGCTTATTGGAGCCAAAATGGCGAATGATTGCGGTACTTTGTATATCTAGTGACTTTATTTGAAACGTTTGATTGACCAATCAGGGTAAAAGGAGTAAAGATTTCTTTAACCTGATTGGTTAATCAAATTCTTCAAAGCATCCTCAGCGTCACTTTTGGCGTTTTCGAGTGGTCGGGTTTAGACCCGACCCGGGGTAGTTTACTAGACGTTATTGACCAATCACAGCCATTCTTCTGAAGAATGTAACCATACATTCTTCAGAAGAATGGCTGTGATTGGTCAATAACGTCTAGTAAACTACCCCGGGTCGGGTCAAACCCGACCACTCGAAAACGCCATTTGACCGCAGCCATAGAGAATCCAAGAAGTATTAAGCGTCGTCTACAATGGCCGTAGCATAAGGTTGTAAGGCCGTAGTAAGAAATTGACCAATCACAGTTGATTATTCTCCTGAACTTCAACTGGGATTGGTCAATTTCTTACGACTACGGCCTTACAACCTTATGCTACGGCCATTGTAGACGACGCTTAAGGTTACGTTCCAAAACGTCCTCTCCGAGGAAAATTTTACTCGATGGCCGTTCCGAAACTCTTTTAAGCCTTTCCGATTGGTTCAAATCGGCCATCAAGGAAAATTTTACTCGGTTAGGGCCTGAGCAGAATGGCTGCCTTAAGATTTTAAGACTATGTTTTATGCCTTAGGTCTTTGTCTTAGGTAACGCACAAATTCGTATTAAGTTAGCCGGAAATTTTTCAGCCAACCAAAAATCTCCTTATGGAATCGTTTGTATTTCGTATGAAGATGTTTGAAGTGTGATTAAAAACGTTTGTGAGTAATTAGAATAATTATAAAAAATTAATCATTTTTACAGTATGTAGTTAGCCAACATAACTAAATATTAAAAATTCTCCTTATGAATCGTTTGTATTTCGTATGAAGAGTTTTGAAGTATAATTAAAAAGGTTTGTGAGTCATTCGTTTAATTTTAATTAAATTTTTTTATATTGTGAAGTTAGCCGGAAGCTATATAAAATGGACGCCGTCCTGTGATTGGTCGATTTGCTTATGGTAAATACTAAAATTTTCTCATGTGTACTGACTTTGGTCCATATTCTGAATCCTCTTTTATCGATAAAAGTGCCTCTAAAAGTGGCTTATAAGCCTTCTGATTGGCTATAAGCCACTTTTAGAGGCACTTTTATCGATAAAAGAGGATTCAGAATATGGACCTTTAAGTGTAAGCAAAACGAGCAAATTTATCTCTTTTGTAACTTTTAATCCATGACTAATTTATTATTAATTCCGCATAATCGCATAATATATCATGGATCGTGGATAAGCGTAGATAATTGAAATATGTTTTTCTACCAATAAATAAGTAAATCTTTTATAATTGTTTTATAATGTAGTCATCATTCAGAAAATGATCACAATTTGTGATTATGTATTTAATTGTTATTTTATATTCGCTTTCAAATAATAATGCAACTATATAATAATAAAATTTATATAAAAAGATGGTAATATATGTAATCCAATTAATTATAATTGACAAAATAATTTCTTGTGAAAAAATAAAAGTAAAAAATATAGAAGAATTTTTTTTATAGCTTGTATAAAAAATCAGTTTTACGCTAAGTATATTATAATTTTCTGGACTGTAGTAATATTTAATATATAATTTTTGCTATATAAATATATATTTCTGATATAAAATCTATTTCTACAGATAGTAAGATCGGCTGAGTATGTCACAGAATATCGGAAAGCTTACATCAAAATGCGAGAGAGAGGAGATGGCATATATCAATATGAATCCATTGCTGATGTTGTAAGAGCAAAAATAGATATCTCTGTAGATTTTATTATTTTTGCATCTGAAAACTTGAAAATTGCCCATGCCTTATCGGAAGTAAATCTTCTTTTGTATTTTCAAATATATATAAGCGCACATTTTTAGCATATTCTTTTATCATTTTTTTTGTTAATTATTATTGATTATTATTGATTACTTTGTTAATTATTGTCAATTAAGAAGAAATATATATTTATATAGCAAAAATTATATATTAAATATTACTACAGTCCAGAAAATTATAATATACTTAGCATAAAACTGATTTTTTATACAAGCTATAAAAAAAATTCTTCTATATTTTTTACTTTTATTTTTTCACAAGAAATTATTTTGTCAATTATAATTAATTGGATTACATATATTACCATCTTTTTATATAAATTTTATTATTATATAGTTTATTATTTGAAAGCGAATATAAAATAACAATTAAATACATAGGTCCATATTCTGAATCCTCTTTTATCGATAAAAGTGCCTCTAAAAGTGGCTTACAGCCAATCAGAAGGCTTATAAGCCACTTTTAAAGGCACTTTTATCAATAAAAGAGGATTCAGAATATGAACCATAATCACAAATTGTGATTATTTTCTGAATGATGACTACATTATAAAACAATTATAAAAGATTTACTTATTTATTGGTAGAAAAACATATTTCAATTATCTACGCTTATCCACGATCCATGATATATTATGCGATTATGCGGAATTAATAATAAATTAGTCATGGATTAAAAGTTACAAAAGAGATAAATTTGCTCGTTTTGCTTACACTTAAAGTCAGTACACATGAGAAAATTTTAGTATTTACCATAAGCAAATCGACCAATCACAGGACGGCGTCCATTTTATATAGCTTCCGGCTAACTTCACAATATAAAAAAATTTAATTAAAATTAAACGAATGACTCACAAACCTTTTTAATTATACTTCAAAACTCTTCATACGAAATACAAACGATTCATAAGGAGAATTTTTAATATTTAGTTATGTTGGCTAACTACATACTGTAAAAATGATTAATTTTTTATAATTATTCTAATTACTCACAAACGTTTTTAATCACACTTCAAACATCTTCATACGAAATACAAACGATTCCATAAGGAGATTTTTGGTTGGCTGAAAAATTTCCGGCTAACTTAATACGAATAACGCACAATACTGTGTGTTATGTCTCGAGTCTTATGTATACGCGAACGTTTATTTCTTACAAACGTTCGCGTATACATAAGACTCGGGACATAACACACAGTATTGTGCGTTACTTAAGACAAAGACCTAAGGCATAAAACATAGTCTTAAAATTATAAGGCAGCCATTCTGCTCAGGCCCTTAATTACGTTTTGGAACGTAACCGAAGGCTTGTATTCATGTTGTACACTCCGCGACAACGATTCGTTCTACGGCCCCTCTCGCGGGGCAAGGGGGAAGTAGAACTAGCCACTCAGCCGCTGCTATGCTGCCAGTTGATTGGCCAGTTCTACGTCCCCCTTGCCCCGCGAGAGAGGGACAAACGTGGAACGAATCGTTGTCGCGGAGTGTACATACATTCAGATGGTTCTCTGATCCATATTCTGAATCCTCTTTTATCGATAAAAGTGCCTCTAAAAGTGGCTTATAGCCAATCAGAAGGCTTATAAGCCACTTTTAGAGGCACTTTTATCGATAAAAGAGGATTCAGAATATAGACCTAAGAGAATACTCGACTGTGATTGGTCAATTTCTTAAATCTTACGCCTTAAGTCTCCTTAAAATCTCATTGTAGACGACGCATTAAAGCCTACGGCACATGGTACAATTTTTCGTACTGGATTTGATAAGATTTAGTAAAATATTAGAAATGCTGCATTCTGATTGGTGCATTTTTAGTATTTTACTAAATCTTATCAAATCCAGTACGAAAAATCGTACCGTGTGCCGTCGGCTTAAGTCTGGTCCGAGGTTGACTTAAGACCTCATTCAACCAATCAAATGGCTGCGTAGCATTTCAAGCTTGAACTATAGGCTGATGGCAGAGAACGAGATGTTAGCGCTTACATCTGTCGTGGTCATGGACGTAAAGTAAGACAGAGAAAAACGTATACGTAAGTAGCATATATATTTTTCTCTGCCTTATTTTACGTCTATGACTACGCAGACGTAAGCGCTAACATCTCGTTCTCTGCCATCAGCCTAAGACGATCTCAAATATAAGATCGGACTATGAATACCGGCCTAATCTCTGACTCGAATCGTGTACACAGGCAACTCGAATGAATATCTCGAATAGAAATCTCGAACAGAAAAATGCATCCTGTCCCATATTTCCATACTAGTTACTAGGCTTATATAGAAACAAAGGCTTATGTAGGAATAAATCTATTATATATATTACAAGATATTGTTTTTATTACAATTTATAACAATTAGAATTTCACAATATTTTTATATTGTTTTTCTTTCCAATATTTTAATGTTGATATAAATTATAGTAACTCTAACCTCGCATACTCGACAATACAAAAGCATTGAAATTCCAATATTGAACTTTACCAGTTCCGGCATAAGATAACAGTTACGGCCTCTACAAACCAGCCTTTACGGCTTTACAATATAACCACTCTTCTTCAAAGTTATGCAGGATTCACACTGCGTCTGATATCCGGCGTACGACATCCGACATCCAATAAGAAAATTTGATTTCTAGAGTGTTTAGCAGTCTCTAAAAATCTCATTGGCCGCATTCAGCGGACTCAACCGCTAAGTAGTAATCGAATATGATTGGTTTCTACTTTCAGGTCCGACCAATCAGCGTCGAATTACATCGGAAAATCTAGTAATGTTGCTCAACTGTTGAGTCCGCTGAATGCGGCCATTCTCTTATTGGATATCGGATGTCGTACATCGGACATCGGAGGCAGTGTGAATCCTCCATTATGCCATTCCACGTGCCATTCCCATTTCTAGCACGTACATACAATTCCCAGTATGATAAATATAGATGATATCTAGAAATAGAAAAGTATTCAAAAGTTTTACATTTTAATTTATCAATTTTTTTACAATATTCTAACATTTTATTAAGAATATAAAAGTAATCGTATGTATTCATAAGGATCAGTGACAATATAGAAGTATCAGAATTGTGACTATTTGGTATTTGGTATTATACACGCACAAACACGCGCCATCAACACCAACACAAACACGCGCACATCACACCTACACACACACACACAGATTATATATATATTAATTTTCATTATAGCATATATTATATATATGAATTAATTATTATATATATTCAGTATAGAAATTAATTTCCAAAAAAAAGCTTAAGTATAAGCTTGTTTTTTTTAATCTATTGCAATGCTCTTACTAATTGTAATGAAGATATCTAGACATATTCATTCATAAAAAATTAAAGTTAAAAATTGTATTCATTATTTTAACAGCAGCTTTGCATATTTCCACCAATCCAACTGAATATTTCCACCATTCCAAATGAATTCAACACAATCAACTGATGTTCAACAACATCTGCTCAAAGACTCAAGATCTGCTCCTAATGAAGACCATGATTCTCATTCAATTCTACGTTCAAGGACCGAAGAGGAAAGACTAAAGCGTAGACGTGAGTGGCAACGGCAACAAGAACGGGAAAGGCAATATGAAAAGTTGAAACAGCAAAAGATTTTAGAGTATGAAAGAAAACGTGCACAAGCTTTAGGATATGCTGAGCCAAAATCTGTACGTCATAGTCGAAGCAAAAGCAGTAGTAAGTCTCCGCAATATCGACATAGAGGAAGATCTTCGACAAGTGCTTCCAAATCTGGTACGCTGTTTGAAAAGTAAGTTTTAGAGATACATATAACTGTGTACATTTTTTGAGGTTTCTGTATTTGCTGATACTTTATAAAGTAAAGTGATTATAGAGAAATATTTGTAAATATCTTTGAGAATTTAAAAAAATTTATAAACATATGGATAATATGACATAATGAAGAAAATTACAATACAAAATATAAACTATTACTGTTTGTCATCATACCAATTTTGTTCCATTATAAATTTTAAATTATTTGATTTAATGCATGTATCATCTTAAAGAATAATCAAATAATGGTAACAGTACTTTTAATATTAAAAAATATAAAAACACATGATATCTTATTAGCAAAGTAGAACAAATAATTAAAATTATATACAACAACAAAACATTTTTAAGGGTATATTTAAAAATAGAATTGTCTTCCTGAAGATCTTTCCTTGAGGAAATTTGGTTAATTTAATGCAAAAAGTTTTAGCATTAATTTAATCCATTATGATTCAATTTTCTTCAGATTAGAGGGATCTACAAGTGGGACAATATCTTTGTTCAAAGGTTCTGAGGGCATACAGATTAGTACTACGGAGCTACGTCGAATTAAAGTTGATATTCGCAGATATATTCCTGTAAAAGGTCCAATTCCCGAACTGCAACGAAGTATTGTTAATGCTGAAGATGTGATCGTCAAAAGAAGAAAGGGTAAAACGTTGCATTTCTCTAAATCTTTATTCTTTGCAGAAACTTAATTGTTTGTGTATATATTTAATATTACTTAAAGAAAAAAAAAACAAAAGGTAAAAAAAATTGAATTTTTGAACAAAATAATTTGGAAGATCAGATAATTTTTGGGAAATCTTTTTATAACATTCGAATAGATATCTTGTACTATTTGGTAAATTTTATTACCGTCTTAATTAAAACAAATTTCAAAATATATTGTTAAAAATATAAGTTTGATTATATTATAGAGTATTACAATATTATAATGTGTCTCTATTAGAGATAATCTTACTTTAAAAGATAGTATTTTCAATTATCAGACTTCACTTCAAGAACTTAACAGAATTAGTAAACAGTTAAAATTTGATTCATTGATTAGTATTTACAGGAATAAAAAAAATATTGCAATAATAATTAAGAGAACAAGAATGTTCAAATATAAATTTTCCAAAAATATAATTTTTTTAATATGGTACATAATTATATTAATTATTAGAGCATAACTTATAAAGTATCATCAAATATTCCTGATTTAAGAAACAATATCATTGTGACTTATCAACGAAAATGCAGTATTTTCTGGAAGACAACTTGGAAGATTAATACTACTTATCATTGAAGATTTTACAATCTGTTTCATCATTGTTCAGTCGAACTAGTGTAAACAGCATATATAACAAGTTATAAAATAATTTAATCAAAGCTGATTATTAGACAGTTGCATAAGAAATACTGTATTTTAAGTTTTTGTTTCATCAAATGCTTGTATGAAATAAGTGAGATTTAATATGTGATTTAATCAAATTTCATATATATAATACATCAAAATGATGTTTAGATTCCATATAATAATAATAATAATAATAATAATAATAATAATAATATAAATTTTTTTACAATAGATGAAGGAAAAAACATTAATATAATAATTAGTATAATATAATAATTTAACACTTTTCTCTGTAACGTATAAAATTTAATTCTTTCTCATTTTAAATTTTCTATTCGATTTACTATTCGATTAAAATAGAATTATAAATTTTTAATGAAATAAGGAAATGTTATGAAAATAAATTTTTATGTGTGTATGGACGTGTGTGCGCAGATGTGTCTACACGCGCGCGTATTTCTTTTCAAAAATAATTGAAATAATACTTGAAAATCATTAAAATACAGATGGAATTTCTCTCATATGCAATAACTTCATAAAATGGGAAATGAATAAATCTATCAATGCAAATTTTGTTTTTTACTTAAACATTAATTTATAATAAATTATAATTGTAAAATTATTTGTTTTATTAATAAACAATAAAATTTTTTTAATTCTTTTTCAATATATTTTGATATACAAATATATATATAATTATATATTTATATTTAAAAAAGTTATACTATTACAAATATTATAATATTTTAAACACTGCAACACAAATTCTTTTTTGTATAATATAATGTATAATATTGTAAACACTGCAACAAATCCTTTTTGGTTACCTCACTGAATTTGATTATAAAATATTTTGTTGCAAATCTAACAAAGTAAAATAAGTAGTAAAGAAGATTTGTCTTTTAAAATTGCTAATATTTCTATTACTTGCAAATATATAGTATATACAATATTGTTCTTGATGTTATCAATTTATCAATAATAGAAAGTTACAAATTATCAATAATAATAGAACTTAAATTTTAATTTACATATATTACGTGCACACGCGTGTGTGTGTGTGTGTGTGTATGTGTGTGTGAGATTTGGATAGTAAAAGGAGATATCAATAATCATTGAATTCATCATCTGAAGACATCAAAGAAGACAAATTATTGTCTGATTTATATTTACTTAATGATTTATATTTGCTTAATGTATATTCAAATTGCATTACAAAGAATGTAATAAATTATATAGGAGAAGGATGTAAACCAATATTCGACAGAAAAGAAATAAAAAAAGCTAAGATTAATGAAATAAAAGAGCAACGTACGGTTATAGCTATAGATGGAGAGTCAGGTACGCATTATAGAAATAATTTTGGTAAATTATTTAAAGATTTCTTGCTTTGATTATAAATTAATGAATTTGTAAAATTGCGATTGTAATTTTTCTCAGATTCTAAATTCTCTAGAAAAATATAAAAAAAACCAAAGATTCAAATATATGTTACATGTAGTGTATATAATGCCAGACTAAATTATAGATATAAATCTCATTTATAAATTTTATCTTTGTTTAATTTGAATAAAATAATACTTGTATGTCGATAAACAAATTAATATTTTAGTTTTTAACTTTTGATTCAATATTTTATGTCTCAGATATTAATGTAACATGTATGAGAAATTCTCGTATTTTAACTATATTACAGTTTCGACCAGTAAATCGCAGATTTTCAAGAAACGTTCTTCATCATTGAGTCCTACATTGTATGGTTCTGAATATCTATCTTCTCACCAGTCTAGGTTTGTTTTAATTATCAATGATAATATATTCACTTAATATACATTCTTTCTACATTTTTTTTTTTAATTTTAGATACCGTACAGATACAAAACATCAGATTAACTATGATTCTCTTGATCATTGTATCATAGAAAAAATTTTCGCGCAATTACATCCGCGATAGGCTCTTATTACCCGAATATTAATATCACACTAGTTTATTAAATATATTATTATATTAATTGAACTATACTTGCAACAGAAATGTGCAAAAAATGCAATATTTTCTTTAAAAATATGTGTGATCATTATTTGTTTTATTATAATTATTATTTCTATTACTATTGTTATAGGCCACTTATAGAAGAAAGATCTTATCGCGATAGATATCGTGATAGATCGAGTGAACATTCTCGTGAAAGAAGAGACAAAGATAGAGATAGAGACAGATCCAAAAAACGAAGAAGAGACAGAGATAAAAGTAGAAGTAGAGATAGATCCAGAGAACGAAGAGATGTTGCATCGCATTATACCGAGCCACCAATACACGTGCCTATCTGTTATGTGAGTTATATAATTCCATATAAGTCTAATTTTCAATCTAACGAGTCTCTATACAGACCTCCATAATCTCTTAATTTGACTTGTAATTGGTTTGTTTTTCAACTTCTAGAATCGTCCTCCAAGACCAATTGGTCTTGTAAGCCCTATGGTCCCATTTAGAGGACAAGTCCCTCCTATGGGAATAGACCGACATTCTGCTCTAATGGCACCAGGTAGACCATTCTTTTCACGATTTATTCCTCCGGATATGTACAGATTTGGACCTCCACCGCCAAACCCAAGTAAATATAGATATTATATAAATGTAATATAAGATATATTATATATGTTTCATATACGAAAAATATATTTTGCAGGATATGGACCGTTTTAAAAATAAAATATATAGTCTTTATGCTCATATTTTGTAACTCGATATGTTGAATAATATGGAATTGTGATGAAGAGAAAAATCACAAATTATTCAACTAATCGTACTAATTTCAAGATTATAAAATTGGGCAAACAAAGAACAAGAAAATCTTTACAAATATTTTAAAGGTCAAAGTTAGTTATTGGATATAATTAAAGCGATTTATTAAAATCAAATTATTTTCTATTAATATTAAGTAATAGAAGAAAATATTTTAAGAATGGATATTTTCAAAGAGCTTACACATCATAAAAAAGTTATTAACGTCGCTGTTCTTGATGAAAGTTTAATATTAAATTCATCGGGGGATCGTCACACAATACAAATTTCCGAAGAATAATTTCACGTATGCGATTTTATTACGCCTTTTGCCGATGGAGAGGTGGATGTTGGCCTTCTTTCAGAAAATTTAGCTTGTGACCAGACATTATTAGCCTTTTAATTTTACTAACTGTCTATGCGCTTTCTTTCGTCATATCAATTATTAGCGTTTAAAATTTGCGACCGTTATTACTCTGTACACAATGTCTATTTGTATCCTATCGCGCCTGTCTCTGTTTAATCGCGCTCCGTTATTATTATTTTAAAATTTTTAATGTTTGTTTATTTTCTAACGACTGCTTGAACATTGAAAGGGATCTTGAAAAGATCGAAACGTACGTATGTATTTTTATATCTAACTGATTATTAATATATTATGTCTCTTAGGCCGGTATTCATAGTCCGTTCTTATATTTAAGATCGTCTTAAGTTCATCTTTAGATATTGTATGTATCATTTTATTGGCTATGGATTATCTGAAGATGAACTAAAGACAATCTTAAATATAAGACCGGACTATGAATACCGGCCTTAGAGTCTCTTATTTTTTATGCTTTAACATCTTGTGCCACGGTCTTTTAGCCTTTCTTTCTTATTACTTGGTTTTGTTATCATCCGGACCGTATATTGTTTTTATCATTGTATTTAATACTAAAAATTATTTAAGAAAAATTAACAGTTTCTTGCCATTCATCATAAGTTATATCCAATTTTCACTTTGTTTCTCCAATAGATTTTTCAAGAAATTTGCAAAACTAGAAAAAAACAAGTAATGTAAAAGATTGCGGTCTTAAACATCAAATGTGATATTTTAACTATCCAGAAAGCTGTTTCAAAGAGTTTTCAGATTATTATTCTTGGGTTAATGTGGATCTTGTTTATGAAAGAAAGTTTTTGCTTTTAATACTGTGAAAATTTGAATAACATTTTTAGAAAGAGATAAAGAAAAATGAAAAAAGAGAAGGAAACAATTATCACCGATATCAGTGTTTCCCTTGATAGAAATAAAAACTATCAAGACTATTACTGAAAAGAAATTCATTAATTCTGTGTCTTTCGCTCTAGTTCTATATGTATTATCTGATACTATATATTATCTTTCTTATTAATATTAGATACTCTTCTTATTAATATTAGAACTTTTATGTATAAAATATATTAAACATATTATACATTTGATAATGATTATACTAACACTTTTGAGAGAGTAAAGTGTAATAAACTAAACAAAAGTCTCATTTTGAAATTTTCGCAATAATTATTGAAATATTAATTAAAAAGATTTAAATAAGCACGCGCCTAGACTATGAGATGGATGTGTGTTCTAGTATGTCATCGGCGAGTGTCACAAGCAACGAAAAGTTTGGTCGTACAGTTGTACTTCTTCGATTCTTCTCTCTTTATTGCCATGTGACATTAGCTGCGCGAAACGCGTACTCATGTTTTTTTTTTTAATATACAGGGTTTAGCAAAAGTGTGGAAACCCCTTAATATTTCGAAAAATACGCATTTAAAAAAAAAATGTTTCATACAAAAGTTATAGGGTTTTATGTGGCGCATTACACAGCAACATTATTATGACCTCGAATAGCGTTGTCAAGGTTATGTGAAGGTCACCTCCAACTTTTTAAATGGGATACCCTATATGCTTTTGCATATTCTTGTAGCTTATCTCGAGAGCTTTCCAAAACACTATAATTAAGTTAGTTTTCGTTAAGTACTTTCCGAGTTATGAGGCTTCAAATCATTTCTTAATTTTACATAAACCATAAAATATCTTGTAAAATATTCATTTTTCGATTATCTTACCTTAATACTTTTATGTACAAAATAATGAGAGGAATCAATTGGTGTAAAGAAAAAACAACTGTGTGTTTTCTTATATATATATATATATATATATATATATATATATATATATATATATATATATATATATATATAATAAATGTCGCGCTTTGTAGTGTCTAGTTATTGTAAAAATTGCAAAATAGTAAATGATTTTTCGGTTCAGTTTACTGCTTTCTAGCCACTTACGAGCGTTGATACAATCTTTATCAAACATCCTGTATAATTAAGACTAATATTTTTTTTAGATTATTAAGACTAATATTATTATTATATAATTAAGACTAATATTTTTTCCTTGTAATAAAAGATATAATTTTTGAATGTATTTGCCAATTTGAAAAAATATAAAAATTAAAAACTAAAAAACTGCCATCTATTTTATTATTTATTTATTTCTTTGATAAGTTACTATGATTTATCTTCTTTTAGAACATAGAAATCGATTTAGAATTTATAAAATAAAAATTGCATGTAGAAGAATTAATAAGGGCAAGTATAAATGTTATTTTCCTAATAAAAACATAGTTCAATTAAATAATTATTTTAAATTTTTAATATCATGTGTTTGATGGTTAGATAATGGTGCTATTAAGAATATTTTAAATAATTAAATATCTTTTTGATTTTATTAAATGAAAAGAAAATATATATATATTTGTTTTTTCTTTTTCAAAAAAATCGCTTTTTAAAATTAATCTTATGTTGATCAGAGAGAAGAATGAGAGATGTCACGGCCCGCTTTTAGGTGATCCCTGAAAGCGATACGCCCTCTGTGGACCTTGAAAACGTGCACCTAAACTACGAAGCCAAGGTGCACGAATGTTCTCAGAGGGTAACATATAAGGTGCACAATTTCTGGTTCTGTTCCGTGCTATGTGCACAAAATGTCGGTAGCACCAGTGCTGTATAGCAAGGTGCTCACGTATATCAAATAAATTTTAATATAAATGAGAAATGACGAATTTGCGATCCTCTCTCTCTCTCTCTCTCTCTCTCTCTCTCTATATATATATATATATATATATATTTTTTTTTTTTTTTTTTTTTATTATATGAATGCAATGAGCAGCGACATATTGTTTAAGAACAATCATGTTTTCTTTACATTAACTGATTCCTCTTATTATTCTGTGCATAAAATTATTAAAGTAAAATAATTGAAAAATGAACATTTTATCAGATATTTTATAATTTATATAAAATTATGTCAACTTAAAGAATCAAATATCTCGTTAACTATTCAATGTGTGTGTGTGTGTGTGTGTGTGTGTAGCGTACACGGGAGTTATGTGAGCAAGCGAGAAGGTAATAAGAGAGAGCAAAATGGCAATAAGAGTGAGCGAGATAGCAATAGCACGAGCAACGAAGACTCGTTAATCGAGTGTTTCTTGCAGCCTGGCATACTATTTCTCTCTCGCTCGCTCCTATTACTATCTCGCTCGCTTCTGTTATTGTTTCACTCGCTCTTACGTACTCATATACTGTCATGTTCATCTCGTTATCAAACCTGCCGCTGGCAAGCGGCCGATGACAAATTGTGACAAATAAATAAGTTAATCATTTTAAGATATATTTATAAGGATATGCGAGTAATTTTAATGGAATAATGAAAATTTTGCGATTAAAATAACATCAAACACGGTATCAATCGGATAAACGTAGTTAAATATATAATCAAAATTTTTATTATCAGACCAATTAAAAATTATCCGATTTACGTCGTGTTTGATATCATTTTAATCGCAAAAATCTCAATAATTCATTAAAATTACTTTCATATCGATAAAATAAAAAATAAAAGTTTCAGTTTTTACTTTATAATCTCGTAAATTGCGAATGAATAGAGGAAGTGAAGAAGCCGATTGTAAGAGACTTCGGAATTCTTTGATGATAGGTCATCTCGCTCGCTCTCGACTCGCGGTTTCGCTGTCGCTCTCGCACTTGACAGGTCGTAAAGATAAGCGGACTCGGCTTCCTCGCGAATGTAAACATCTTATAAAATAAAAACTGAAACTCCTATTTTTTATTTTATTCATTTGAAAGTAATTTTAATGAATTATTGAGATTTTTGCGATTAAAATGATATCAAACACGACGTAAATCGGATAATTTTTAATTGGTCTGATAATAAAAATTTTGATTATATATTTAACTACGTTTATCCGATTGATACCGTGTTTGATGTTATTTTAATCGCAAAATTTTCATTATTCCATTAAAATTACTCCCTTACCCTTATAAATATATCTTAAAATAATTAACTTATTTATTTGTCATAATTTGTCATCGGCCGCTTGCCAGCGGCAGATTTGATAACGAGATGAGCATGACAATACATGAGTACGTAAGAGCGAGTGAAACAATAACAGAAGCGAGCGAGATAGTAATAGGAGCGAGCGAGAGAGAAATAGTATGCCAGGCTGCAAGAAACACTCGATTTCCGAGTCTTCGTTGCTCGTGCTATTGCTATCTCGCTCACTCTTATTGCCATTTTGCTCTCTCTTATTACCTTCTCGCTTGCTCACATAACTCCCGTGTACGCTACACACACACACACACACACACATTGAATAGTTAACGAGATATTTGATTCTTTAAGTTGACATAATTTTATATAAATTATAAAATATCTGATAAAATGTTCATTTTTCAATTATTTTACTTTAATAATTTTATGCACAGAATAATAAGAGGAATCAGTTAATGTAAAGAAAACATGATTGTTCTTAAACAATATGTCGCTGCTCATTGCATTCATATAATAAAAAAAAAAAAAAATATATATATATATATATAGAGAGAGAGAGAGAGAGAGAGAGAGAGAGAGAGAGAGAGAGAGAGGATCGCAAATTCGTCATTTCTCATTTATATTAAAATTTATTTGATATACGTGAGCACCTTGCTATACAGCACTGGTGCTACCGACATTTTGTGCACATAGCACGGAACAGAACCAGAAATTGTGCACCTTATATGTTACCCTCTGAGAACATTCGTGCACCTTGGCTTCGTAGTTTAGGTGCACGTTTTCAAGGTCCACAGAGGGCGTATCGCTTTCAGGGATCACCTAAAAGCGGGCCGTGACACCTCTCATTCTTCTCTCTGTTATAGTAAAGGAAAATGTAGATTAAAATATATTGAGATAATTATAAACATTTTTTTAGATTTATAATAAATGTGTTATTGTCTATATTAAATTTAAAATAAAATTTTAAAAATATTAAGATTTTCGCGCTTATTTGCATACACATCTTGGGATTTCACTGCCATTATGTTGCACATGCGCAAAAAAGTTTTTCCCTAAACAACACTAATTTTTTGCAAAGAGAAGTTTGAGATCTAGAACAAATTACGTGACAATAGCGTTTTCGACTTGTCGGGTTCAATCGCTCCAGGGTAGTTTACTAGACGTTATTGACCAATCACAGCCATTCTTTTGAAGAATGTAACCATGGCCGGTATTCATAGTCCGATCTTATATTTGAGATCGCCTAAAGCCCCTTGCACAATGCTAGGCAACAGGCAATAAGAACAGTAATAGTATCTATTCTCTGCTCCTATTGGCGAATATTTTCTGTTCCGCGTATTTATTGGTGAATAGTTTCTATTCCTTATTTCTATTGCCTGTTGCCTAGCATTGTGCAAGGGGCTTTACACGCTTAAAGCATCATTCTGTCTTTGTTGCACATCGAATATCAAACGAGGATAGAGCGACGCTTTCAGCGCTGAAAGCGTAAAAAGGAACGCAGCCAAAATATCCACTGGCAGTATGAGCTAAAAAACATAAGCTTCTTGCTATCAAATACAAGAAGAAGAAGAAGAAGAAGAAGAAGAAGAAGAAATATCATAATGAAGAGATCAAGTAGGTGAACGTTGAAATTATCTTTCAGTTTCATATTTTTTCCTCATTTTTTGACGCTATAAATGATACATATGAATTATAAATTATGTTAGGTTAAGTCACGTGCATATTATAATAATATGTAATAAACTTATAAAAATACCAACTTTTTTATATTATTTGAAATATTTAATATTGAGATAGATGATAGATGATTATTTGTTTTATAAATAATTTTGAAAAATTTAAATGTGATTTATAATACTAAAATTTATCATATATATGAAATTAAGCTAATTATAAATTCCTGAATTCAATTATATGTTTATTCTATTTTTAGCTAATAGAAATTATCGAGGAAAAAGGCTAATTGATAAAAAATTCCCTGGAAAGGCACCAATTGATAAACAAGTATTAGCAAAATATTCTAAAGGTCCTGGACTTGATTTAAAGAGAAAAAGAAATGCAATTAAAAACAAAGTTGTTAGGAAAAAATTGCAGCAAAAAGAGAAAATTATAGAGAAACAGGTAGAAGCTTCTGCTCGGGCAGAATTACTATTAACAGAAGAGCATGGCTACTTGGAAGCTGATGAGGGAGAAACCACTACCGAATATCGGCAAAAGCAACTTACAGACAATGTGGATATAACAAGTGCAGCCAAACGATTCAAATTAGACTTACAATTTGGTCCATATTGCTTTAGATATACCAGAAATGGCAGACATTTACTTTTGGGTGGAAAACAAGGTCATGTGGCAGCTTTTGATTGGGTAACAAAAAAGCTGGCCTGTGAAATAAATGTAATGGAGTCTGTACATGATGTTACTTGGCTACACCTAGAAACTATGTTTGCCGTAGCACAAAAGGATTGGGTTTATATATATGACAATCAAGGAATAGAATTGCATTGTTTGAAAAGAATGAATGGTGTAACAAGATTAGAATTTTTGCCATATCATTTTTTGCTTGCCAGTGGATCAAAAGACGGTCATATGGCTTGGTTGGATGTGTCTATAGGCAAGCTCGTCGCTCGTTACAACTCAAATTTGGGCAGAATATCTGTAAATTTCATGAAAAATTATGTTAATTTATTTAAATTACACTTATGATTACATTTTAAATATTTATCTATGCAATTATTAATTTATGGTAGGTGATGACACAGAATCCAAGTAATGCAGTATTATGTGTGGGCGATTCGAAAGGAATAGTGTCTATGTGGTCGCCAAACTCTACTAAACCATTGGCAAAAATGCTCTGTCACCATCAATCAATAATGACATGTGCTATTCACCCATATGGAACTTATATGGCAACCAGTTGTGTAGACAAATCTGTAAAGATATGGGATGTTAGGCAGTTGACAGGGCCAGTCAGTCACATGCATCTTTGTTCTCCTGCTCATCGTATGTCTTATAGTCAACGTGGTTTGCTCGCACTTAGTATGGGCAATGTGGTAGAAGTTTTTAGGTAATTAGCTAATAAAATGAATATTTAATATAATCAAGGAGCCATTATTATTGTCAGTATTATTGTTCAAATTTATTTGTCAGGGAAATATCCGGTGATTTTAAACCATATTTGCGACATAAAACTGCTCGCAATGTAGGCTGTGTGAAATTTTGTCCATATGAAGATGTGTTAGGAATTTCTACAGCAAATGAATTTTCGTCGCTCCTAGTGCCAGGAAGTGCGGAAGCAAATTATGATGCACACGAGATTAATCCATTCCAAACTAAACATCAAAGACGAGAGGCGGAAGTAAAAGCACTTTTGGAAAAGATACAACCAGAATTAATTACCCTCGATTCGACTGAAATACTCGAAGTTGATGTACCTACTTATAAAGAGAAAATGGAGTCAAAGAAAAAACTTTTGGTAAATGGGAGCAAAAATATTTTATAATCAGATTATTTTATAATCAGATTATTTTATAATCTTATGATTATGCTATTGTTATCCTATTTTAACAATTAATTTTCTTTTCAGTATATTAAACCGAAACCAATAAACTTTGAACCCCGACGGACGAAAGCTAAAGGGAAAGGCGGCACTGCGAAAGTAATAAAAACTAAAAAAATACTAAAAGATTTAAGCCGTCGGGTAAGAGATTTTCATATATTTTGAATTAATTTCGATTTAATATATTCATCAATAATACAAATTGTTATTATTTTCAGGAAATGATTGAAACATTCCGTGAAACATATAAGGAAGTGACATCGAAAAAGACCGAAAATCAAAACAATGATTATGGTGTATTAAATAGATTTCTTCCGAAAAATAAAATAAATTCTGATGTCTGATTTCTGAATTTAATGAAATATAATAATAATTATATATAAGACTCTTGTATATACTTTTATATTTTATAAAATATAGAATATATTATTATTTGACGTCTAATTAAATTTTTATAGTTATTTTTATAGTTAATTTATTATACAATCCCATCATTTCTATTTTTTGAAATTAGATTATTGATTATTGATTTGTCGAATCTGGTACTTAAATGACATTCCAAATTGAAATTGTATGAGAATATGTTTATTTGTGTATGCAGATATTCTGTGATAAGTTGTTCATGAGCAATTTAATTTTATATTTATCTTAACATTAAAATGAATAAGATTTATATTAATCAATATTGTGTATGATGAAAGTTATGTATAATATATCGCACAGTCGACAGTTGATTTTTGTAGTTTATCCAAATAGAGCAAGTTAAAAGTGATAATTTTTATAATTTATGAGATCATTTAATTTTAAAACTCGTTTGTTGAAAAGCTTGTTATTCGAAATTAATGTCTCAAATTATATTTTATTATAAGTAATAGTTTAACTTATGATGAATAGTGAATTATTGATTTAAAATATATAATGATAATAAAAAATCTATACAGAATAATTGTTTTTAATTTTGATGACATATATTTCTTTTAAATCCGCTTTTTTATTAAATAATGAATTGTTAATATTATTCAGTAATATCAGTATCAGTAAAAAAAGACAACAAATAATAACACAGGCCCACAAAAAAAAAGTACCCTGTGCTGGCGATCTGACTAGGCTAATCTTATGTATTTTGGCCCGCTGAATTCGAATCTGACGTCAGAATTGCTCCATCACGTCACAGTTTTTTTTAAATCTCAAAAGAGAAAGACGAAAATTTCGTAAAAATCGACATTCTAGGGTAGTAAGACTGCGCTTCTTGAGGGAAAAGTTACCGAAATCATATTTCCATGTATTTTCTGGCATTATAAATCCAAATCCGATTTGTCACACCAATCATACCATCGATTCCATTAACATTTGTCATGAAAAAGTAGCAATCTTCCGTATTCCATATTTGATTTTAGTTCATTCATAAATCTTATATTGGAAAGAATTAATCTTATATTCTCCAAGTCCAAATTTTGAGAAAAATTTTTTCCAAACTTACAGCTTCTAGCTGTTGAGTTCGTATAAGATGCAGAAATTTCTTTATATAGGTCACAAATCTCTTTTCATGTCTTTAAAGCGCTAGAGGTACATGAAAAAAAAGATTGTGGTATCTGGAAATAAAAACCTATCTTAATATCTTCGCATCTTGATAAATAGAATCTGTTTGCAGTAAATTTTAGGTGTTACAACCTGAAAAAATAAAAAAAAATAAAAAATGAGCACAAAAAAAAATTAAGCACAACGTTTATATTCTAGGTCGGATTTGGATTTATAATGTCTGAAAATACATTAAAATATGATTTTGGTAACTTTTTCTTTAAGAAGCGCAGTCTTATTACCCTAGAATGTCGATTTTTACGAAATTTTCGTCTATTTTTGAGATTTAAAAAAACTGTGACGTGATGGAGCAATTCTGACTCGAATTCAGATTCGAATTCAGCGGGCCAAAATACATAAGACTAGCCTAGTCAGATCGCCAGCACAGGGTACTTTTTTTTTTGTGGGCCTGTGTAATCAACTAATAGTGAATCCTTGCGATTTTTTTCGAAGTAAAATATGATATCAAATTCATTAAAGAATCCATTATTAAGAGTACTAATATATGAAAGTAATATCAGGAATTTTGAAATATTTTACATAAAAATCTTAATCTGATTGATATGAATCAATATTATATAAAGAAAATAATATATTGCACTATTGTGACTGTTGCAATAAAAAAATGTATGTAAGATTCGTCTGTGCACTTCGCATACATGAATTTACAGGGTATCGATTGTGTAACTTTTTCTAAAGTGAAAACGTGAAAAGTGAAAAATTTCCACCAATCACGCATTGATTTTAAAATGAAATCGATGTGTGATTAGAAGAAATTCTTCACTTTTCACGTTTTCACTTTAGAAAAAGTTACACAACCCGGGAAAAAAAAGTCCATGTCTATTTATATAAAAAAAAGTAAAATTATATACAGTCTTATATAATTATATGATTTTATTAGAGCATACGTTTTTGTATATGCTTAGATATGATGTCTATCTCTGACCATTTCTGATCATAAAAAATGATATTAGATAACTCACGTCATTTTGTACAATCAGACATAGTCAGATATTGATATCATATCTAAGCATGTATAAAACCAAAGCAAAGGTTAGTTTCATGTATGCTCTGATATAAATCATATATGATATTATATATAATCATTTAATATTATATAATTATTTAATATTATATGATTTTACCTTTTTTTATATAGACAAATATAATTTTTCCTAAAAATTATATCTTGCATTATATATTTAATTAATTAAAAGTCCTCTTTATAAGTCCTCTTAATAAATATTCTTAATAAATAAGAATATATTCTTAGTGAATAAGAATATATTCTTAATTTGCGACTCCTACGCCGCAACTCGATTTTCGTGTGCGCGCCATGTTTCTTCATTTGCCGCTACACGGCGACACCACTCTTAATTTTTCTCGTATTCAATATTTATCATGAAATGTATACAGGGTGAGTCAAAAGTATGTTTTAAAAATTTGTGAGCGTGTTCCTGGATAAAAAGGAAGAACAAATGTTCATATAAACATATGGTCGCAAATGCTTTGTTGTCGAGATAATGGACATAAATCAGCAGTATCAAATAATGCTTTATTTGAACGTTTACAATTTTGTTATTGTTATTTATAAGAGATGTTCTACATGTCCCACCACCCCCTACCCCCCCCCTATCCAACCAAACCAAACCACACTACCAACCCAAAAAAAAAAAAACAAAAAAAAACAACAATAACAAAATTGTAAACGTTCAAATAAAGCATTATTTGATACTGCTGATTTATGTCCATTATCTCGACAACAAAGCATTTGCGACCATATGTTCATATGAACATTTGTTCTTCCTTTTTATCCAGGAACACGCTCACAAATTTTTAAAACATACTTTTGATTCACCCTGTATAAAGGACTTGTATTAACGTAAGATCTAAAGTATATTTTTTTCCTTAGCAGTTGTGCGAAAGAGAGGATGCGGCTCACACACAGGTTCTCTGTGTGCACGTGAGCCGCATCCTCTTTCTGACATCACTGTTTATCAGTTTAATTTCAAACTGAATTTAAAATAATTTATTTAATAATCTGGATTCCTTGTTGGGATTCAGAATATTAAACAGATTATTTGAAATTAGGCGGAAAAAAACTTTTAGACCAATAATTAAATTTATTTGACTTCAACAAAATTTATTAAATCCAAAGAAATATTTTTTTCTGTATATTAAGAATATCTCTTTAGAAGATTTTCCTCTTAACTTAAGAGGATCCTCTTGGCGCCTATTTTAGTGGTATACATTCTAAAGATAAGTGGCATATTCTTAAGTTAAGAATACAATTTTTTCGGTGTACTCTTAGTGGTACTTAATTTTCAGATCTGATAATATTTATTCATATATGATATCATATACGACTATATTTGGCAAAACATAATTAGATATTGACAAAATCCATATATGGCCAATTTTATATGGACTTTTTTTTCCCGGGAATCGATACCCAGAACTTCTTGTATTAATTCTGTACGTAATCGAGAAAATAGATCGATATAGCAATTAATCGAACATAAAAACATCGGATAAATAATCGATCTCTTAATAAAAAAGGATTGATGTTCACATAATCGAGTAATTTTTACCCTGTAGTGAATAGTTATACTGTGAGTTTAATGTGATATATATGTGAGAAGTTACGATAACTTCAAATAAATTTTAATTATTATTTGGTTGAATTTCTTCTGAAAACAGTATTAATTTATCTGGAAAACCACCTATTTTAACTTGAAATTAATATTTCATTGATTTCATTGTCTCCTTCACAGATGCAATAAAATCAGACGTATATACAAGGTCATATTAGATATTATTAAAAGTCTTTATTCAATTTTCAGTACAGGAATTACTTTTGTTACTGCTTTTTTTAAACTTGATAGATTATATATTTTGAAACTCAAAGAAATAACTCATCAGCCTGTGCTTAAAAAAGTTATTTTTTGTTTGTTCTTTATATAATTATATTTGAATTTTATACATGCCACATTGTTATTACAATAAGTAAATTATTTTTTTTATTATAAATTAATACTTATTTTTTATCGTCTCTTATTAAAATGATAAATTTGTATTTTGATATTTATAAAGTAATGCTTTTTTAGACATTAAAGAGTATGGTGCATAATATATAAACATATTAGAATAGAGAAGATTATATGTTATATATTTTATTAATGTTTAGTTAGCGAGAAAAAATCATTCATAATTTTAGTATTCATAAAACACTGGTCTTTACTAATTTAGTTATAATAATGCATAAAATTAATATAATTACAACTCTGTTGCAAAAATTATAAAAAATACATTGAATAATAATTTTTAAAAAATCAATAATGTAAGCAAAAATTTTTTCAGTTTTTTTAACTCAGCTTTCATTCTACTATTAATTTTTAAATATATCAATTTATAAACTCCAAGTACAAGCTATTTATTTCTTTTAATCTATTAAAGCAGTGTTCTGACTGATTGTAATGAAGATATTTAGAGATATTTATTGTATTAGGAAATAAAAGTCAAAATTTGTATTTATTATGATTTTAGCAGAGGATTCTGCTTTGCATATTTTCACCATAATGAATCCAACACGACCAACTAATGTTCGACGACATGAGGAATCAAGATTTGTTCGTAATGAAGACCATGATTCTCATTCAATTCTACGTTCAAGGACCGAAGAGGAAAGACTAAGGCGTAGACGTGAGTGGCAACGGCAACAAGAACGGGAAAGGCAACATGAAAAATTGAATTGTGGACTAGAAAAATATGTGAGGTGCAAGTGGCTGGATCGGGAAAGACGCCAGTCTTTCGCTTTCGGGGCAACTCCAGAGAAAGATAGGGATGTATGTGGGAGGAGGTCGGACGTGTCTTTACGTCCATTTGATCAACGAGCGACAGAATCCATCCGTGGCAACGGCATTGACGCATCCTGTGGAGAGAGTATTCACACATTTTTCACCCTAACGAATAATTGCTAGAAAACAATATTCGCAGACTAGAAAAATATGTGAGACGCAAGTGGCTGGATCGGGAATCGAACCCGAGTCTTTCGCTTTCCGGGCAACTGCTCTAGACCACTGAGCTATCCAGACCTAATGCTGCTTTTTAACACAGTGATATGCGACTCCAGAGCGATGTTGGAATCTCACTTGATGGATGCAATGCCGATTGCCATGGAGGATTTCTGAAAGATCGCTCGCTGACCAAATAAGTGCCGGTGGAGGTATTCGCGTGCATGCTGACTTCCGACTGGCCTTCCGTATGAAACGGCACCGACGAGCACAACGCCGTAGAGTGACCACATCCCCCAAGATCCCTCTAGTATATACTAAAATCCCCACTGTATCAAATAGCAGTGGCGGATGGACCCTAAGATAGGGCCGGGGCAAGCTTCCAGAGAAAGATAGGGATGTATGTGGGGAACTGCTCTAGACCACTGAGCTATCCCGACCTTACACCTAATGCTTCTTTTTAACACAGTGATATGCGACTTCAGAGCGATGTTGGTATCTCGCTCGATGGATGCAATGCCGATTGTCATGGAGGATCCCTGAAAGATCGCTCGCTAACCAAATAAGTGCCAGTGGAGGTGCACGGCAACAAGAACGGGAAAGGCAACATGAAAAATTGAAATAGCAAAAGATTTTAGAGTATGAAAGAAAACGTGCACAAGCTTTAGGATAAGCTAAGCCAAAATCTGTAGAAAATTCAGAAATTCTTATAGAATTTTTTATTAATACTCAGAAAATTGTTTAAAAAAAATTCTTTGATAATCTTGTTCTTATATTCTTAACATTTTTGCAAATCGCTGGTTGGTTAAAGTATGAATTAAATATGTATTTTACATATATATTATTTGTACATATATATATTTTACATATTTTACATATATATTAAACATATTTGTTTATATATATATATATATATATATGATATATATATATATATATATATATATATATATATATATATATGATATATATATATATATATATATATATATATATATATATATATATATATATATATATATGCACATATACACATACACATATAAACACACACACTTTTTTTAAATTTTTAAATTTTTTTTTCATTTACGTCATTTATTCAAATTAAAATTTTCAATACATTTTCAAATTTCCTATTTGAAGTTCAAGTGTAACACTTAATTATTTTATTTACAGAAATTATTTAAAAAACGTATATATATATATATATGAAAAAACAACTTATTTTATATTATATGAAGTTATATCTAAAAATTCTCTAATTTTGAAAAAATTTTGAATTTTTTTAAAATACTGAAAGATGGAAGGATTTTTTTACAAGATTTGAATAGATATCCTAGTATTACAACGTATCCAGTCTAAATCTTCATAATCAATAGTCAATAATCTTCATTAAAATAATAAGTTTTCATTGCATTAATCATATAAAAGTTCTGTTGCAAGTACTAAATTGATTGGTAAATTTATTTTTATAAAAAATTTATTACATATACAAAATCAGTACTGTGAGCTTTATGAAGATAACACCAAATAGAAATTACCATTTTTAACAATTATGTGATATATGTGATTCAACAGTTTTTCATGAAATATAAGACAAATATTCGAATAGGAAAGAATTTGAGAGAATTCTCGTATAATGATTATAAATCTCTCAAAACTCTTTCTTCATATCCAAAGATATTAAAGTATTATCAAGAATCAAGAGTTATGTCTTTAGAAAGTAATAAAATGATTACTTAACAAATTATAATATCAAAACAAAGGATTGACAAAAGTTTCTTAAATTTCTGTGTTCAAGGAATAAATTGTAATAATAGTTTATGGATGAAGTATGAAATCAAAGTATGGCATTCTGGAACACTTGAGAAGAAGGAAACATTCAACTATCTATGTATTTCTTCCAAAATTGATTTTCAAGATTACAATCCAGAAAAGAAAGAAACTCGTCAAATTAATATATTGATAATTTTTCTCTTAGAATTTACGAATATACTGACAATGAGTTATATGTAGGTACAATAAAAAATAAAAGAAATATTTCTATCACAATGAAAAAATTAAATATTTTTAATTTGTTTATATTTTTGACACACACACACACACACACACACACATATATATATGTATATATAATTCTTTTATGCAATTATTAAGTTTTATTTCTTAAAGTGATGCTAATTTTCTAGATGATTAAAAATGCATAGAGCGACAGAGAATTTTGAACAGTTAGGCAACCGATAGTATTTATATTGAAGAGATAAATACATTATCATTTGAGCCTTATGTAATTCTATATAGAGTGTTCCAGAATTGATAATAAAAAAACAACATATTCTACACACCAATTGATTCCTCTCATTATTTTATACATAAAAGTATTAAGGTAAGATAATCGAAAAATGAATATTTTACTAGACATTTTATGATTTATGTAAAATTAAGAAATTATTTCAAGCCTCATAACTCGAAAAGTACTCAATGAAAGAATACTTTATTATGTTTTGAAAAGCTCTCGAGGTAAGCTACAAGAGCTTTTTTTTGGCAGATAGCCCTGACACCCTGTATATATTGTTTGAACTTGGGCTTTGAATTTTTAGCCTTTTTTTCTACTCTGGAATACACCCTGTATATATCTTCAGAACTGTATAAAAGCGAAATATCTTTTATCAAATGTCATACATTCTACGACAATGTGTTTCCTTCATCAGTTGATTCTCTTTTGCGCGACATTAATTTATTGCGGTAAGAAATATACAATTTTAATGTAATTTTAATTAAAAATTGAAATAACTTATTCAAATTAATATTTGAATTTGTTTTAAATTTGTTTTATTTGTTTTTGCTTATTCAGCTGTTCTTCGGTTTGAGGTAAAAAATTATCTAATAAAGAGTTATTTTCTCATAATGCATTGCATATAGCGTTTGTAGTTCTACACTTGTCTGTAAGAAAATATGAAATAAATAAACATCTATGACATAGTATTTCTCTCAATAACTACATTTTATAGATCTACGTGGTATTTCAATTCTTCTATATAAATGTATCATCAATTTTGTATAACGATGCAATGCGAATATGCTGTGTTAATATCAATTAATTTGTATACGAAAAGCGAGATTGAATAGTTGCAGGGATACAATCGCAGATCGAAGATAATGTAATTTCCGTCAAAGATACAATATCGAAAAATAAAAACACGATATTGATTAAAAGAGATAATTCGGCTATTTTATCAAAATATATAATCGCAGGAGTTGATGATGAAAGAAATAAAATAAAAAAAACTTGTTGGATTAAAGTAAATCCCACACTTACTAATTTATCAAGTCCTCTTGAATGCGCGCGTACATGCAACGATCATGAAAAACCTAAGATCTGTTATTATCGCTTTGAAGCAGAGGCATATTCTTCACTTACCAAGTGAGTAATATTTATTAATTTCTATTAGTAATATTTATTAATTTCTTAATAACATAATAAATTATTATTGTAAATTATTATAAGTATTATTATAAATATTACTATACACAATAATGTGTGTGAATAATGTGTTTAAAATACTGTGATGCATGCATGAGTATTTATAATCTCTAAATATACAGGGTTCCCGGGTTAAATGGCTAAACTTAAAATATAAATTTAGGACCTCAAAACAAGCAAAAATTTCCTCTGGAAGTTTACTCGCATACGCTTCGTTCAAGAGATATCGACTTGTTAAGTTACAGAACCATAGGAATGAATAATACCGAAATATTTCTGTTTTGTCTTTGTTTTGAAGATTGAAGGTCATTCATAGGCTTCTGTTTTTTACAAACAGAATCGATTTCGCGCAGTGTACCAAGTAATTGTTAGTTCATTGAATACTTTCGTGGAGTAAAGTAGTACAATATGCCTCGTACATATTCTAATAGTGAATATGCTGATATGGTATATTTATATGGTTTTTGTGATGGAAATACTAGCGCTGCTCACCGTGAATACGCCGCGCGATTTCCGAACAGAAGATTGCCGAATAAACATGTATTCTCTTTAACATTTCAACGACTGAAGAAAACTGGATCATTTACAATGGTGCCCAGAGCTCATGGAGTTTTTGCACCGCTGCAGAATGAAAGAAGAACAGCCATCATATTGCAGCATTTCGACCAAAATCCATCAACAAGTGTCCGAAGATCTGGTTCTGAATTAGGAATTTCACCAACAGTTATATGGAAGACATTCTCAGTTGATGGACGTCATCCATTCCATATTCAACGTGTCCAACATTTATTACCGGCTGATATACCACGCAGGAGAGCATTTTGCGATTGGTTTTCAAACCAAACAAATAATGATCCACAATTTTGGCAAACAATTTTGTGGACAGATGAGGCTACATTTACCAGACAAGGTATTCTCAATCAAAGAAATAGTCATATTTGGTCACATGAAAATCCTCGAGCAATCCGTGAACAACATTTCCAACACAGTTTTCAGTGTAATGTGTGGTTAGGAATAATTAATAATACTTTAATTGGACCCCATTTTCTACCAGTTCGTTTAAATGCAAACAATTTTCTCGAATTTTTGAATACTCAAATGGATGACCTTTTGGAAAATATTCCTTTGAATTTGAGAAGAAACTTCTGGTTTCAATTGGATGGATGTCCTGCTCATTATGGTAGAGGTCCTCGACAATGGCTTAATGTTCATTTTCCTGGAAAATGGATCGGTCGTGCTGGACCTGTAGCTTGGCCTCCGCGTTCACCGGATTTAACGCCTTTAGATTTTTTTTGTATGGGGTACTCTCAAGCAAAAAGTATATGAAGTGCCTATTAATGACCTTCAATCATTACAACGGAGGATAGTACAAGCGTGCGAAGAAATTACAGATGTACAATGTCAGTCATCCACTCGTTCTGTGATCGATAGGTGCAATGCTTGTCTCCAAGCTGGAGGCTATCATTTTGAACAAAATATTTAATAATTATAAATTTTGGTTACTGTAAAGCAATAAAAAAAGCAATAAAAAAGATAAACCTAGATTATTTTGATATTATTCATTTCTATGGTTCTATAACAAGTCGATATCTCTTGAACGAAGCGTTTGCGAGTAAACTTCCAGAGGAAATTTTTGCTTGTTTTGAGGTCCCCAATTTATATTTTAAGTTTGGCCATTTAACCCGGGAACACCCTGTATAATTTATCTTTTTTTCATCTTATTTATCTTATATTATAATTAAATTTATGTAATTAATTAAAAAATAAATAATATAATATTTTATTTTAAATTAATTTTATTTGCAATTATTTTATAATTTATAAAATAATATAATATTACATGTGCATGTGTATATTCACATATTTGTTTATGTAGCATAAATGGATATACTAATAATTCAATAGATTTTTGTTTAATATTTCAAATGATCAATTCTTGATATTAATGCGCGCGCGCGCGCGCGCCCACACACACGCACGCCCACACACACACACACACACACACACACACACACACACATATAGATACATACGTATAATGTATATTCACACAATAAATTCGTATATTGATTGGATATATAGCATCTATAATATGTGTAAATTTTTAATATTTCTAAATATATTTCAGCGTATTAACGTATTATATATTTCAATTCTTACTTTTCAGAGCGTGTGATTACTGTAAACCAAATGCAACTAATACCTTCTGCAACAATTGTCAGTGCGTACTTGTCGACGGAGTGGAACGTCCTATTTTGACAATAAATCGTATGATACCCGGACCTTCTATCGATGTGTGTGAAGGCGATAAAATAGTGGTAGATGTCATTAATAAAATGGACAGTGAACTTACAATTCACTGGCATGGAGTATTTCAAAAAGGTTCCCAATATTATGATGGTTCACCCTTTGTGACTCAATGCCCTATTTCTGCTAAAAGTACTTTTAGGTAATTAATAAATAATATCGAATTGATTTTAATATTATACTTAAAATAAATATGAACGACTGTATATAACTGCGAATACAAATGCTGAAGCACATGTAGATTTCTTTGAAAAAAATGGATGGTTCGCAGGAAACCATTATTAGTCATATATTTTCTTATCATTAATTACAGAAATATTCTTTAATAGGCGTGCAGTTGCGTTTAGTAAAAATTAATAGAATGAGATAGAAAATTCCTTGCTGAAAAATGTAATGAAAATATGTAATCTTTTATTTGAAATTGGCTATGTCTATTTTTAGTGATACATAAATATGATTTATCTTTATGAATGTATGTATGTTACATTATATTTATTATGAAGATAAGTCATAATATTTTAATTATATTTTGGAAATCTTGCATAATTACACTAAATATTTTAATTCTGCTAGACATTTTTGCATTATATGAAACAGTATTATTGTAAAACAGTATATTGCATAAACGATAGCAAATTTTTCGATAGATATTATGTGTGTGTTGTAAAGAAGTATATGTAAAAAAATATATATATATTATTTTGTAAAATATTTCTTCAGATACCAATTTAATGCGGATAATGAGGGTACGCACTTTTGGCATGCTCATACCGGATTACAAAAACTGGATGGTATTTTTGGAAGCTTGACTATACGTCAGTCAGCAATACGCGATGTAAACAGTTACTTGTATGATTTTGATCTGTCTCGTCATAATATCGTTATCAGCGATTGGATGCACGAACTCGCTTTATCGCGTTTACCTGGTCGTCTTCATGACACAAACTTTCAATTTCCGGACTCGTTTCTGTTTAACGGCAAAGGTCGTTACAAGGTAACATTTATCTCTCTCTTCTATATACATGTATAAAATTATTTTTAATTTAGAGAATAAAAACAAATAATTTGTAATAATTTACAATGCGCGAATTATGATGTCAAAATATGATAAAATAATATAAAGAATATAATAAATAATTTAATTTAAATGTTTTAATGTTTTAGAAGATTAAGAAAATATCACACAACGTAATATACAAAGCAATTCTAATTATTTTAAAGATAGAAAAAATAATTTTTATCTTCATATCTTATTGCAAGTTTTTTATTGCAACATCATATTAGCAGTATTAATTCTATAAGAATTCAATGAGAGTCAGATTTATTATAAGTATAATATTTGCAGGATCCGGCAAGTGATACTATAATCAATACGCAGGTATTTCGCGTGAAACGCGGTTATCGTTATCGATTTCGCATGGTTAATGCGTTTTGTACAACTTGTTCATCTATTTTAACCATTGAGGGTCATAATCTTACTGTTATAGCTGCAGATGGTGTCTCGGTTAAACCCATCATAGTGAATTCTATAATCAGTGTTTCAGGTATGATACATCATTTTCAAGATTAATTTATGTAACAAATAAATTCAGAAAAAAGATGCTAAATTATAAAAAATAAATTAATAAAGTTAATATTAATCTACCATTTTCTGCTCGGATCAATTAAGATTATATAAAATTTTCAAAAAATTTTATTAATAATATATCATGCAATATTAACGTAGTTTTCGTAGATTCAGATTTAACATTGATATTTCTCGAAAATATGCATGTAAAATATAAATTATATCTAATATATATACTAATATATATTAATAAATAAATAAATATATATATATATATATATATATATATATTTATATATTTATATATCTTTTTTTTCTTTATAATGGATTAAATATTTAATATTTGAATGGTTTTTTAGGGGAACGTTATGATTTTATTATAAATACAAATAATCGAATCGATTCCTATTGGATTCAACTTCGTGCAGTCGGAGTATGCCAAAGCAGAGCTATTCAACAATTGGCTATATTACAATATGACAGAGCACCAGATGTACCCACAACATCTCCGCCTACCTTTAATGCTTCACTTCCTGCAGGAATCGTAAGTAACATACAAATTCACAATAGATTTTTGCGATACAAAACATTTAATAATTACATTTAATAATTACATTTACAGTACTTTCATATTAAATCTCTCTTTCTCAATTTGATATGAAATTTTTCTTTTTACTTCTCTTTTCTCTATAGAAAATAAATAAAATAAAACAATAAAAGGAGTTAATTCTATCGTTGAGAATTTTCATTAATATAATGTAGTATTATATATGTATATGCTTAACTTTTCTAACAATAAGTTAATATCCCAGTAAGCAAAATGTTAGCAGGTTGGCAGCAGATTGGCAGCAAATTCGATCAGAATCCCACACCAGAACCATAGCCATCTGTGTCCACATTAAGCTTTTGTTTTGGTGACAGAGTCTGTAAAACATAACCTGTCAACAAACTGTCGGCAGAAACCGAGCAGGATCTGCGCGATGCAATTTGATGTTAGATTGCCAGCAGAAACCGAGCAGAATCTGCGCATGCAACCTGATGGCAAATTGACAGCAGAAACTGCACAAGATTTGCGCTTACTTTTATTAATATTATATTAATGCAACAAAATTTATTATTACAAGTGCTAAATAAGAATATTATCGGCAAGTTAATTACAATTTTCTTCTAAAATGACATATATGTCATATGTTATATCGTAATATATGTTATATCGTAGTTATATCTCATATAGCGAAGGACTAATTTAATTTAATTAAATTAATAATAAAGTAAATGATAAAAGTAAATGTAACTTGTAAAACTGGACATGTAATTTATTTAGAATTAAATTCTTGCTTTATGCCTCAAATAGGCAGTACATGAATAATTTACCATTTATCATATTGATTCCAATCAGTTTAATATTCTGAATCTCATCTGCTTGTATCAGATATCAGAAATTAAAGTGATAAAAATTAAAATGATAATTACTATATTTTTAGTCTTTTATTCATATTCGCGACTTTATATATATTTCTGACAGAAATTAGATTACGAGAAAGTACAGCTCACGTAGCGGTAAGTGAAGGAACTATCGAATCATGCAAACTCTGTTCTTCCGTTTCTGCTGTCAATCTGCTATCAGAGATTGTGTGCGCAGATTCTGCTCGATTTTTGTTATCAATTTGCTATCAAATTGCGCCTCACAGATCCTGTTAAATTTCTGCTATCAATCTGCCGTCAGTTATATCAGCAGACTCTACTCGATATCTGCCGAGAATTTGATATCAAATTTCATTGCGCAGATTCTGCTCGGCTTCTGCAATCAATCTGATATCAAACTGTGTTGCGCAGATCTTGCTCGATTTCTGCCACCAATCTGCTATGATAATTTTAAACAAATCCTGTTCAGTTTCTGCTATCAAATTATGTCAACAGGTTTTGTAACATTTCTGCTGACATTCTGTTATCATTATTTGATATAACAAATTTTTTATACAATCTGCAATCTTACTGTCGACAAAAATTTGTAGCAGAAATTGACAAAATCTGTTTGAACAGACTTTGCTGACTGGGATTATATATCTTTGAAAAACAAAGAGAAAAATAATCGATTTATCTGTATTTTTTTCAAAATAAATACTCAAAGATTATTGATTAATCATACTAATGATTAATTGTTTCTTTGGCATTTCCATTTCTGATTAAAATTTATCTTTGACAATGAAATGGTTATATTGTGTGTGTGTTTTTTTTACAGATATTAAATCCACTTGATAGTAAATGTGATCATCCAAGAACTGATGCGATTTGCGTAAGCAACATGCACAGCGCAATTCGAGTTGACAAAGGCATTTTTACAGAAAAACCAGATGCCAAATTTTACTTACCATTCAAATTCTATTATTATGATCTGCAGAATCTTTTTGCGCCTAACCATTTCTATAAATTTATGGGTGAAGTTTATTCTACAAATTCTTACTTGAAAACTTTTACATTGCTACATTAAATTAGATAAATCAAGATTTTTGGAAAAAGAATCATAGAAAAGACTGGCAATATATTGATCAATTTTTTCTTACGAAAAATTTGATTTTGGCATTTGCATTTAAAGCATTTGCATTTTTTACTACATATTGATGATTTTAATAATAATCTTATATAGTAAATATCTGACAGTTATATTTTATAATGTTGTGCATTTATTTATTACTATAGTTGCGCCTAATGATGTACATATAGCTTCTGTTGTCAATGATATTACATTTCAACTTCCGTCGTCACCACTACTCTCGCAATTTAGAGATATTCCACCTAATACAATTTGTAACGATACCCACAAACCGGATAATTGCGGCAACATATGCAGTTGTACTCATATCATTGAACTCCCATATAATGGTATCATCGAACTTATTATAATCGATGAAAGTAAGCTTTTTGTAGTATGCTTTTCACAATTTATACACATGCCACTTATAATTGCACAAGATATATCACATATATATACTATATGTATATATATGCACACCATAAATTACATATATACTCATTTTTACTACACACACACACACACACACACACACACACACACACACACACACACACACACACACACACACACACACATATATATATACAGGGTGAGTCAAAAGTATGTTTTAAAAATTTGTGAGCGTGTTCCTGGATAAAAAGGAAGAACAAATGTTCATATGAACATATGGTCGCAAATGCTTTGTTGTCGAGATAATGGACATAAATCAGCAGTATCAAATAATGCTTTATTTGAACGTTTACAATTTTGTTATTGTTGTTTTTTTTTGTTTTTTTGTTTTTTTTTGGGTTGGTAGTGTGGTTTGGTTTGGTTTTGGTCATGCGGACGTCGTGCTCAAGCATGTGTTGAAAATGATGTAGGACATGTAGAACATCTCTTATAAACAACAATAACAAAATTGTAAACGTTCAAATAAAGCATTATTTGATACTGCTGATTTATGTCCATTATCTCGACAACAAAGCATTTGCGACCATATGTTCATATGAACATTTGTTCTTCCTTTTTATCCAGGAACACGCTCACAAATTTTTAAAACATACTTTTGACTCACCCTGTATATATATATATATATATATATATATATATATATTGTTATTATTACAGATGAATGAATTAATATTAATGTGTAGGTTTTTTTCTTGGTTCTTATTTTATTTATATCATTTGTATAATTGTTTTAATTAATATAAAATGTAAATAATTTGTTTATATTAAAAGCATAATATTGAATTACTTACGCAATCTTTTAAATTTTTAATTATTGCATGTTAAAAAATGCAATTAAGTGGATACACGTTTAATATTTTACACACACACACACACAAATATTCTCATAATATATAATATAAAGCCATTTTATCTTATGTAATCTCTCTCTCTCTTTTTCACACTGCTTATTTCAATATAGGAAATTATTATATTATTATTGTATTTTACATTTTGTTTTTAGCTAAAATTTCCGGATTATATCACCCGTTCCATTTACATGGGTATGCTTTTAACATAATGTCCACGGGAGTTCCAAATAATGGAACTGGAACTACTGTAGAGGAAATAAAAATATTAGACAAGAAAGGGTTCCTGCCCAGAAGAAAATTCGCTCCGCCGTTTAAGGATACTATGGCTATACCAAATAACGGTTACGCAATCATACGCTTCCGCGCGAACAATCCCGGTAAGTGTTTTTGTATTTTATTTCATTGTACATGTTGTACGCCTTAAAATACTTTTACTATATTTTTATATATTTAAATTAAAACTTGACATGATATATAATTGCCATTCAAAATTCTTATATTTCGATATTTATACTCTACTATATCGATCTGTGGCATCCTTAGTTTTAAATTTCTATTTTAGTATATACATGTCTTATTCATATAATACATAATTGTGCACTTATGTAGCGTATAAACAAAAAATTTAATTTATAAATTATTTATAATTAATTTTATAATATAAGAATATAAATAAACACTGGTATTTTCTACGCAAATGATATATAATGATTATTATATATGCAATATGCTTGTGAATAATTTTTTTTGTTTTATTCAATAGCCACAATCAAATTTTAATCTGATATTTTATTTACAGGTTATTGGTTTTTCCATTGTCATTTTCTTTATCATCTAGAAAACGGTATGGCTAATGTATTCCACGTCGGAGGACCATCAGATCTTCCACCTGTCCCGAAACATTTTCCCAAATGTGGAAATTTTGTACCGTTTATATCTCAACATTAAGTAAATAATTGATACATTATTTGTATTATATTATATTAATATTTAATATTTAATATTTAATATTTAATATTTAATTTTTGTAATATAAAAATGCTTTCGTTTTAATTTAAATTGATTATCAAAATAATCATAATAGTACTTGAAAATGTAATCTTTTTCACATAGATGTTATATTTAAATCTTTTTCTAAAAATTAATTATTAAAAACATTATTTATATATTTAATCCAAATACAATCATTTTATAAATTGTTATCTTTTGATAGCTAATATGTGTTTTTGTTAAACAGGATATTTAACATTAATAACATTATAAATGATATTCTATATAAATTTTATAATTAGTAGAATATTACAAAGGGCGCTTATGTATGTATAAACAAAAAATTTATAAATTATTTATAATTAATTTTATAATATAATGATTATATATGCAATGTGCTTGTGAATAATTTCTCTCTTGCTATGCGCGCGCCATTTAGTTCCTTCTATTGTAATACGAGAAAAAATATAATATATGTATATTATTCACATATACAGAGTGCCTCACAACTTCCTTACTTTAAGAACGTGTTTTTTTCTAGAAATCAAATAGAGTAAAAAATTTTAGTACAAAATTGTAAAAGCTACAATAGTTTTTGAATACAAAATCAAAAAGTGTGTCATCGTTTTGACATCGCGTAGAATTTACGCGCTAAGGTCCTAAATTACATTTACACGTGTACCGATATGTCATCTGTTATTGATTTGTTCATGTCAAGTGATATTGATTTTTACTGTAGCTTTTACTATAGATAATTCCTTACGTATGTATGTATTACATACATCGTACATTATGGCGATTAATTAATATTAATAAATTATAAATAATATATGGAAAACATTAAAAATATTTACTCAAAAACAACATTTCACACAGGCATTTCATGAATTTTTTTATCATGGATATGAATAAAGTTATTAGAATTATTAATAATTATTAATATATATGTATATGTATATATTCAACTGAAATTATTTATAAGAAATTTAAAAATAAAATAATTTTTCTATACTCTCGATATTTATTAATTATATCTCGATATTTAATAATTATATATTAACTGAAAATTCTGCGAATTGAAAGCTTATTCTTTTCTACTTTGATAAAATCGCCCGCATATCGCATTTGTCAAAATATATAATGCTCAAACTTTAATAATATTTTGCATAAGCTGTATCTGGTGGAACATATTTTACAATATTGATCGTGAGGAAAATATTAAAGCAAATCAAAGTTTTATTGTGTCTTTTTCTGTATTTATGTTTATCAACGCAAGTAAATTAAATTTTAGATTTCACACACATGTTTTGCAATATATATATAAGAGCATCCAATATGTCGCTTAATTACAATCTTTCGAATTTACGCTATATTTTATACGTATCAGCATAATAACTATAATGCATCCGAAGTATTTTCTGTCAATTATAATTTTTAATAGATTTATATACATATATATATGAAAAATTATAAATTCTTATCAAATGTCAAGTAAGATAAATAAATATTTTCATATATATTTACATCTCTCTCCATATATATATATATATATATATATATATATATATATATATATATATATATATATATATGGAGAGAGATGTAAATATATATGAAAATATTTATTTATCTTACTTGACATTTGATAAGAATTTATAATTTTTCATATATATATATATATATATAAATCTATTAAAAATTATAATTGACAGAAAATACTCCGGATGCGTTATAGTTATTATAACATTACGAAGGGCACGTTATTTAGTACCTATTATGTATAATCCGAGAAAAAAAAATATATATATATAATTATATGTATATATAAATACATATAATATATTATGTTATATATAATATATATTTATAATATTCTCAAATGGGAAAGAGGCAATAATACATTTTGAGACTTTTGAGTATCAACATAACATGCCTCTTTTGGGAGAGCTTTATATAATTTAGAGACTTTTATATAATTAAATTAAATCTGCATTAAAATAAAGTTCTGAAAATAGTTCTAAAATAGCTGATAAATCAAATTTTTATCTGCTGATAAATTGGCAAGTTTTAGAACTTAACTCATTTTTTAACTGCTAATTTCACAATTACAATTTTAAGTAAATATTTTATATTATTTAATGTAATACTATTTTTTAAATATCTATATTTATATACAGGGTGATTTAGAGCGAACATAATAAATCTTGATATAAAAGAAAACATTAGGTTTTATTCTTAATACTTCGTAAAATGATTATTGTAATTATAGTAAAAAGTTAAAATCATTATGTTCAAAAAAATTGTCTTTTTTTTTAATAGTTTTGTTTTGATTTTTCAAAGGTCTGTCTATCAAGCATATAATTTTACTATTATAGCAACAAAATTTAATAACTTTTTTTAACTACATAAGTATTGAGAATAAGATCTATGTTTATATGATAGTTTTTTCGCAAACAATCTGTCAAATCAAATTTTGTTATACTGTTTTTTAACAGATACGTAAACATGATATGTATGTATATGTTTTTTAACAGATAGGTAAACAGATATGTATGTATATGTATATAAATCTTCGTAAGTATTAGTTAATTTACTTCCTTCCTTCCTTAACTGAAGGAAACACCTGATAACACCCACTCGCAATGCGGATGAGTGTCCGGATTTTCAGATAAGATATTTGAAAAGATTTTTTAGTTAGATGCAGCGAGATATAAATTTTGTGCAAAATTGATCAATTACTTTAAGAAATAATACTTTTCTCGTTAATAGTTACTTATTGTTAATATGTATTGAAAAGAAATCAATAAACAATAAGTTAAGAGAAAATAACTTATATTTATTCATTCTCACATATATTCGTCCAACTTAAATAGAATAGATTGACTGAATAGAATTAGATCTATTAAATATAGTTTTTCTTAAAATTTTTATTTTGAGATTTTTTATTATCTTTAAAAATCTATTAATATTATTTGATTATATAACTATAAATTAAAAAGTGATCATTTATTAAAACTATTATTGACTTATTATTTTACATATATTTATTATTTTTTATTTCCTTTTTCGTTATATTATATTGAAATTAGTATCTTTTTTATAGAAAATAAACAAAACAAATATAAATATAGTATATAAAATATAAAGAAAATATACTAGAAATCTAACATACATAAAGATCTGATATTCTTATTTACAATAAAAAATAATTTGTTATTTAACAATATTTTTTGATAATCAATCATTCACTGGTGTAATCGTCTATGTTACGTTACACAGATGAACGCATTTAATAATCTTGTCACTTTCGTATTAGTAATCTGACATGCAATGTTTAAATAAATATAAATAATAAAGTATCATTCTCAGTCTGTCGTGATATATACTCAGCTGTATTATACACATGTGTTCACATTACTTGATAATAAAACGCGCATATAGAGAAATCGTATAAAAACCATATTATTATATTGTACAGTATCGATGAATTACATTGATCGCGATGCAGCCCGCAACGCAAGTGATTTTATTGTACCTATCAGTTATATTTTGTGGTACGTCATTTTTCGTAATTTACAATTAATAATAATTAACCGAAATTTAAAAGAGATTAAATATTACTTTATCTTTTAATCAGAGAGATTAAGTTTCTCGCTATTAATTTCTTTATGCGCAATTAAAACGTGTACTTTTTAGGAAAATTGCGTATGTGACACAATATATTGATATATTACAATTTTCAAATGAAAATAATTAAGGATATTTTGATTAATATATCTTAGGAAAGAAAAATGATTGTGATAAGTGAAGTTTATTCTACTACAGATGGAGCAGAAAATGAATTTTGGCCAGGCTTGCCCGAAACCATAGAACCTTCCTATTACATCGACGGATTATCGCAATATAAGAAAGATGCAGATTATGATAATGTGCCAAGTGCTCCGCATTACATTGACACGCAAAATCAGAGAGTTGAAAATTATCCTGCGGAGGATACATCGAATATTCCGTATTACGCCAATACTCAATCGAAATATACAGAAAGTACATCACTTACTTCGTTTGAAGATCAGGAAGGTAATCCGCAAAATCTCACATTTCGGCATCGCCAAAAACCGAAATTCCCTGTTGCCGGACTGGATACTTTGAGACCTATCGATGAAAGATTTTGCCTGAATAACGTACTTAACAAGAATTCTTCACTGTCGAGTCCTGTTGAGTGCGCTCGTACCTGTCGGAAAGGCGACCGCAAGATCTGCTATTATAATTTTGTTGCGGAATATTATATGATTAACGGAATGTAAGTATCATATATGTGTCATTTTTATGCTACATTAGACACGATGTATCATTTGTGTGTGTGTGAATATTCTTTATATATTTAAAATGAAATTTCTTTCTTCACAAACACATTTTATTTAAAAATATGTTTCGTACGCATTAATATTGAATATAAATTTTATAATACACTATCTTCTCTATGTTTTCAATAATTGCAGTAAAATAATATGGATTCTTAAGAATAATTGTGCTAATGTATATAAATAATTGTAAAATATTAGAAATAAAAGTATTAAAGTAAGAATTAAATTAAAAGTAATAAGAATAATTGTGCTAATGTATATAACATATAAAAAATTTAATACAAGATTAGAAAAAATATACAATGCATTTTAATTTACTATTTTCTTATTTAAATTAATAAAATAATTATAAAAGAAATTATTATAAGTTATATAATATCTCTTTTAGATATAATATTATATATTTCAAATATTAATTGCATTATCCAAGTTTGTAAAAACTTATTCTGCATTTGCAAAAACTTATTTTGCAAATGCAGAATAAGTTTTTACAAACTTGGATAATAAAGTTTGCAAAAACTTATTCTGCATTTTTGAAATTAATTTTTTATATTCTTTTAATACAAAAAGAATCGACCAATAATGCATTTTTAATATTTTTAAAGGGCATGCAAATTGTGCATCCCCAATGCGAATAATGCTTTATGCAGCAATTGTGAATGCGTACCTGCTGATGGTATCGAACGTTCAGCGAATATCATAAATAGACAGCTGCCAGGACCATCTATCGAAGTATGCGAAGGTGATCACGTAGTGATCGATGTGACGAATCACATGCCCGGCTCCGAGTTGACGATTCATTGGCATGGTCTATTTCAAAAAGAATTTCAATATTATGATGGTGTGCCGCATATTACGCAGTGTCCCATTGGGAATGATAATACATTTAGGTAATTATAGATTAATGATACTGCGTTTTATACAATATAATGTTAAGTTTAAATTTTTATACAAATAATAAAATAAATTAATTACCTGATTATTATATTTATGTGAATACAAAAGTAAAATAGAGTTAAGTTTTAGCTAAACTCGTGTTTGTATGAAAATAATAATTTTTACTGTTAAAAAATGTGCATTACAATTAATTCAAGGTATAATTTCTATTAGCCGAACAATGTAAATTACGTTCATTTTTACATTAATATAGATATCAATGGGGTGCAAATAATCCAGGAACACATTTCTGGCATGCACACAGCGGTTTGCAAAAGATGGATGGTATTTTCGGTAGACTCATCGTACGTCAAACTCCCGAACGCGATCCTCACAGTCATTTATACGATTACGATCTCTCCACTCATGTTCTAATCATTAATGACTGGATGCACGAGCAAGCCGTGGCTCATTATCCTGGTAAACGGTTCAATGAGACCGGTCAGAATCCGGATTCGATACTCATTAATGGCAAAGGAAGATACACGGTACGTTTGATGCCGTCAATCGTTATATTTATCTATGAATTTGATAGTATGTATTCATAGATATATTGACATTTGTAATATTTGCAAATTTTATACATTATTCTTTTTAAATATACAACTTCAATCAACTATTAATTATGCTTTGATATAAAGATTATTGATTTTATATAAAACTTATACATGCCTTTTTACTATTTATATTTATGAAATTGTGTCGGTTAATGACATTTAATTTTGTACAGGATAAAAAAACTGGAATCACTACAAATACTACATTGGAAGTAATAGATGTGGAACCTGGTAAACGATATCGTATCCGAATAATCAATGGGTTTTGCACGGTTTGTCCTGGTATGCTCACAATACAGAATCATAACATGAGCGTTATTGCTACAGATGGTATAAATATCAAACCAAGAACGGTAGATTCTATCACATCATTTGCAGGTACATTGTCACATTTATCATTTCGTTAATTTCACTGTAATTTTATAATAGAATATTATAATTTCAATTTTTATCAAGCTATAATAATATATTAAATTCTTAATTATATTCTTAATGTAAAGCTTTCATTTTATTTATATATACATTTAATTATATATTAAATAATTGTCTTAATCTTATAGAAAGTAAAGTCTTATGCACGAGATATGATAACTTATCGCGAACAAATATTTCTTTACTGAATTTTATATTTTTAATTATTTGTTGTTGTTGAATTATTTTATGTATACCTTTATATTTTTAGTTACTCTTGCAATCATTTATTTTTAAATCATTTAGATTTTTATAATAAAGTAAAAATTTTGATTACTTTTTACTGAAACACAATAATAAATTTTGATATAATGATTATTTCAAGGGGAACGTTATGATATCGTTTTGCACGCCAATAAACCCATCGGCTCTTATTGGATAGAAGTTCGTGGTATAGGAGTATGCGCAGCGGATGGTTTACAACAATTAGCTATCTTGCGTTATAAAGGTGCATCGAATGAATCACTAGAACCTTCTGATTACTCTGAAGGTCTTTCTTCTCAAGGTATTGTAAGTACATCCTTAAATTTGCTATATTATCTCATGATATAGTATACGTGGTACGAATTAAAAATATTGGAACTAATATTGGTCTGATATTTGAAATATACAATAAAAGATTTGATGTTTCTTTTCCCATAATTCGGATGTAGTGTGTGTATGTGTGTGTGTGTGTGTGTGTGTGTGTGTGTGTGTGTGTGTGTGTATATACTTTACAACTTTACTTTTTTCCGCTCTCAACACTATCTGCAAAATTATTTTCATAGAATTTGAATCCATTAAATGTGAATTGCGAAGAACCGACGAACGACAAAATTTGCATCAGTGACCTCGCTAGTGTAGGGCCGATAGATAAAGATATACTCCGATTGGAGCCCGACATAAAGTTTTATCTACCTATTGGTTTTTACGCATATACACTTCAGGAACTTTTTCAACCCAATAAATATGATAGATTTATGTGTAAGTATGATGGACATCTCATGCTAAATAAAATATAATAAGATACATTAAGAGGATAACATAAATAAATTATTAAAATTTATCGAATAAAATATTGAAATATTAAAAAAGCAATTAACAAACATTGAAATTAAAAAGTATGCATAATTATAAGTACGAATAAGAACATAATAATAAATATTATCTAAAGCGATATTGAAATATGCTATAATGTTTTTATTTCTGATATAGTGGCACAAGATAAACTCGCTTTAGCAGGTATAATCGATGGCATATCATTCAAATTTCCATCTTCTCCGCCACTTTCACAACCTATGGACATTCCGAATAACCAATACTGTAATAGAAATAATTTACCGGAGAATTGCACCGATAGTGTGTGCACGTGTACGCACAAATTAGATATTCCGCTCAATGCAGTTGTCGAAATAGTGCTGGTAGATGAAGGTAAATATTTCAAAGTAGTTGTTCATCCTATTTGATAGATTTTATTAATTTCACTTAATGTTTTTACCTATGTCAGATGTATCATAACTAAACATGTTTTAAACATATTTTATCTAATATATCTAATTATATCACGATATATCTAATTATTTCGATTACTCATATACACGAATTATATTTAACATTTGCGAGATTCTAATCAAATTATATAGTTTATGAAAGAATTAATATATTTCAAGTATTTTTTAAAAAACATTTATATCTCTCTCTCTTTCATTATAGTACAAGGGATTAATCTGTCTCATCCATTCCACATGCATGGATACGCATTTTATGTGATGGGTATGGGAACTGCTAATGTGAGTAGTATTAACTGGAAAATAGTACAAGAAATGGACAAAAAAAATCTAGTCTATAGATGTTTCAATAACCCAGTCAGGAAAGATACCATTGCAGTTCCATTTAATGGCTATGTTGTACTGCGTTTCCGTGCAGATAATCCTGGTAAGTATTTTAAAAAAAATTTCTAAATAAAAATGATACACAACAGAAAGCGTAATTTTTTTATATAATATTATTTATATTAAACACAATACACACATACACAATATATGTCATTTTTGTCAATATATATCTTATAATTTTTTATGTACGTATGCAATTTTTGTATCGTCTTATATATCCACATTAATATAAAAATCTAACATAAATATGACTGTCAAATGCAAACGAGTTTACTTCTATATCATTCTTCTTTGCTGTAAAAACATATTTATAAGCAAATAAAAATAAGTTACATAATTTCTTGTAGGCTACTGGTTATTCCACTGTCATTTCATCTATCATCAGATAGTCGGCATGGAAATGCTTCTAAAGGTCGGCAAGCAAGAGGACATTCCGCCAGTGCCAAGAAATTTTCCGAAGTGCAACCAGTATTTGTCAACTATTGGATACAATGCGTATCCTCCGCTCACCCAAAGCACGTACAAGCCATAATCACAATTCTCATAATCACTATATATATATATATATATATATATATATATATATATATATATGCAAAAGATAATTTATAAAAAAATTGTTGGCACAAATACGTGTATAAAAAATTACACGCGAATATAATATAATTATATTCGCGTAAAACAATAAAAATTTTTTTATAACATCTATTCTTGTGCATTAATCATTAATGTAAATCCATTAATGATTAATCTTAATGATCAACTAAATGGTCAACGTTAATGGTCATAGTTAATTGCAAATCTAACAATGAAACATATACATCTATAAAAAATTAAATGTATGCACAAGTACATTATAAAAAATTCACAATAATGTTCGGATCAAATTTTGAACATATCTCGACATATTTCATGCTCATTCAAATCCTTGTATGGAATTGTCGATCCAGTCCCTGTAGTAAAATACCCTGGTGAACACGTCTGGGAAGCCGCTACCGCACGGAAGCATGCCAAAGGATACAAGGCCAACCAGAACATCATCAGCAACGAGAGGGCCACCGGAGTCACCCTATCGAAATAATATATTTATACATCCTAATATTATCATAATATATACATCATAATATTTTTATCAACATTTTTCACATGTAGTTTTCGAACTGTATGTATAATTGTAAATATATGATTAAAATTATTATATTTTATAAGGAAAAAGTAATCACTTTTATGGAAAACAATTATAGAGGAAAGTTATATCGAAACAACGAAAGTTTCATTTTTTTTAAATCTCATTTTATGTAGATACCTAAGGTAATTACTCTTTTTTTATAAATATTACAATGAAAAATACATATTATTATATAAAATTTATTTTATGATGATACTTACTTTGCACATTCCTTTGCCTTGTTCCGTACGAGTACATATTTGAGTTTTTTTAATGTTGTTTTCATAATGTCTATTGCATTCTTTTTGTGAATATCCTTTCAGTATAATTTGTTGCAAGCTATTAGGATTTAAACCGTCATTCTAAAAAATTATTTTTAATTTAGCATCTTTCAAAAAATTCTATGCTGGATTATTATAACAATTATTATAGAACATTCGTAATGTAAAAATGTATGATAAATGTAACAATTATTACATGTAAAGTCTTTCAACCATTTTGTTCGACATATGTGTATTTTTAGATAAAAATAATATTTTAAATAAAAATAATATAAATGAAAGTATGCAAAAAGATAAAATAAAATATGTGTATATCAGTTTTTTCATTGAATAATAAATAGTAGATTTGAGTACAATTTTGAAAAATATGTTAAACTAATTAATGGAATCAAATGAATACATACGATTATATCTTATTGTTAGAATTAACTACTCAGAAGTTAGTAAATAAAAAGATAATAAATTTTAAACTTATGTTTATAATATTTGGTTTTCAAATATAATGAGCATTATTTCTGACGCATTAGCCAGTTTATTATTAACAAATAATAAAAAATGAAAAATATTTCCTCGATATACATATAAATATATAGATATACACTTTAGGATAAATCACAAACTCCTAATATTTATCATTCATAAACATTCCCAAAAGGGAATTAGTAATATAATTTTTAAAAAATCCTTATATATAAAATATTATAATAATTATGCTCAAAAATTATAATAATTATTGTAATTATTTAATGTTATTGTAACTATAGTAACTATGATAATTATAGTTATTATTTATTATTATTCAAAAACTATATTGATATATTATGATATATTAATCTTTTCGTAAAATGTAATTTTTTTAAAATATTTATTTTGTATTTTTTTTAAACAGGAAATAAAAATGATAAGAAATCGCTCTTGAGATTAAAATTGTATTCGTTAAAATTTTTAAAATTTTTAAGTTGTTCAAATATCTTAAATTATGTAATAAATTTTATATTTACCTCGAGTCTTCCCCAACCAGTTACTACAAGATTACGACCTTCATAATTGTGATCGGCAGTTGCCAAGGCGATCGGTTGGATATTCTCATTAAATTTTATCTTTTGCATTACACGGATTAGACCGATGTCATTAATTTGCAATAAACTATCATATTCATCGTGTTGTATAAAATTTGCCACTTGATACACAGTAAGTGCATCAAGATAATTGCTTCCAATACCAACAAGAACATCGGACGGATCGTTGAGACTGATAATCAATAAAAATTATATTTAATTGCATAAATATTTAATTAATAAATTAGAAAATACAAATGTTTAAAAGTAAAGAGAATTCTTTGTCAAATAAAATTGACTACATTTTTGCAGTACCTAAGTATGTATGTATATGAAGTAATTACATTCCCCAAACTTTGTGATTATTGGCGCAAAAATTTTTCAAAAATTGTATATAATTAAAAATTATTGTATTAATACATCTTATTATTAAAAAAATGCAACTAGTAGTAATCTTCTTATTACTCATTCAATTAAAGATATATAAATTCCACTTAAAATCTTTTGAATATTTTGAAAAGAAAGAAGACATACGTACTTGTTAAGACAGTGCGCTGCGGTAATAATAAAACTCTTACTAATGATAGCTCCACCGCAAAAATGTCTATTGTTCTTTGAATCTCTCAATGATGCTTGATAAGGATACATGCCATTTGTAGCATCCTTGCCACCGACGATTTGTGAAATTGGCAAACCTGTCCATTGAAGATAATCTCATTTTATTTTTGCATAGTATGTTGTTAAAAAGAATTGATTTTAGATTGATACAAACCAATTAATTATTATAATAATATATATATATATATATATATATATATATATATTCTCCGTTTTAAAATATAATAAGCATTAAACCAGATATATCTTAGCAAGATTTTTCATAATACATACTTATATATATTCTATTATTTAATCGTAAAATAGTAAGTATTAAATGCATAATTAAATACTTATTGCAATATTAAGTATAGAGTATAGAAGTTAAAAAAAAGAATTATATATATAAAGAGCAAATTTGATATGTACAAAAATATATACTATTCATTCGGCACCTGAGTAGACTATATGCGATTTATTCATCATGAGCAACATTGTTACGATATGAGCTTGATTTTTGTATAATAACTTTTATATGCATCCTTGTTCATTAATAAGATTTTAATTAATGAATGTGCTTACCATAGGTCCTGAGCGCCAAGCATGTTATAATGAGACCGGTGATAGTATTCATAGCGATAAGCACTGTGGCACATTGCAGGTGTTGTTTTCAATTTATATATCCTGCTGCGTTAATCAAAATCATCAGTTAATACACCTCGATATTTAAGGTATTATCTTATTATGAAGGTAGGATATGAATCGTATATACTAATAGAAATTGATGATAGTATTGATAACTTATAATATTGCCATCTAAATAAAGTACGATAATGAGTGACGTAATCAGGGAACAATATTTATCCATATATTTTTTTGCTGAATTTTGAAATAATATCATATAACTAAAGTTTTATTACAATTCTAATATAATTATGAATTTTAATTCTTATATTAGAATTCATAATCATATATTTCTATATATATATATATATGTATATATATTTATGGAAACTTTTAATACAAAATTTCCGTCTTCCTTTCCGAATCAGATCGTGTGCACATTCCATAACTTTATATGTTATTTTACAACAGAATTATAAATATGTGATGATGTATGATAAATAAATTTTATTCAAATTAAATTTTGTGTGTGTTTGCTACATTTCATATTTATTATACATTTATATATATATATATACATGATTATGAATTCTAATAAGAATTGGGATTCATAATCATATTAGAATTGTCATAAAACTTTAGTCATAAGCTATTTCAAAATTCAGCGAAAAATATATGAATATATATAATATATAAATATTATTACTCTTGATTGTTTCATTCATTATCGTGTTTTATTTTTATGTAGCAATATTGTAAATTATTATATATATATATATATATATATATATATATATATATATATATTGTATATATTTATTATATATCTATTATATGTATCTATTATATATATTTTATATTCAATATTCACGAACATAAATCAGAATATTCTTTACAATTTTATTACTGGATAAAGTTAATTTAAAGTTATTGATATTTTCGCGTTACGTTTCTAGCTATATATTCCATAAAATATATTTTTTAATATATTTTTACTATATCATGCAAGGTACAAACTCTGCATTTGATGTATTATAGCTATATCAATCTCGCGATAAGTTCAGATAAGAATCAAATTATTTTCAAGTACATACGATAACTGTTGAGTATGATAAATGTTCAATGATATCTTAATTATCCATCAAAATATTTTGGGGAATTTTACAGTTAGTGTATCATTTGATGCAAAATATCGATAATTGGTCACCACAATATGCAAACGATATAAATATGCGAAATTCTTAACACATTTAAATGTAAAAATACAATAATTATTCTATTACTAGTATAAATTATTGATCTATTGCAAAAATAAGTGGCTATATTGCTTTGTATTTCCTAGATGTTTTTTAACTTTTACCATATTTATAACACTTTCTTATCAAAACAATAAATATTGTAATTATTAAACAATTTAATTTATTCATGATTATTATTTGAAACATTAACTTCCCTATTCAAAGGTTTAAATTCAATTTTAAATCATATTTTCATAATAGTATAATTTATATTAATGTTTTTGTGTTCATATATATATTGTTTATTGTTATACAAATTAATGTAAAAATATATTTAACTATAAAACTATAAAAGATTTTCAATTCCTTTTCATATTCCTTTATTTTTTTGCTATATTTTTTGCATGTACTGTCTGTAATGCTGCAAACAAGGATATTAATGAGACAAATTTTGTTTTACATTATTGTCATAGTTATTTATGAAAATCTCTCTGAGAAGTGAGTAATAAAACATTCCGTTAGTACCTTTGCAAATCTTTGCATATATAATCAGGACATTACATATTCATATTTATTCATAAAGTACATACATATTATAATAAATCTATAAATCTATAAAAAGTGATCTATGAATTCGTGAATATGTATGTACGATTAAATCAAATTACTAAATAAATACAAAAATATAATTCTAACACATTAAATTAATAAAAAATTTAATTAATAAAAGATCTAATTATCACCCAATTAACAATACAATTTTTAAAATAAAAACACATATTTTATTATACGAAATCATAAGTTAATTATTATACAAATTATTACACAAAATATATAAGAAATACATACACATTATCCATAAAATATATGTGCATACATATTATACACATATTATCTATAAAACTGAAATAGATGTGCATGTATATTATTAAAAATTGGAGAATAATATTTTATTAGAAAATATATTTTTAATGCGATATCCTCATTTGAGAATCAAATTCCTTAGTATGGAAATTAATCCATGATTTATAGTAAAATACTCTAGTAGACACGTCTGGAAAACCTGTACCACACAGACCATAACTATAGGATACGAGACCAATGAGAACACCATCAGCAACGAGTGGGCTACCAGCATCACCCTATCGAGAGAATGTTTTTAAAATATATCAATGTTTCAGTTATATATATATTATTAATATAGAATATATATTATTTATTTTCTTGAATTCAATATAATCTCTCTATAATACATTGCGATTTTTTCTACTATGTGATGTACAATATTAGAATTATTTTTGTAAAAAAAAGTAATCGGCTTATTAAAAGTAATGAGAAATAATATAAAAATTTCGATTTTTATTTTTATTTTTCTTTGATATCAATTTTTATAGATTAAATTAATGATTAAGCTGTTTTCAAATTATTGTCAATTTGAACGTTTTAACAAACAATAAAAACGTTTTATCTCATTGTCCATTTTATATGATTACTTACATAGCACATTCCTTCACCCATTATTGTAAAAGTACATATATGAGTTTTCTTGATGTTATTGGAAATGCTCTTACATGTTTCTTGAGAATATCCTTTCACTATAATTTCTTGTAAATGATTAGGGATCGGACCGCCCGTCTAAAAAAAATTATTCTTAATTTAACTAAAATCTCATAAAATACAATTTTAATAATAATAAAAATTAAATTCTTTGTTTTTCTTTATTTTTATTATTTGTTTATTAGATATTATGTTTGAAATTAATAGTTAATCTATTAATTTGCGCTTTTTAATTAATTTATCAATTTATTAAAATATATAGCCATAGAAATAGAAAATTATTAAAAAAAATATAAGTCTTCCTTTACATATTTTAGATCTGATATGTTCTGAAATAAATTATAAATTTTTCGAACTTCTAATTTTCGCTAAAAAAAGATTTAGTTTTTGAATTCTAAAATTTAAAACTAAATTTAAAATTTAAAATTCTAAGTTTTTTAAAATAAATAGTTTTGTCAAAATAATAAAGAAACTATATTGTTCTTAAAAAAATCTATCACTCTAGATCAAAATTATATTCGCCGAAGCACGCATGAATACTGTTTAGATTTTACAAAAATATATTTTATCTTCTTTACCCAAAGTTTTCCCCAGCCAGTAACTATAAGAGGATAATTGTCATAATTCCGATCGACAACTGGTAAGGTAATTGGCTGGACCTTTTCGTTAAATAGGATAGTTTCCGAAATATAGATTAAACCAATATCATTAAGATTTAATAACTTATTGTAACCAGCGTGTACTATAAAGATTGTTGCTTTATATAACGCATAAGGTGTATCAAGATAATTACTTCCAACAGCGACATTAACATTGTATGGCTCGTCGAATTTCCTAAAATATAGATAATCATTATTTCACATGTTTCTATGTTAATGTTTATATTATTGTAATAATATTTATAATTTTTCATACTTAATCTGAACCATATAAATGTTTAAAATTAGAACAGTATTAATTACGTATAAACTAAAGACTAGGCTGCGTTTTTAAAAGGTGCTAAAAAGTATCATTACACCAATATTTGTCAAAGTTTTACATACTTCTCATTCTTTAGAAATAAGATTCTTAAATTAAATATAAAATTTATTTTGTTGATTTTCACGATCCTAATTGTACAATTGCCAATCAATAATAATTTTTAGCGAATTGAATATACGAGGAATATACTATTCTATCGCTATTTTTTATCTGACTTGAAAAATATCATCTTCGATTGCTATTGCGTGCAGGATTTTTAAGATAACCATCATATTGATAACATAGTGACGAGTAGAACTACAAACGTTCACAAATATATTCCAAACATAGCGTTTCGTAACGTTGATTTATCTATTCTCGCTAGATTATTGAACAATTATACGAATTTCGTTCATGCTTATAATTTCGTCCATGATTATCATTCAATTATTTGAATAAAAATCAGGCAATTAAATATTGTAACAGGAAAGATACACATACTCAATAAGACATTGTGCAGTAGTAATGACGTAGTGCGCACTAATTATGGCTCCACTACAAAAATATCTATTGTCATTTAATGAATCTCTCAATGATGCCTGATAAGGATATAAATCATCTACAGCATCTTTGCCGCCGCTAATCTGCGAACTCGGCAAACCTATTTAAATAAATGATGTATCAATTAATTATTACGATATAAATATTTTTAAAGTTACAAATTAAAAAGTATTAAAAGGTATTAAGAAGTAAATACAATATATAAAGATTTATATCTTTACGATCATTTAAAATCTGTCACGTGCAATGAAAAGATTACATATCATGTGATGTTAACATATAAGTATTATTGTTGTTATAATAACGGTTTTTGTGCAATGTATTTTTCAAAATCATGATAAATTATTTTTTTTCTTTAATGATTAATGACAATAATTAATAATAATGATCAATGACAATGATTAATGATAATGATTTTCTTCTTTAAAGATATTATGTGAATAGACTTACCGTAGGCGTTGATTGCCAGGCACGCGACTATAAGACTAGCGAGAGTATTCATAGCGATAAATACTATATGGCATATTGAACATGTTATCTTCGATTTATATAAGTGTCTTGCGATGTTGATTGAAATCATTAATTGACACGTACCTATATTTAAGTTTCTTTTATCTTGGCATACAATAAAAAATGTATGTGCGCAAATTAATTTACAATGTTGCCATTTATACATACAATTGCTATAGAAATGATTTGAAGCAAACACCAATATTTGACAATTGCATAATAATATATTATATAATTTTCAATTAAATTTTGCAATAGCATTTATAGCAGTTAATTTATAAATATGAATTATTATAAAATTTTTTTATTCACGCATTTTTTCTATATACCTTCATAATAAGAAAATATTTTTATTTAATTCATCTTGTATATTTCATATATATATATATATATATATATATATATATATATATATATATATATATACTGTAACAAATAATATATTAATCATATATTTTGTTTTCCTGAAATTTATTTTTACTGTTCATATAATATCAAGATATTAATCGGTATAAAGTTTCAATATCATAACTATAACACTTCCAGATGTTAAATTCATGCGAAAGTTTCTGATTTCTGAAATCACGATGCTTTTCAAATATATCATCGTATAAAGCTAATTAAACATTGTCTTAATATACGATGTGCCTATTATGTCTATAATTATTTTATATACATATACATAAATATGTTAGTATAAATTGATTTCATGATGTTCAAAAATGCACGCGCTTTTCATTTAATTTATCATCATTAAATCGTGATGTCTAGATAAATTATCTTATGACAAAAGATATGCTGATATAAAATGATATATTCTTATCATCGAAAATCTTTTAAAAAATAAGAAGTATGAAAAATATATCATTTTATATAAAATATGTACTAATTGTATGCCAATATACATATTATACCAATTCATATAAATTGTCTTATCCTCATATTGTGTTTGCAGACGTGCCGACGAAGAGTTTTCACTCTTATATAGACGATAAGATATAAAATCAAATATGAATTTATCATTAAACAATTGTTTTTAGGCAAAACAATAACAGGAAGAAAAATTAATTAACAAATTTCCTTAAAAATAATATATTAAATAATTTATTAGTTTATAATTGTGAATTATTAGGCTATAAATTATTAATCAATAAAATAAATATGTTAAAAGATGATATTTGAATAATTTATAATTTTAAATAGATGTTATAGATAATTTAATTTAACGGTTAACGAGTAATTAACAATATGAGATATTCGGAAAAATTTTGGTAAAGATATTTTAAATTCATAATGTTTATCTTTTTTGCAATATTAAAGATCTGCCACATTTTGATTAATGAATTTATTATAAATATATTTATTGTACACTTTTGTTTTAAATTCAATAGATGAGTCATACAAGAAACAATGTATTTTTTGTGATATAAAAATAATATTCTATTTTTTTATTTATTAAAGTGACATTAATATATAATTTAAATTATTTTATTTTATTATTCGATCTTTGGCTCTTCGAGCCAATCCTTAAAAGCGAGTACTCTTGTATATACATCAGGATATCTAATTGTATGGTCAAACAAATGAGACAAGACCAATCGTTGGCAACGAATAGACTACTTGGAATCATCCTAAAAGAAGACATTTGTTAGAAATGATGTTTGATATTAAAAAACGGTTTAATGTTCATCTCTGAAGCATCTCTATAATAACTATTATAAAATTTAAACAAATCGAAATAAAACATTTAAGCTCTCAAGACAAAAAAATAAATAAGAAATAAAAGGAATAGAATATATTAGTTAAATTAGTTAATTAATTTTTATTGTAATTCAGGGCGACAATTTAAATTAATTGAATTGAGTTAAGAGCCTCGTAGAACTATAATTATCTATTTTTGAACTGGATGTATTTAATAAATTAAAATTTAATTAATTATTTTTTAAATTAAAATTAATTATTAATGCTCAAGTGACATGCTCCCTGATCATATTTTGAAAATGCGTAAATGTGATTATCTTGTATATTCCAAAATAATATTTTGCATTTTGTGCTTGCGAGTAAACTTTTAAATCGCGTTCTTGAAATTTGTTAGATATTTTACTTAAGAACTAAGAATAATTGCAAAAAATATATAATCACATAATATGTATAATCACATACATAAAAAAATTATGATCTAAATATAAATGATAAAAGATAGAATGATGAAAGATGAATACACATAGATATAACTTGATACGAAATAAAGGAAAATCTGTGAGTGATTGATTACCTCTTTTATAATAATGCTTATTTAACTTATCGCTTCTTATCTTGAGTCTTCCTCATTCAGTCAAGAAGCAGAAATCGGCAACTAGAATGGAATTTGTGATTGCGACAGGAATCGGTTATACATTATATTATTGAATTATGTTTATTTTCAGATGAAACAAGTCGGATTATGGATTAAAAGTAGATTAAGATCAGAATGATAATAATAACTGTTTCAACATTATAGGTATCACCAACTTTCTGCAAAAAGTTTGTACCAGCATAAACTATTACGTCTTTAAGAGCCTCAGGGGAAATCAGTAAATTTAAATTATATAAATTAATTAAATTATACATGTTTAATTGCTTAAATAAATAAATTCAATAAATTATTATTGTAATTATAATTAGAAAGTAAAGAAGTCAGAAAAATATGAAAAATTAAAATATTCAAATATCGAAAAATCGAGAATGTAAAAATTTATTCAAATATCAGAACAGCTAAATATTGAAAAGCGTAGATTTTAAAATTTAATTTGCTTTTTGCACGAGATAAGAACATGAAATGTATTTCGTAAGACAATGAGCAGAGAGAATGTGACGTTTAGCAATAGATGATAGATCCAGTAGAAATAATTATTGTTAAGTCTTAGAAACACTATGGATATTCATTCAATAAAACGTCTTTACGCCAACGATATAAAACCTAATAATTCTATTCAAATGAAGATCAAAGATAAACATTATGAAAATATGCATGGAGTTTAAAATATTAACTTTAAAAATATGTTAAATCTGTAGTAATGATATATGTACAGAATTAATAATCATAGATCTAACTTTATAGCTGTACCAATTCTTTGTATGCAATATATATATAATTTTTTTCTAATTGTATTTTCCCCGATAGTAATTTATTGAAAAAATATTTTACAATAGCATAAAGAAGGAAAAAATTTAATGTCGCACTATCAGTTTTTAAGATTATAGATTGCAAATTTCAACGAAATAAGTTTTCGATATTCAAAAATATATAGAAATATATATTTTATGTTCTGCATCGCTGATATTGTAAATTCACTAGATCATTTTTGTAACATTGAAATCTAGATCATCGACTTTATCATTAATTAATATATTATATATTCTATCGCAAAATGTGTATATATAAATACTTTATAACGTTTATTTTTACTTATCATATCCATGATCTCAATTGTACGGATGATCAAAAGACTAAAGACTGAATGCATTGCAAGACAAACGAGTTGAAGACAAAGCTACTTCATAAATATATATATCTAAGTGAGAATATATCTGCATACATGATGTTATTGATATGCAAAAATCAGATAAATTTGATTAGACATCCGATCACTCGAACTTTGATATATGACAAATGTTACTCAAAAATAAAAAATTTTATTTTTTATTATAATTTATTAAATATATTTTTATTTATAATTCTTAATAAATATAATCCTAGTGATACCTAACTAAAAATTTTATTTATATAATTTTAGTGACAATAAAATTATTTCTATGTAACTTTATATGCTATATCTACATCTATTCTGAAATTTGTTAAAATAAAATTTAAATGCAAATATTTTTAGTCTCTTCGTTCCATTTTCTTTGTTGATTAAAATTTTTCAAAAAATACAAGAATATGGTACATCAATATATAAGCGAACAGTTTTAAATAGTAAACAGACTATTTTAGAAGAAAGAAAACTTTTCAAAATTGATTAATATCTCATATATTATAAATTAGTTAAAATATGCTTTAAATATGCTTTTAATAAATTAAAAATTATTTAATATTGTTAATTATGATTTTTATTTATTTCAGAGGACTTTCTTTGTCAAGTTTGTTATAGATATACTTCTATATATCATATAGATTTAAAAACTTTGTCTTTTACAATAATCAATCGATAATAAGAAATAGAATAAAGAGACAATGATCATTGTAAATGAAAATATTATTTTCATTGTACAAAAGACGTAAAAACATTTCGATAGATTTATTAATTACTCTATCATATATTATTTGTATTATAATTTATTTGATCAATAAGAAAATCTAATACATTTCTTCAAAAATAATTCACACAAATTATTATTTTAATTGAATTATGACTCATACGCATAAATAGATTGACACTTTAATAAACAAATATGTATTAAATTTTTTAAGTATTAAATAATTTTCTATTTCTTCAAATTTTCATTTATCCAAGATATAAAACTGCTCACTCTCGTGTATACATCTGGATATCCAACCGCACACGGTCGACCGAAAGAAACAATTCCAACCTGACTTCCATTGGCTACTAAAGGACCACCAGAATCACCCTGAAATAATGTTGCAATTGAGACATCAATATTACAATTTCTTATATTATAAATTATGATATAAGTTATTATTAAGATAAGAATTAAATCGATATATGATTAGAGTTCTAATATTTAAAAAATTTTTTTAATATTTATTAAATTTTTTTTAAATATATATAGTTATTTTTTCAACAATACAACTTACATGGCACGCTCCTTCTCCTGCTTTAGTCAAAGTACAAATATGACTATATATCAAATTTGAGTGTTTGGACTTACATTGCTGTTGAGGATAAATTATTAAGTCAATTTCTTGCAGATTATTCGGGACACTGCCACCCAGCTAAAAAGATCAATATATATTGTTATTCGTCAAAGTACATGTTGTTGAAATAACGAATAATTTCTTCGATAAAAATTTTTTCTCACAATTTAACATGTGCAAAAAAAAATAAATTTTCTTATATCTTCTAAAAATACTAATTTTTCCTTAAACATATATATATATATATATATATATATATATATATATATATATATATGTTTAAGGAAAAATTAGTATTTTTAGAAGATATAAGAAAATTTATTTTTTATATATATATATATATATATATATATATATATATAAAATTTTTATATAAAATTTTTATATATATTTTATATTTTATATAAAATTTATATATATATATATATATATATATATATATATATATAGAGAGAGAGAGAGAGAGAGAGAGAGAGAGAGCAAATTTTTGGAAAATATTCTACATATTATGAGTTCAATGTTACCCTAGTAGTTCCCCATCCAGATAACGTACAAGGTTTGCCTTCAAGATTTTTATCACTTGTCGCAAGCTTTATCGGCTGCACTACTGTATTATATTTGATAGGAGTTGCAAGATGAATTAGAGCAATGTCATTAATGATCAATGCACTGTTGTAATTTCTGTTAATAGTAACACTTTTTACTGCATAAGTATCTCCTGATTGATTCAAATAATTTGTGCCGGCATGGATCGATGCATATGATAATAGACTTCCCATCCTAATAGTGAGAAAAAATATAAGGCTATTACTTGAATAATATTATGCTTCATTAATATTAAATTATTAGAATTGAAATAATAAACATAGAGATAGTACGATCGTTCAATGTATATAGAAAAAGAATAAAATATACATTACAGTATATATATTACAGTAATTTTCCAAATGTAACAATTCTAAAATCGTTACTTTTCTTATATGAATCAAAAGATAATAAGTATTTTATTTTAAATAATTTAGAATATATTATATTTATAATATAATATATTTGTTATATATGTATATTTATTTTGTATAATTATTTCTAATCCATTAAAAATATTTTAAGCTTATTTCTATAATTTTTATCGAAATCACCATAATTTAGAAAAATTAAAACTACTTTATGTCAAAATTATTTATAATTGATTATTCCGTATGTCATACGTATTTAATATATAATTTTAAAAAATTAATTAAGAATTAGATTTTAATAATAACATTACTTAGTGGATTATTAAGTACATTATTTAGTAATAACATTAAAATAAAGATTCGAATAGTATTTTAAGTACCCATCCACACAATGTGCTGCGGTGAGAACATTATTATTATCTATGATAGAACCACCGCACGTGTGTGAATTGAAAAATCGGAGTGATATTTGATATGGATATTTGCCAATAGGAGCATCCTTGCCCCCGACAATACGAGGAGATGGGGCCCCTTTGAACAAAAATAAATTAATTATATTTTAATACTATGAAAAATATATGAAACATACAATATTTATATTATTGTACACATGTATACTTTTAATAATAACATCAAGTAAATAGTAACATCACACACATGTTAACAATATCTAGAAACTTTACACTTACATAAACCATTTGAAAAAACTAGAAATTTATTAATAAATTTAGAATTTTCTTTTTCTTAGTAACAATTCTATTGATTGCATTAATGTTCAATAATTATTTATGGATTAATACCTTGTACGACGTATATCAGAGCAACGAATAGAAGGGAAATGAATACATGCATCTTTGATTTCAGATTTATAGACACTGGCTGAAGTGAAGATAATTCATAAGTTTATATACGTTTCTAAAGTGTAGCAAAGATACGAATCACGTGTTCGTGACGTTTTTCAATTTTCCTCATTACGATATCGATTTTATCGAACTTATAATAGAATGTATTCAATATTATTATTTATAGTTTATACTTCAATACTTCACATACCTGTATAATATTGAAATAAAAGTGCTAAAGAACTTTAATTAATTTACATTTATTACCATTATAAGTTTTTTTTTTAAGAATTGGAAATTATGTTCACTATCTAAAAGTACGTGTAGTACATAATTTATCGATTATTATATCTATATAGGACATTGCATTTTATGATAACGTCAATAGAGAGATAATTCCATGTTCCGCAATTCATTGACATTATAAAGAATGGAGTTGAGTAAATTTGTAAATAATAAATAATAAAGAAATATAAATAAGAAATAAAAAATTTTACTCCTCAACAGAAAATAATTACCTATTCGAATATATTAAAAGAAATTTATGAAAAAAAGTAATTTATGAAAAATAAACTTTATAATTAAATAAAATTTGTATTTGAATATTTATATGTATATTTATAAGTTATATGTGTACATATGGTTTCAAATAATTTAAAATAATTTTAAATAATTTTATTGTTTAGTTAAAAAATAAATAATTTTAAATTTAGAAATGAAAGTTTTCTTTTATTTGAATCATCTATAAACAATTAATATTTTAAATGTAAATATTTCTTGTGATAAATAGTAAAATATAAATCAATAGTTCTTATTTTTATCTTATTAATTAATTTATTATATATAAATATTAACTATAAGTAATATATTATGTATTTACAAGATACATATATATATATATATATATATATATATATATATATATTTAAAAACTTTATTATTAAAAATAAATAAAAATAAAATGAGATTAAGAAGAGGTTCATAAGATATCAATCAAAACAAATTACAGAAGACTAAAAACCAAGCGCCGATGTAAAAGCGTACAAAAAGATATATAATTATTATTAATAATTCACATTAAATATAATAAATCAGAGAAAAGATCGAAATACATAATATAAAATAAAAATAAATAAATATAAAAAATTTATACTTATTAAAAAGATACATAAAACAACATATTAATGTATATTAAAAGGCCCATCAAATTCTTAGAATATTTTTTAGCATAACTTTATTCTCGGATCAATTAGTGGACATTTTATTAAATAATTTATTATTTTTGAAGAATTAATTAATTATAATGATATAACAAAAATAATTTTTCAATGAAATGACAAAAATGATATATTATGAGAAAATTTATTCAGTATTTTATTTACAATATTATATAATTAAAAAACTAATAATACAAAAAATAAAATTTTATTTAAATAATATTTTAAGGAGAGAGCCAGAAAAGACAAGAGATAATTTTAATAATATTTATTAGAACTATTCTCTCTTTTGACTCATTTTAAAAAAATGTTTAAATAATAATTTTTAAATTAAAAAAATAAATAAACTGCAAAATTTCAAAATTATTCCAAATTTTTTACATTTGCAGCACAGCTAAAGAATATATTAACCGCAATATTGTAATTATTTAATACTGCATATTATCTGTTATTTTAATTATTATTATTTAAATTTTTGTAATAAAACATCTTTACATTATAAATAATTTTTAATATACTGATATAATAATGTACATTTTAATATTTGTTTTACTATAGCTATTGCAGTAAATTGAAAGTTGGAATGCACTTATCAAAATATAAGATATATTTTTAATGTAATAAACAAAATATATAATAGACATATCAATCATAATATATAATAATTATTACGAATTAAAGATGAATAATACATAACTAAATATATATATTAAAATAAATATATATTATATATATATATATATATATATATATATATTTAATTATAATTTATTATAATTATTTCATTATAATTAGAAAATTATTACAAACATTAATTTTGTATGATTCATTAAAATTAAATCAATGAAATATATTAATTGTAAGATAATACTGATTGTCATATTTCACCACAATCATTAATTTCATGACATATTATAGTTTGTACAAGTATTAGTTAGGGATAAAAAAATGTATTTAAATGTAAGATACATTTTATTTTATTTCATTATATAACAACATGTTCATTGAGCCATTCTGTGAAAGAAGACACTCTAGTATATACATCAGGAGCTCCGCGAGCGCATGGTACGCCAAAGGAGACAATACCGATCTGAACACCTTTGGCAACAAGAGCACTACCGGAATCACCCTAAAAATTTAATAGAAACAATAACAATTGTTAAACGAAAACTTCATCCAATTTATATAATAAATATATAATTATAATATATGATTTATACCATACAATTTATATACAATTTATATCATTTTAATATATAATTATAATATATGATTTATATCATACGTTCAAAAATATGAGTTTGTAAGTATATTTATATATCAACTTTCAATATATTTAATTCATAAAGATTTATGATAATTGTGAAATAAATGTAGTATCAAATAAAAGTTTGCAGTTGAATTTATATTTGAAATTATATTTCAAACCATAATATATTTAGCGTTTATAAAATGTATAATATGTATCATATATATAAATATCTATCTAAAATATTCTGTAACGCCGCATTAAACAAATTATAATGATGTACTTTCTTATTTATTATATGTATGTTTCTCTGATGCGGCGATATTTTAAATAATTAAATGTATGAGAAACCAATACTTACATGACATGCGCCTTCGCCTGCTTTTGTTAGCGTACAAATGTGAGAAGATTGTAAATTCGAGTGCGTTTGTTTGCATTTATCTTGATCGTAAACGTTCAATTCAATTTGTTGCAACTTATCAGGAACAATACCACCAAGCTAGATAATAATATTATATATTATGAAATATCATCCGTAAGAAAATTTTAAAAATAAGTAATTAATTTTGCTATGTATGTCTTGCACATTATGTACATAAGTTTTTATGTAAACTTAAAAATAATTTATTAGTTCTATGTTAGTTCTATTTCTTTCTGACTTTGTATATTAAAAATAATAATTTGAAATTTTATATACGTAAATAAAAAATATGTAAGTAGTTATTTTTTAATATCAGCGACTATTGCGCAATTTTATTATTTTTTTTATGTAACTAATTTATTATTTCAACAACTTTCCACTTGTCATAAATTTTATTTAACTATAAAAATAGAATAATGTAATTATTTTTTATTATTGATATCACTTTAAGATTAAAAACTATTTCGAAACAAAGAAAGTTCTCTAATTAAATTTCCTGAAGAATTTAATTCAATAAGTATTAAATGAAATTTCGTGTGTATGTTTATTTTTATTAAATAAAATAAATGTTTTATTATACATTGTTTTATTTGATGAGCTTACCGAAGTTGTTCCCCATCCAGTTAAGGTGCAAGAAGAACCAGCAGGAGCAACGTCATCGTGTGCAATTGATATAGACTGTACTAATGGTTTAAATTCTACAGCAGTTGACAGAATAAGTAAACCAACGTCATTGACTAGCAAAATAGGACTGAAATTCTCGTGAATGATAGCTTTGCTTGCTGTGTAAACGACACCAGATTCACTTAAAAGATTTGTGCCTGCATGGATAGTTAGATCCCTCAAATTCGCGGGATTGTTGACAAGACTATTAAACAAATATATTTTGACTGTTGATATGGTTGTTTTTCGCTTCTTAAATTCTTCTAAATATTTTTTTCGTAGTATAATATTAAAAATCTATCCAATATATTTATACTGTATCATATATATATATATATATATATGTGTGTGTGTGTGTGTGTGTGTGTGTGTGTGTGTGTGTGTGTGTGTGTGTGTGTGTGTGTGTGTATATAAAGTACATACTCTACTAAACAATGAGCGGCGGTGAGAACAGTATGACTGCTAATGATAGATCCGCCGCACATATGAGATCCAAACAGTCTTAACGACACTAGATACGGATACTTGCCGGACGGAGCATCTTCTCCGCCAACAATGTGACTGCTTGGATAGCCTATATAATCATATGAAGAGATGCTATTATTATTATTAAGATGGGATTATTGCATCCCTTATATAAGAAGCACAAGAAATTTTATGAGAAAACATTAAATATCCACATACATCCGGTGGTTGTTACAATAATTTAAGATTACTCAATTCTGATATAAAATGTAATATTTTATTTGTAAGTAAAAATAATTATATAAAATAGTTAAAATACAGATTTTGTAGTCTCTTATTTTATTTTTTAGTCATTACAAAAATGGGAACAGCAATTTGCTTATATTTGTTAATTTTTTTAATTTATTGCTCGGGAAAATTAAATAAATTTTTTTGAAAGTGATTGTGTTTAATAAAATTATTTTAATAATATTTGCTCTTATTCTTTCTTCTGTCTCTCTCTCTCTCCCCCCTCCCTCTCTCTCCTCTCTCTCTCTCTCTCTCTCTCTCTCTCTCTCTCTCTCTCTCTCTTTCTCTTTCTTTCTTACCGTGAACGGCTACTGCTAAACAAGCGACTACGAAGGTAAAAAATGTGTACATCGTGAGACCGTGGTACTGATAATAATGAAGTTTTTCGTAGGTATATATACATCTTCTGAACTTTCCACTACATAGGAATATGCTTTGGAATATATACATATACGATATGTACATACATAGCAAAAACGAAATGTTTTCCTAATCTTTAGCAGATTTAATCATTAGACGATATTATTACTTGATATCATAATGATTTCGATAATTTATGCTAAATGATTAGACCAAATTACATATCTGTGCAAATCTTTATCAGTCTTCAAAAGGAAACTTTAAAATTTTTATCTTCGAAATACATGATCCAATCAAAACATTGCTACTGTAAAATCTTTATTCATTAAGCTACCTATTATGATTTTTCAATTACTATTTGGTTATAAAAAAACTCTAATTCTAAATTTATGAAAAATTAAGAGATTTCTGATTGATCTTTAAACCTCCCATATAATATTTCAATTAGATAATCAGAGAAATGATGGTATTACACGGAATTGTAATATAAGATTCCAATGTATCTTCTCTGTATTGTGATACAGTATAATAATAGTTTACAAAACAATTTTAGTTTATCAACAATTGGTTTGTCCAAACTAGGAAAAGAATATCAATGAATGTGATATAAATTAATATCTTACACACACATACATACATTAATATTATTATTAAAACTTTCTTTAAAACATAATAAAAAACTGGATCATCAATAATAAATATCAAAATTAATTATAAAAGAAAATTATTGTTATAATATGATTATTATATTATACGTTATTGCTGTAATATGATTACTGAAATGTATTGCATATAATAGATGACTATACACTTTGCTCTTATCAACATAATTTCTTTAATTAGTCATCTGGTCTATTAACATCAATATCAAATTAAAAGATTTTAAAATAAATAGAGAAATATTCTTATTTCTATATTTATAGACCCACTTACAAAACAATCAGTTTCTCACTTTTAAACGTAAAAAATTATTATTTTGACTTATGTAAATAATATTACTCTTTCATCTAAATAAATTAATCTGTTCATATATTTGATAAATATAATTTTTGATAATCTCTAGCATATATTTTTTTATATAATAAAAACTTGTAACTTTTTAAAATTTATTTAAAATTAATTTATTCTAATATTACATATTTTCATTCATGAAGTATAACAGAAATTAATATAAATGCATGCGTTATTTTTAATAATTATACAATATAATTTTTTAATTATATTTGGTTTCTATAGTTTCTATACATGTTTTTGCAATTAATTTACAATTAACTTTTAATGGTAAATTAAAAATTTAATTTAATTGTTAAAATACAATAAAATTAGAAATGCATGTCTATCATAATATAAGATATCTTTTGTGTTTCTGATGATATTTTAGCACCATAATTATTAAAATAAGTCAATCATTTATACATGCGTTTATATACTTAACAATTAGATATTATGGTAATATTTAAGATATTCTGATAATATTATTAAATACATTTTTAATATCATTCATAAACCTTTCTGCTTTTATCTAAAGCTATAATCAAATGGATTTTCCAATACGTTATATCTAAAAAAATTTAATCTATGAGAAATCGCGCATGTGATTTGACGTTATCTATGTCTGTTAGCTTTATCATAAGATATCAATTGTGAAATTGTTTGGGTTATCATAAATAATAACGAATAAATTGATATGCTGTTTTACACGATGAAATATAAGCTCTATAATAGAATCTATCACTTACAATTATGTAATAAAATATAAATAAATATGTATAATATTATAAAATATTTTCAGAAAATAAGTATTTGTGTTTTATGATTTACGCAAACTGAAAAATTATTGTCAAAATTAATTTTATTTCTTTAGTTATTAAAAAAATGGAAAAAATATTTCAATTCTTATAATATTTGTTGCTCTGTTCTTAATCATATAAGGGTCAATGTCAAGTTAGCTATCTCAAAATGCTTGAAAAAATCTACAAAAATTTATACATATATTATATTATTATTATATATTCCTTGGTATTTGTAAGAAAATGATTATGTACCACAAATATTAAAAAATAAATTTTAAATATATTAATATATTATATATATTATATCAATTTATTATATATGTATATAACTTTTTTTTATTAATTAAAACTTTCAGAATATTCTTATCCTTCAGAATATTGTTATCGATAGAATCAAAATGATCCACATGTAATTTTTAAGGATTAAATATACAAATATAAATGGAATCCCGTAAGAGTGTACTATATGGTTCTGGTACATTATAATGGGATTATTCTTATTCCCGTCAAATTCAGGACCGGCCGCGCAAGACTTGCATGAACTGTATCAAGCGAATGTAGATGTTTTTTCTTAACCTTGATATGGTACATTCCCTCTATAACATTACGTTATCATGTTTCCTATAGACGAAAAGATAATTTATCTTCTCAAGAGATGGCGCCATTTTGTATTCAGCGTTATATATGCGCGTTTGGCTAAATGGCCAAAGTCTTTCTTTTTTATCAATAAAAAAAAATATATAAGCGTTCAGCCGGATGGGTAATCCCCAGACTATTCTTTATATCTTAAATTATATATATATATATATATATATATATATATATATATATATATATATATATGAGAGTGTTATACGGAGGCAGACATTCTATAAAAAAATATAACAAAAATGGAAACATAATAATATACAAAAATACAACAATAAACAATAATATTGTAGATGCATTATAAAAAAATAACGTATCTACGATATTATTTGTTTTTTTTTTATATTATTGTGTATTTGTTTTTGTTATATAATATTACACAATTTTGATGATTATATAATCTTTTCAAATTATAATACATTCTGCAATTTTTTTATATGAATTAAATTTTATATTATATCTTATAATAAACATATATATATATATATATATATATATATATATATTAAAAATATATAATAAAATATATAAAAAAATAATAACAGTTTTGTATAAAAGAAATTGAAATATTACAATAATAAAAAATATGATGTTTTATGAAAATATGATAATGTAATGTTTGAAATGTAAAAGGTATTAATATCAAAAATATTGATATTAAACAATTTTATATCTAATTATACTAGCAACTTACTCTAATATCTCAAAAATTTAATATATATAATCAAAAATGTATAATATAAGCAAAAATATATATAATCTTTGCTCTAAAATAAAATTTTCGAAATATAACAATGAATAAATTTTATATTCAAGTTTTCTATTTAAAATAAATAAAATAAAAATAAACAAGATTTCTGTCTATAATAAAAAAATAAATATAATATATGTATAACATGAGTTTGAATAAAATAAGCTCAGTGTCAATCAATAGATTATAATATACGTGTGCTTCTTATAGTATATATTAGGTGTTTATAATGTTATTTCAATAACTATCTCTATAGCTACGATTTAAGAAAACATTTGCACAAAAATAAAGTTTGGACAGTGACGTAAATAGAGCTTAAAATAGCTAAAGATTCTTTTACTCTTTAAAATCTCAAGATGCTTGCCTTGTTCACATACGACACGCCTTGTGAAAACTTAGTAACAAGAGCGAGCTGAAAGACACTGTTTGCAAATCATTAGTCTGACGATAGAGGTGCGCTTGAGATGAGGAGACGGAAGTCTCTTCAACATGGTGTCTATATAGAAACAAGCGAATTGTGAAATAGCTTTGACAATTTAAATTCGCCGCCATTGTTTGCCTTGTAAAATTGTAACTTCTAGCACAACTACTAGAAAACATAATCGCTAAGCGAAAATCTTTTCTTTGATCTTATATAAATATTGAGAGAATCTGGACTATTTTTTACTCAGATGAGGGATGAAAATTTTCAACGAGATTTCTTCAAGATGAAATTTTAAATTACATTTTACAGAAAGAAACAAAAGAGTCCGCGTATTGCGGAGGTATATCGCTTCATCTTATAATTGATATTACACACATTTATCTAATTTTAAATAATATTAATTTTCACATATACATTCTATACTTTTTGGAAAAAAATAAAATAAGTCATTATGAATCATTTAAATTTTCGAACTCTGAATGAGATATATCTCTTGTTTAATTAAATTTTCCACATGATATATTATCTAAATGGCTAATATATATGTATATAATTTTTCAATACAGTATTAAATTTTAATTAAATTTAAATTTAATATATATGCAGTTTGCTTATATATTAAATAAATAAATCACAAAGTAATCACAAAGTAATTTCATAATAAAAGAATTTTTAAATAAATGCTAAAAAGTAGAATTTGTAAATAATACATACATAAACAATATATATGTGTGTGTGTGTCTGTGTGTGTGTGTATGTGTGTGTATTACTTAAAATGAGACTGCAAGCTATTTTCCGTCAGAAATATAAAGTACGCTAAAATAAAAGTAAATACTTTCTTTTATTGTGTCAGCCACAAATGAACATCCTACTATTTAGTTGATTCTTATAGCGTAGCGGGAAATAAATACGAGGGATCAGCAGTCCCCAAGGATCGGATGCGAAGGCGATTGCGAATAACAAGAACCCTTCGTCTAGCGCGAATCCTGATCCTGTTAACGGGATCATCCCGGAATCATTGATGAAACCGTGAGAGAAAATTAGATGCATTTGAATTTCTCGTCGCGTTGCATGAATATATTGACAGTTCGATTAAATAAAAGTGCAGATCGCGAATTTATGCGTTCTTTTTCGCAAAATTGTATTAAGAATTATTTAATTATAAATTATGTTTATAAAATTATTATTATTATAATTAATCTTGTAACTATTGTGTGTAATATCATTTATTGTAAAAGAACATTATATGTTAAAGATAAAAATTCATGCAACATAAATAATTCTTTAAGACACATTCTGAGAAAAGAAGCGATCGATTGCAGGATTTTTTTTTTTCATAGTGAGACATTTATATTGTACGTTAGAGTACGATTCACAATATGCAGCCATGATATTTACATATGCATATCATTTATCGTATCACTAGGGAAAAGGCTCCACGCCGATAACATCCCACAGGACTCTCTATATATCCAAATCGCATTACCGTGCTGCCCATTTCGGGCTAAGCTGCACCCTGAACGATTTGATATGCGTGAGCTATAACTGAGTTAACAATCCGATATGACAGATGGTGTTTCATGCATACCACATCTGATCCGACCCCGTTGCTAACTAGAATTGTTCTAGTTTCGAACGTCAAATGACCAATGTCACATTTCTGTTACGTATAATGGATTGCGATTTGATATCTTATACAATAAAGTATTACAAAAAAAAGTATGCATGTCACGAAAATAATATTTGCACATTTCGCAAAAGTGTTAAATTATATAACATTGTTTAATCCTCCTCTGATATATTTATTATATTCTCTATAAAATAATATTTTTTTATCATCTTATTCTCTTATTATTTTATTATCTTATATTATATTTTCTTTATAAGATCTAGTAAGCAAAGTCCATACACGCGATAGTAGGCGCAATCTTACTACAATTAAAAAATCTGTTAACTATACTTGAAAAAAAAGACTTGCAAATATTGCGGAATTGTTTTAAAGATTATTGCTTTCGGGAATAATTTGTGAAATTCTCAAAACGGTTCATTTTTTAGATTGTCAATGTTTATCCGATTCCGCATAGCTATCTCCAAGAATTTTATAGCGGAAGATAAACCGCGACTCTCCTTGTAATATACATCGCCGTTTTCAAGGAAAATATTACCAGAACATTTCGAACCGACTGCAAAACGGATGGAAGTTTGAGTCGTCGTGAGTGCGACGACCCTCGAAAAACGCGGTGTGCGCAAAAATGCCTTTGCGAGTAGACGATAGTTACTTTTATGCTCCGTAATTATACATTCCTCTCTGACCATCGGTTGCGAATTTTAGGGTTACATTTAGACCCCTCGAAGCAGTGCGGCAACTCGTCGGCATTTTGCGCGCTTCTCCCACGATTCGCACAGCCGCGGCGTCATTGGACTGGCGAAATGATTCGGTTCGCGTTACAGTCGACAGAAAAATCCGGACCTATTTGCAAATATTTAGTACACGTGCACATAATTTTGAAATGACCAAAATACGCTTTGAAAATTTATTGTTTTGAAATATCATCGAAAATACACAATTTTAAACATCTGAAAATCATAAGATTGAAAAACAATTTTGTTTAAAAGATATGTATATATATTTTAAATGCAAATACAATTGATTCAGTATATTTTATATTTTTCAAATTTTCTAATCATCTTTTTAGATCTAGAAAAGCATTAAAAGCGAAAAATTATTTAATATATTGGTGTGCTCGCATTATTTTTCCAATTGCAAAAAGAAAATGTTAAAATCTTATAGAGAAAAATTAATGCTAATAATATTTTAACAAAAATCAAGTTTATCATCAACATGATATGAAAAGAGAATAATTATAACTTAAACATCTAAGTGCAAACAAAAAAACAGTTTTAAATTAAACGTTTTTCTCTTGTGTTTATCTCTTTTAAAATATAAATCATGCAATTTAACTTATCATAAGAAAGTTTTTAAATATCGCAAAAAAATATTTACCTAACTTGAGTAATTAAATATATCATGTGTTTCATGACTGACAAAATCGCACGTGAAACGTCTAGATAGTGTCTTCCACGAATTCTATCTTCCGATGATTTGCAGAAAATTGTAAAATCAGATGTATATGCAATAATATCCATTATCTTCAGTCAGATAGCGACGTTATCGATAAACGCGACGAGGCGTTGCCGCACGGTATACGACGATAATTATTAGTATACGAGCTACCCTGTACTTACGAAGGACCTATTATTAGTACAAACACGTATTACCATCGAGTTCTCCGCTTATGGTCCGTAAGTGATTTCCACCATAAGCGTCCAAGGAAAGTATCGGTAAATTGAGTACTTGAGCACGAAGAAGACGTCAGCATGACAGCTCTTTCTTCTTACCTGTATTTAAGGTTTGTTTTAGAGTTCATTAGGTCGTTTGCGTGCGCTTTCACTATCGCGCAATATTCTTTCGATGACAAATTAGCATATTTTTCAGCATTTTCCACATTGTAGTACGTGTTCCATGTCTCATTGCAGTTTCTTTATATTTTTAGACAGGTAATATAGAATGATAATAAATAAATCGTTCGTCAAATAATCACATGGAAAATGTTAAGACGAATCAATAAGGTATATTAATATTATTTTTATTCAATTGAACGAATGCAAGGAAATAAAAGAAATTTTTCGACAGTTTAAAATAATCTAACAATCGTCTATCATTTTATATATTTTTAGTTAATTGTTTTAATACATTGAATGCTATGTAAAGTTAATAATAGAAAAGTTGCTTTTTATATCGATTATTACAAAGCCATATATAGATATAGATAGAATATCTGGCTCATTATACCGATATAAATTTTAATGCATTTGCGACTATCGTAAAATTTCGTCTGCGCCCGTTATGACTGTTTATTATTTATGTAAATACGGATTATCCTTCGGATTTCATCAATTAATTAATGCTGTCGGATTAGCAGTTTTCAGCATCAATTACGCAAATAGCACTATGATTTGTTGATATCATTAAATGTAAATATTGAACGCAACTGACTGCCCATCGTCACTATGTGATGTTGTAAGAGCGGCAAATTATTATATGTTTAATATACATATTTGATCAATTTACTCTGTATTCAATAATATACCAGAATCACCTGATTCGCGATTCACCTCTTTAAACAGCATTACCGCATTTCATTAATTTAAATGAGATAATATTCACAATTAAAACTCTTTTAGAATTGCGTAATATATTTCAAGACATATACTCGAACAAACATTAACGCACAAAGAATTAATATTTATATCTTAAAAATTTTATGTATATCTCATATTTTTCTAAAATTGATCTCCGATGCAGCTAAGTAATAAACCTACATGGCAACTATGAATAAGAAATTACAAGTTTAGATAGTGGAAAACAAAATGCACGTATATGTCCTACAGAACACATTGCCCAGTTTCAGGTTAACGCATTGACTTCGGTTAGCCTTTCTCGTCTAGCTTTCAGATTTCAAGGACGGAGCGGATGTATCTGCGCTGTCCGGAAGGGTCACAGCGGCGAATCCGTAGATCGTGATTAATGGAGCGGGTCGGGCGGGATCTACGTGCCGACGAATCGAGGAGCGCTTAGCGTGAAATTTACCCGATGAATTGTTCTCACAATTATCATGATCTACGGGTTCTCGGGGATCCAAGAAACACGAAAGTCTCGAAGCAGTCGGCTAATCTCTGTTCGGCGAACCCTTCACTTTGGCACCCCCTTCCCACCCTCTCTCCCTCCCCGCTGGCGCGCGGTCTTCTCTTCCTCACAGCCGCTGGCATCACCCTTTCGGGGCACCTCCTCACCCACACCCGCGCCGCGCGGCGGCGATACTTTTCGACAGGGAACGGTTTCGCCGACGCGAGAATCTCGGAAATTTTTAAGTCGATCGCGAAACTATAATTATCCTTTAGGCTATGCGCGGAGTATGCAGCGAGTAGGTGCGCGCTGACCTTCACAACATGGTTGCCCGTGCCAAGACGTCTGCCTCTTTCCTCTACAATGGACCACATATGTATTTATCTATGGTTTTCTAGAAGAAGTTCAGCAAGACTGTCAAACGCAACAATGATTTCATAAAACAAAGATTGTTAGTTATTTAAATTTATGCCATATGCGTACATAATGATTCTTCATAATGAGACTCTCTCAAATCTTAGAATTAAACTATTAAAATTTTCTCAATATCATCAAAAATAAATCAATTGAAATATCATAAAAAAAAAATCAACAAAATCAATTTAAAATAAAATGGCATGTTTTTACATAATTTTTTTTCTCTTAACACCCAATGTCAATCCAAGTTTCCAAAAATAGTTTGTTGAGAAGAAAGGGAATTGGTTATATGCCACTGGTTAAAATGTTTCATTTTATGATATCTCGCGTGTCGATATTATTTTTTTGGCCTAGCCGATGCAAGTTTTTTTTATCTCCCGCTACAAAACCGCTTCGCGGACAGATTGATCATCGACGAAGACGGAACGCTGCTAGACACTTTCAAGTATCTTCCCCACATTATAGAAGAATTTTGGATGTTCGTGCAAAGTGATTTATGAAGGATTTCTTGCCCGAGCTAAAAACCATTTTGACCGGTGCAACGGCAATCTCGGTCACGGTGATTTGATCAAATCAACCCTACGTTATTATCTGCAATTAATGAAAATTGCAAGAATTATCACGTGAGTAATATCGTTTGTGATTTAGAGAAGAAATTTAGTTAAAATAAAGAAGCACGTCATAACTCAAATAATTTAAGAAGTTGTTTTATTGTAATATCTATATAAAATTTTATATATATCATATATTATTTATATTGTATCTAGAATTTAAATTGTAAGTATTAATTAAATGTGATTAAACATATCGTAATATTTATAAAGAGATATGTTAATGCCAAGCCAAAACAGAATCCTATTTCATTTGACAATGACGTGAAATTAATAATTTACGATTCTGATATATTTGCCATTTATAAATTTTATTATCGAGCGTTACGTTCTATCCACATTTAAGTTTCAAATCCCAAGACTATACATCTCGAAAGACATCAAAGACATATTAGATTAAATTATTTAATAAGAATAATTCTATAAAAATATCTCTTTTAAAATTCCAATTTAACTGTGTATAAAAATTTAAATGTGTAAAAAAATCTGAATCCTTTTCTATCATAATTAAACACAATTAATCAGAGAACATTAATCAATCGAATCAATTACCTATTATCAAATATCCTCTTATAAAAGACTTGAGCTTTCGGATTCGTGAATAAATCCGTCAGTCCTTTTATCGTCTATTTTCTAAACTAGGATTGATTGTTGTCAGACATGGGAGCGAGAATGCTTCTTCTTCATTTAAAGAACGACGTCACGCGAGTGTGTGATGCTCAAATTAGGGTTATAATCCCCGTGCCATCTGATATAACGTCCCCCTCGTCGATCCGGTCACTATTTACCGATAGCATTTTAACCCTCGATTTGTCGTCAACAGCTTTCGAGTCCATTGGGAATCTCACTGCATGATTTTACTTCGCGGGAACAACGCATGCACTGCGTACCGTTACTCCGAAGTTAGTATATACCTGCACGGCTAAACATTACGGTTTATATTTTTTATTAAATTTAACATGAAATGATAATTCGTGATTATCGGTCCGATATAACATTGTGCATTCTTCATAAGTAAAAAGTAAATAAAACTTAAAATTCGAAAGTCATGTTTGTCGTTATGTTTGAGAAAATAGATTTACCTCTCTCTATTTGAAACTACTTATATATTACATTAAAATACATATTTTAAAAACATTTATACATATATATATATATATATATATATATATATTTATTTATTTATTCATTTTAAAAACATTTTCAAATAAAATAAAAAATAAAAGTGTGTCAAATTCTCACATATACGTATTAATGCATTTAGCGATGTAGAAAAGGCTGTAAATTACTGACATACAAAGAAAACACGTATGCAAATTTTCGTTGCTATCTGGAGTACAATGTCACGCAAGGCATCGAAATTGGGTCATCGTGTATATAACACGAATGGAGAGGTGACATGTTGTACGAACTAAAATAAAAAAGAAGGCGTGTCAGGGAGAAATTGTATCCATCAGGGACGCATTGTAAGATGGCAAAGATATAGCCTCAGGCACTTATTAATATACAGCTACTCCGTAATTTTGACGTCTTCAGGACGTTCGATAACTGTATTGTTTGCAAAGCTGAAAAGATGTGTTATTCACAAAATATTTAAAAAGAAATTGGCTATATACACAGTATTTTGTTAAATTGTCGATTAATTTCTGCAAGTTATCGTCAAATCGATAGCAATTAAGATAATAGCATTATTATAAATATAGATAGGCACATTGCGTATAATATATATGCGATTTACGATTACTAATAATAGCAATATGTGTAGTAGTAATTGTACGTTCACTCTGTCAATAAATGTTTAACTTTAACCTTTAAATCTTTAAATGTTTAACTTTATATAAATGTCGCGTACAACACATATAATGAAGATCCTTAATAAGTTACATGTAATAATGAACTTTTAACATGTATATAATATTTAACAAGCATATAAATACACAAATATTTATTCAGTAATAATAAATTTACTTGTTTCTTTCCTTATATAGTAAAAATAATAATATCAAATGAACAGATCAGTTTTACTTGAAGCCTACAATTATAACAGGATCGAATGAATTAAAACATTATATATGATAGTATATACATATATAATAGCTGATGTAATGCGAATACATCCGCGGTGTCGTCGCCTCCAAAATTGCATCGATCCTTCCGAAGCGATAGTCACGAGCAGTCGGGATATTTTGATAATTCCCTTTTTTGTGAGAGCGCGCGCGTGTAACGCGGAAGAGATCAAAGGCTTGCCAGTAGCACCTGTCCTCTATCCCCGTCTTGTCATCCAGCGGGACTGCGCCAGGGGGCTGGAGAACCCAATGAACTCTCTCTTTCCGTGCCTCCGTTTCTCTGACGTTCTCTCCCTTTCTCTCTCATTCACCCTCTCTCTTTCCCCCTGTCTCTCTTTTCTCATTCTCTCTCTCACTTTCTCCTTTCCCCTCTTTCTCTCTCTCTCTCTCTTTCTCTCTTTTCCTCTGCATCGCTCGTCACAGCTATACGCGCGCGCACAGCTTGATCAGGCTCTTCTCTGGCTGCGAGAGATTGTCTTCCTTTCGCCGTACTTTGTGGCCCCTGTCCGACGATCTCTGGATTAAATTGCAATTATCTTTATTGCGAGCGCGGTCTCCCTCGCTGTGTTATACAAAATAACGAAGAGCTGATGATTTTCGGATCGGAACGCGCGCGACGCGAGATACGATCCTCCAGCAGCCTCCGGTGTCGCAGGTCGGTGGAGCAGTCTCGCAGTTCTCTCGTCTTCGGAGAGGCAACGACTCGGCGGAAGTGGTAAATTGCTTTTAAGCCTTTCTGCCTCTCTTGCACCGCTCGCTTGATTGATAAGATTATAACGCGCCGCGAATCGAATAAATGAGCGCGCCTCTCTTGCACTTGAGAGGAAAAGAGAGAGCCTTGGTTGTCTCGTCATCGTCATCTTTTTATTGTATGCTCATGTATATTAAAACGTATCTAATTTAGAAGTACGCAAATCTCTGATTATAGGCACTAATAAATGATATCACTCGAAGTGTTAAATAGAAGGAAGATAATAGGAATAATAAGCTGGCAGTAATTATGTGTGTTAAGTAATTATTGCGGTTTTGATTTTCCATACAAATACGAGAATTGTTACTGCATTATACCACTTTAATGTGTAGAAAGTTGAAATGCTCTAGTTACAGATATCTATGTTTTCAATTTAATATAATTTAATTATAATTTTATCAGTGTCTCTATCGAGCTTATACATATATGTATTATATTATGTAATTTATACAACATATTTATCTTCTTGTATCATAAATTAGCTATACGTTTGTTTTGAAAATATTGTAAGATAGATTCTTGTTACAGTTGATTGATTGATATCACTTTATATACATTTCGTTGAAATTGATAATTTCAACGAAATGTATATGAAGTGATATCAATCAATCAACTATATCAATAAACTATATCAATAAACTATGGTGCTATAGTAATGTTATTAAAATTGCAAAAGTAAATCGAAACGTTTGCCCCTATCCACATGCATTGAAATATATGTAATCATCATTAATGATGCTTAAATTTAACAATAGATTTTAATAAGATAAAAAATTGTCATTGGTGCTGCACATATTGTACGTAAAATTATATAAACTTTATTGTAGTTTTTTTTGTTGTAAAAAAATAATAGATTTTATTACATATTTATTTTTTAAGAAACATATTATACTTCTTAATTCACGATAAACTCTGTTCTGATTTAAACACCTAGTTGCACCGTATTGTGATACCAATACATAGTGTATGGCAACAAGAGGTACATGCAGTTTCGAATACTATGCGATGCACCGAGGAGTCCAAATAACTCCAGCGAGCATAAGTCATCCGCAAGGCCCGAGGGATCACAGGCTGGGTACCCTAGAATTATCGCTAAACGTTATTGCCTAGGCTCTATAGATCTTGCGTATAAAATGCTAGGTTATCGTTGCCGCTTACGTATGGTTAAAAGCGAGGGTGGACCCGATGGCGAAGCCGCCAAAGTCTAGACTTTTGTTGAATCGCATATTGTTAACCATCATTTCGTACAGCCTGACATTTAATGACATTTTCCTTGCTCGTATTTATTATAATGCTCGTATGATTTATTATAATTCTTTAGATCATCCCATCTGGAAATATCTTTCTTAAAGAAAAGGATTAAGTATAATAAAAATTAACTAAAATTTATATAGAAATATTTTTATAAACATAGAAATTAAAAAATTACACATTTACAATCCAGTTAAAAAAGAATATTCTTTATTTTATATTGTTATATATTACAAAAAATTAAAAATCCTGTAGTAATTAAGCTGATCGTTGAAAATGAGTTTTTGAATTAAATTAGATTCACAAAAAGAGAGTTTTCTATTAACATTACAATGTGAATATAAATGCAAAATTTTTAGGAAACAGAAAACTTTGAAGATTGTTGCTCTCGATTATTTTTCATACATTAATTTTCTGTGCAACGATTAATATTAAATATTGATATAGAATATTTATGCGACTTTTAAGCTACTTTTTGCCGAATCATTAATTTCCAAGTTTCATTTGGCTGTTATATGTTAAATAAATCATATCCTCGAGAAGTCATTGCTCGAAACACTTGTGTTTTAATGTCTTCGTGTAAATCTGTGCGTATTACGATTCTTATATTGGATATCTCATTTACTTAAGACATTTGTATGTCCTGTGCTCGGCGTCTTCGTATCAATTTTTGCGCGACAGCCTTTAATACCAGACATCATTGCGTTACGCTTATACTTTTAGTAATTTGTTCACGGTGGATTTATGTTTCCCCCGCGTGGCACGCCATATGACGTGACATTAACTCGTTTTCATCTTTTTCAAAAAGACATAATGGTTCGGCGAATCGTAGCAAAAAAGAGGGAGAGGAAGAAAAAAAAGAGATACAGAGAGAGAGAGAAAGAAAGAGAGGAAAAGACGGAGATACGAGGAGAGCAACAGATAGAACAAAAACCGAGTGAAACCGGGCGCTTTGTTGTTGCACGACAGTGGTTGGAGGGTATAATTCATCGTTGTAACAGATATTCTCTCTCTCTTTCTCTCTCTCTCTCTCTCTCTCTCTCTCTCTCTCTCTTTCTCTCTCTCTCTTTTCGTAAACCGGTACAAAGGTCAAAGCTGGCCTGGACTGGTCTCGGCAACGCGCTCAGAATTACGATATTTTGAACAATGGATTTGGCTGTTCGTCTCTATGTTTGTGTGCGGGGGAGGTATCGTGCGCGCGTGTTCGCGAGCGTTCGTTACTTTTCGAGCGACGTGTCAATACCAGACGATTTCTGTCGGACAGGAGTCGTCACACGGCACAGCGCGCGCTATTACCCATGTAGCCATCATATCGATATATATATATATATATATATATATATATATATATATATATATATGTATATCTTTCTCTTTCTCTCTCTTTCTCTTTTTTGCGTATAACAATGCGTGATCGATACTCGCGCAACGGAGGCTGGGTTTCCAATCGCTTTTCCACGTATGCAACTTGTTGAGAAACGGTTCAAGTACCGCTCTTTTGACAATCTTTTTTCGCTTCGAAGTAATAACTAGATAATCACTCATCTTGATCTGAAACGATATGCATTTCATCCTGTACTCGAAACGATCTTATCCCTATGTCATTTCTACGATGATGGATAAGTAAATGCGCGTTTTTCAGAAACAATAATTTTCAATCGAGTTTCATGATTTTTATTCCATGTCTTAACGTGCGTAATATTATTGGAACGACAATGTCGTGTCTTTACACTGAGAATGAAAAACGCGTATTAATCTATTACGTTAATCCTTCTGCCACGGTAAAAGTAAGGGGTTTCTCATGAAACGTATGAACGCTGTAACCGAGAGGGACACGCTGACTGATTGTGGTCGCAACGATCCTGACATCCTGCGGGGAAATCTGTCGCTTCTCGTTTGGATTTATTTAAAAGAATAGAATTGATTTTCGTATCATTCATTTCGCACGGAAGAATTATTCGTGCCGTTCTTATCTCTAATCTCCGCAATGTGTCATTTACGTATAGTTCTAGTTTCCCATAAACTTGATCAATCATGTAATTCCTATTTCTTTAAATGCTGCAACTTATTGTTAAAAACAAATATCTTATTTTATAAAAAAAATTATGAAAAGTTTTATCTTTAACATATCCAAGTGCATCCAGCACTTGTATTTATTCGCAGCTCATGATGCTCAGGATTAACATTTTCATATCAATTTTTTGAAATCATAATGAGCTATTGCGGCAAGATTTATAAGAAAAGAATTCATTTTAGGGGAAATTGTAATAAATAAATAAAAAAATGTATAAATGATGTCAATAGAATTTGATCAAAATATAAACAGAATGTAATTAAATTATTCAAATAAAAAATTAAAATATGTATGATTATTGTATAAGGAATAACCGTATAAGGAATAACCAAGCTACATTATTTAATGTCAAATTCGAACTCATTATATGACTTTACATACGCTGCGATTGACAGTAGGGTGCAACGTGACGATTTGGTCCGCTCAATAATACACTAGCACTTTAATTCAAGCCGTCTCTCCGCAAACTTCGTATAGATATCTCACAGCGCATTAAATTCGCCAACGCCAGCGCAACGCCGGCAACGTAGAACGGAGTTTGACGAGCTATTAATTTATTGTTTCAAATTATCAAATAACGGTCTTCCACGAAGCGGAGATTACGGCGCGTAGGTTCGCTTTGCGGTGCACCGGACCGTGTGATTACCGAAGTTCGGAGGCTATGGTGCCTCAGACATTTCGTGGGCGCCATTCGCTTCAGCGGACAAAGCTACAAGAGAGACAAGGAGGGAAGAAGGGAGAGGAAGAAAGAGAGAGAGAGAGAGAGAATGAGGGAAGATAGGAGAAAACGGCGCGGTGCCGGTAACAGATCTCTCCATCAAAATTGCGTGCGCGAAAACTCCCACGATTTTTGGCCACGTAATTATTACCTGTTGTAACGCCGCCACCGCGTCGGAGATCGTCAAAAGAAGAGGGCTGTCGATTCGAGCGTGTCCACGGTAGCGCGAAATCTCGTCCTGTGTTCTTTCGCAAGGAGAAAGTCTCTTGTCGATTCAATGTCGTACGGAAGAATTTCGCGCAAGAATGAATCAAAGCAAGTAGGAATCGCTAGAATTGAACGATCGTAGAGGTAAATCTTTAAACGAGTGATATGGTTTTGGAATTTTTCAGGGTTGCATGTATATTTTCAATTTTTTACTTTTAATTTCGCGTTTTGGATCCTATCACACGTGTTTCAACATGAACTTTGATACATATTTTTTCTACAGAATTTTAAATTATGCCTCGCGATATATTTACCTTGTCTCATATGTATCTAATCTTCTTCTCGATCGCGGAAATATAAGAGCTAAATCGCGAGAAATATAAAAATGCTTCCTCAAATGAATAATACAATGATTTTCGAATTTCCCTTTGACGAATATATGTACGCGCTTCGATATACGTCATATTTGAAGCGAGGATCGGATTGTTACTCCGATAAATAATGTGTCACGTGAACTCTCGTAATATTCGTTGCCGATCGAGGGGGATAGCAATTTTATTAAGCCTTTGGCGAATCAATAGTCGCGCCGATCGGACGCGGAATAAGCGCGACGCGAATTTGACGCGCTCACGACTGACAGACCTACCCGATTTATTTACGAAGAGGAGAAGGAAAATGTAAAATCAGGATTCCGACAGATGGCTCGAATCTCAGACCCCGGGCCGTGAATACGTGGGCAGCGTCGCGCGGAGAGGGGCACCCGCTCTCGACCTCACGATTTTACGCCCTCGGGGCATACCGCCGATGGAAAAGTTGCGCTCCAGAGTGCTCCACTTGGTTTTTTTTAGAACCGTGGAATCGTAGCAGCTCTCGAAATTTCCGAAACACCCCGCCAACCCGTCCCCCGTTACGTCGTAACATGCTTCTCGCGTTTGCCGCGTACAACCTCCACACTTATCTATTTATTAACCGGTTGTGCACTCGGCACAGACATGTGCGCATCCGCGCTACGTCAATCTCAAGGGTTGCTGCGAAGCCTTTATTTGATGCGATTTGAGCCAATTGGAGATTTGTGCAAATTAGAGTTTGTAATTGCCATTCGTTCCGTTAAAATCACTGAAGTGAAAATTGTTATTTAATAATCAAGTAAAAAATTTAAAAGATTGATTTCGAATAATGAATATACTTTGTAGCTTTTATTCGCAATATTTCCTAGCGATACGATAATGAAACACGATCTATATAATAAAATAATAATAATATATCAAAGACGCAGAGAGAAAGAGGGAGGGAGAAAATAATACAGAGCATGGTAGAAATAGAGAAAGTTTAGCTGAAAAAAAGATTGATAAACATGGAGTACACGATTAGCAAAGAATAAGGCAAGTTTTGAATATTAAATTGAAAGAGAGAAGCCATCTCGTCTAAGTGTTATGAAGACTTCCCTTCGCGTGCCGTTTTTTTTACAGAATCTTTCTTCATTTAACGCACAGAAAGATACTCAATTACCAGCAAAGTTTTACAAATCCATTCGACTGAAGACAAAGAACGGTACTCTCCATCGCCCTTTTGCCAATGTATTTATCCGGAATTAAAAGAAAAGCGTTTTTCTTACGCTCCCGCAGTTTAAAACTTTTTCCTTTTAAAGCCGCGTTTTACCTCGTCTCGTCTCGTCTCGTCTCGTTGAGAAATAAACGTCCGTGAGACGTCGGAGAAAAATACCGGTTATATCCGAGCTTTGAGAAAGTTTGCTATTAGTTACAATGAAAAGAGTTGTTTTTGCGCCCTAATGGTCGAGATTAAATCGTATAACTTGCAACACGGAATATATAAATCGACCAGCGTGAAAGTTACAGTCGTGGGCGAGGCGCGGATCTTTCGCGAAACTCGATGAACAAAATTAGCGACTGTGATCTTGGAGAACTCGTGCTTTTTCATCATTTATACGCGACGCTTTCTATACTTATCAAATATTTTTGCCCATTATCGAGATGTTGTAACACATAATAATTCTAGTGTTTGAGACTCTACTTGTGGATATTAATAAACGATGTAATACGTAGTTTCGCACGAAACAGGTTTAACAAAATTAACGATAAATCGAAAGAGAGATCGATACTTATTTAGAATTAGCGCGTTGTCGATATGGGATAAGATAGCCATACTATTGAATACTGGATATTAAGTACGAATAAAACGTCCAAGATGCACGAATGGATGTTAGCTTGCAAATTTCTAATTGAAACAGAGTTATCCTTATGCTAATACGATCAAACTATCATTACGTAATTCGCATAATAACATCTATGAGCAGAAACTGTCAATCATGAATGTCCATCTTAATAAGATATCTCTTTCGTAGATAACTACTTCTAAGAAGAAAAAAATGGCACAGAAATCTTTTTGAAATCTGTAAGTTTATGCAACCAACTAATACCGATAAAATTTTTTTCATTATAGACGTACAATATTTTGTCGTATTCTCAAATCATATTTAACGAGTGTCAATTAATCGATCAATGTACGATAAAAATGGAGAAACTTATCAATATTTTGATTTCAAATTGGGAGTGTTGTCAATCATGATTTATAAAAAGTCAATCATCAATTTTAAATCACAATGAATCAAAATGAGTGAAATTGTGGGAATTATTTTGATTAATTCTTTAAGCTATATTTAGCTATATTTTCACATAAAATTGTAATAAAATATGATGTGTAAATTAATAGTTAGATAAGCGAGTGTGGAAGCGGAAAAAATGTAAATAATTATAGTAAAAAGGTGAAATAAAAGGGAATTATTTAATAACTAAATACTAAATAATGTATCAAGATAGTTGTTTGTGCGAGGAAGAAATCTCCTCTTGCTCGTATCGTTTGTATTTCCGTCGTAAAGTAAACCGCGAAGCTCGCATGAAGTGGCAAATGAAATAACGGCGGTTCGTGCTTCTTTCGCGGAACAATGGTCGGACTACCAGAAACGCTTGTCCTTAACTACGTATCATGCGGATATGCGACTGGTGTAACTGCACGATATGCACGTAGAGAACGCGTGGCGGGCGAGCGTATAAACAATGCAAGTATCTAGCGAGAAAGGGAGAGAGAGAGGGTGGTTCGAGCACTTGGCACGTAGGGCTCCCCGCGAGCCAACGTCCAATTACTAGTTGGGCGCGTATCTTCATGGGGGGTCCCATACGCAATTGTTGTATTTCGCTATTGTTCCGCCGCGTGATTGGATCCATTGTTTTTGCTCCTTGTAATTATCAGCGAGAGAACCCTCAAAAGGATTCACATCTCATAAGCCTCCTCTCTCGATTGTCCGCGCGATCGCGGATTTATGGACGTTATTTAACGAGCAGTAAAATCGTTTTTTTTTTGCAGCAATCTCTCTCAGAAACTCTCAAAAAGCTAGTGTAAAAAATATAATCGTATTCTGCGCAGAGAGAAGAACAATGTGTCGCGCCGACGGCCATTGAAATTGTAAATATTATGCCAACGTGAACCCATATTACCGTAATATCATGTGTTTGATGTTAGATTTTTCCTATCTGTAACATCAATCAAAGTTGTTGCTATGGTGAAGGTAATATCACACATGTTGAGGGTGCCCCAGGCATATTGCGTACTTTCTCTCGATTATAGATTCTAGAGGCTAAACTAAGAAACGTGTCATTTATTTCAATGTCGTGGTATCATTAGATTTTAAGCTATAAGCAATGGAAAATTATATACGAGATTTATCAAATAAAGTTTTCAAGTTTCAAGTTTTTAAAAGAGAATCAATATATCAATTAATTATAAAAGTTTAATTTTATTCCTCATTTAATTTTAATAATGATTGCTCTAGGAAATTTTTAAATCGTTGTCTAATTATGATTGGTAAAACAAAGCTCGTCAATAAAAGACATTAATAAAGAGATATTAATGGATATTAATAAAGACATATATATATACAATGCATTTTTTCCATCTTTTATTTTTGTATTAGAAATGATATTTATATTTAGAGAATTATAAAAACAAAAAAAATCTGAAATATTTTACTTATATTATAATTAATATATATTATTAATTTTTAACTCGAAAAATTTGCTGATACTACAGAAAATTTTACTATAATAATCTAAAATAAATGTAGAAAAATCATTTTTTATTGATTTATATATTTTTCGCTGCCATCATATTATAAATATCTACTTAAAGCGTGAATCAAAGACAAGTAATTAAAATTTATTATTATGGAATAAACTATGGAATGAAATTCTCTCTCAATGTTGATCATACACACACATACACACAACATGTTATTGCTTTTAACTCTTCCAAGTTTTGAAAAATATGTTGACCGGAGTCAGATGTTTTTTTCGCATATTATTTGACTTTGTTTAAGCAAAATAAACTGTCGATACGACCTACTCTATCGCAAAAGCATATTTTCGCGGTGCTTTCTTTTTATGCACGTGGCAGTTAAAAAAGAGATTGTAAAATTTACCTGGAAAAATACAATTTTTACAATCTGTTCTGATAATACGTTGTTGTGTTTCCATGGATAGATAATTTCTTGCAGATATAGGATGTCAAAATTTTAATTCATTCAACACTATCAAGAGATTTTAAGTTTGCATTTTAAATTTGAAACGCGTTTTTTTCATGATAAATATATAGACATCGCAAATATATGCTTCTGCAAAAATCTGTTGAAGAGTTACTTAAAATACTATTCTAGAAAATATTTACTGAATCGGATCATAATTTTTATCGATCATAATCAGATGTTTGTAACAAAGAAAATCTGCTACAACAAATGATATATTTCTTACTTTAGCAACCGTCAAAGAAGTTTATATAAAAAAAAAAACCAGAAGGAAATATATGTTAATAATGATTAATCAGTTTTATTCTCGAATCAAACTTTGATTTGCAAAGATTTAATTTATATTTATTGATTTCTTTTAATTAAGAATCATTTAAATATGAAATGACTAATTTTTGTTTAAATAAATTTTTATTAATTCCATATTTATTCAAGCTTTTCAGGAATTTATTTGGATTTCTTTCTAACTTGTCCATTGTCTCATTTTTACCTTACCTTGCGAGCAAAGTGAAGAAAAGTCGTTCTGGTGACTTGTTCACGATGCAATCGTACGTAACCGAAATTCTGCGGTGCGACACTCACTCCGTATCACATTTCCTTTTCGCCCGAGGCGCCATAGTGTATTATACGTCCACGTAGAATAAAGATCCTTTGACAAAATTCTCCCAAGGGACCCTCTTTAGGGACGGCTATATGGCCACCAGGAAATGACTGAACCGCGTTAGGATATTAAGTTATGTTAAAGGCGTCTCTCCCTGTCTCTAAGAAAAATGTGTGTAGGCCCTCGCGGACCTACGATCGAGAGAATCCTGCTGGCTCAGGGTGATTGCAACTGAGTCACTAAACTATTTTAGTATTTCCCAAAATTTTGCTTCTTGTATTTGTGTTATATATAACAGAAATTCTTCTTAAACGTAATACATTTAAAGAAATTAACTATTCATATCCAGCAAAGATGCAATATATTTATAACAAATTTATTAATTTTCGATTATTATTAAAAGTTTTATGTAACGTGATATATCACGTAAAATCTTTGTGTCTCAAAATCTTTTGTGTACTGTTCTAAGTTGGTTGTGCACTTGTGATGAAAATATAATGAAGTAAAAATGTCAATAAGTTAAGTTTAAAATTGTATGATACACGTTTCTGAAAAATGTGAATCAAAATCATTGTTCTAATATAAAAATCTCAATCTATTATATATTTTAGTTGAACGTATCTAATATATATGATAAAAAGATTATACATATCAATTCACAATGCAAAGAATTTTTCTGATATCCAAAGTATGTTAGGAAGTTTAAAAAAAGATTGCAAAAAACGACGTATATTTTCACATCTATCAATACTGGCTCCAACTGGCATAACTAAATAATTATCCAACGACTCGTGAATGCAACCGCCGGGCCTATATTTTACGGCCACGGTTCGCGTAACCGGCGGGACTTGCAAAAAGGCGAGAAATATCAATAAAGATACGAGAATAACCATAACGTCAGTTCCTCGGAGACCGGTCGTTGGCTGTAACCAATGAAGACGTAAACCCATGTCCACGCGTAATTTAGAGTTCTTTAGTCCCAGTAGGTGGTTGGCCACCACCTGGGGCTCGAAACACCTTATCGCGCCCACGGCTACTACACCCCATGCCTCAGCTCTTCTTTCTTTCTACAGTCAACCGAAATCTGAACAGCAATATGTTTAATTATATTCCGATATTAGCCTAATATCACAACTGCACAATACTGCGTATAACTTTGATATTTCAAATTTCCATTTTATCCTTGAAATATTTATATATTGCAAGATTCGTGATGACATATATATTATCTTTCTATTAAAAAAAAAAAATTAAAATTGATTTCATCAAACTCGTAATAAACTTGTTAGTCATCAATGTTATTTTAATCAACAATGATTTTTATTTTATACTTTAAATATGTTTATATGATTAACAGAAAATTTATAAGTATCGTATCATAATTTTTTTAATATCAATAAACAGAAAAATCTGTTACAGCTTTTCTGGTATTAAACAAGAAAGTAATCTTTGTGATCAATTTATACCTTTAACATTTTATTTGACAAACATTTTAATTTTCCGTGCTCTTTATATCTCAAAATACACGTACTGACATTAAACAACAAATGTGACATATTTCTTACTTTAGAGGAATATATATAATTTTTCTGTTTTATTGTATAATGCAATTTTAATTTTATCAATACAATATATCGTAAATTTTTCAATTGTATATCAAAATATTATATAAGATACGATCTTGTCTTTATCTGTATTTTTTTCTTTAATAATTTCGACCAAATTCTAGATGCGTGAATCACGCACGTTCACGGAATGAGGTTGCCTTACAAGCTGCCGTGCTCGGATATCGTACTACGCGTATTAGTCGACACGCGCGGACATCGTCTAGAGGGGAGAAAAAAGGCTTCTCTCTCGCGGCGGCTTTCGTGAGAGGACAACGTTTGCGCCCCAGGGTCAGGATGGTCGCAGCGAGCGGTCAACTGGGGCCTGATGCCGCGGCCGACATTCGACCTGACGCTGGTGCATACGCCGCACCCATTACTTTCAATTTATGTTCCTCGCGATCCTTAAATCGGCAAACTTTCGGGGACCGCCCGCAAGGCTCTCTGAAGCGCCACTAAGATATACAGGGTGTTCTGAGCGTTCGTCGCGGTTTCATCTTGGAAATTCTTCGATTAATTTGGAATCTTTGTAAAAATTAGTTTGACCGCTATTTCTCGTAATTTTTTAATAAATAAATATTAGACACCTTCATAGCTAATCTTTAATATAAAATTCTGCAATTATTAACATTTTAATTTCGATAACAGAATTTCTACCTAATTTTATATTAGATTGATATTATATTTTGAAAAATTCTTCGAAAATAAAAGATAAGATAGCAGTGTTTTTTCTATATCATCAATACAGCGTTAATGCTAAACTGTTTTAAATGGATATCAAATATTGACAAATTGATCAATAATTATAAATTCCGATTTACATGTATGTGTATATATATGTAGAAAAATCCTTGTATGATAATTGACGGATAGTTAAATGTATTTAAAAAGTTGTTTCTTCATATATGTATATATTAATTTGTCTCAGTATTTCTGACGCAATAAATTTCTGATATTTTTATAATTTATAAAGATATTATATGTTTATAATATTCTTATTTACTAAATTTTTAATTTTTTTAAATATAATATATGTAATAATTATAGGAATTGAATTTAAACAAATAAGTTCAGATATCAAGCAATTAATAAGAATAAATAAAGAATAATATATAAAGAATATTATTTTATGCATATCATTACACAAATCCATTATCTCGAGATGGAAAATAGTTTAGCTCACCGATATGATATGCAATAGCGGAATTGTAATAGAGCACATTACTCTATAAAATGCAAATATATACAAATTAAAAAATTAACCAATATAAACCAATATCTAAAATAATATCTCAAAAGATAATCATTATGCTTATAATTAATAATTTTTCATTCGTTTTTTTAAAACTATTTAATTAAAAGAAGTAACATAATATCTACTAAGATTTTTTCAATAAACATTTATAAAATATATAATAAATGAAAATATATAATTATTATATAATTTAAATAATTATAAATTCGAAGCAATATTGCAATACTTTATATATATATTTGTACATGATGTGTATAAAATATTTTAATTCGATGTCAAAAAATATATTTAAAATCTTTAATGAAATTTCGACACGCATGTAAAATCTAGAATATATTTTTCTGTACATATAATTATGTGTAATAATCATATTAGATAATAATATATAAAGTAAAAATTACTGTGCTCCGAAAATACGCGAACACTTAATTTCGCAAATAATTAGTAATTAATAAATAATAATAATAATTGATAAATTAAATATAAGTTATAGATTGCTCACCTTACGGTTGCTCCGTAGTCGCCTGATGCGTCGCCGGACCTCCTCCTCCTCCTCCTCCTCTCTTATTATGCTTTGGTGCTCCTTCGTAGTACTCTCCGGCGAAAACACTTTAATTACGATCGCGCGACACTTTGCACGGCATTCCCGACATTAATCACATGCCACGTATACTATATTTCTTATTTTACGACGGAAAAACAATGCGAAAACCATAATCTGCTCGATATATGAAATCACGCGGCAAAATGTACCATCGCGCAGTGTTACCACCACTTCTATTAATAGGAATATATTAATATGTATCATTCATAGTGAATTCGAACACTCGTGTACTAGTAGATATAAAAGTTACTATATAAAATATCTAAAAATGCAATACATAAAAACACTATGACAATAAAATAATTAATGCATATACTGTTAAATAATATGGCAATATATCATTCTTGTTTTAATTATTTAAAATATTTACATTATTTTCTTTATAAATAACTTCATGTATAGCAGCCTTTAAAATATACTAATCTAGTAATCTAGTAGATACATTGAAAACTGCTACATATAAAGTATCTAAATGCAATATACATTTTAGTGGTAAATAATTTATGTATATACTGTTATAATAATATATTAACATAGCAATATATCACTATTGTTTTAATTATTTAAAATGCTTATGTTATCTTTTTATGCTAAATAATTTCATAGTAAATAATTTCATGTATAGTAACCTTTAGTACACTTTAGTGCAGTGTAGTGCCAACAACCAAATTTATCACTTATTAATTTTCCGCATTCAGTTGGTAAAACTGAAAAAGATTTGCACTTTACGCGCCAGTGGATCGGTTCGTCTACAATAATTCAATTCGTTACGACAAATAGTATACTAATTATATTATTACGTAAGTGAATAAATTAATCACATATTAAAGATAAATATCCAAATGCAATATTCGATAACATTTCGTTGCTTCGTTGATTACTCGCGCGATTGATTCTGATAGAATAAGTTGCGTAAGATATCTGTTTGAACAAATTGACGAGACGAAGCGTAAAAATACCGAATTTTTACCACGCAGTTGGCAAACATTAAAGTAGACGTGATTAAACACGATTTATTAATTAAATACATTGTTAAGATAAACTCGATTCGATCTTAACCTATTCTGTACTCGCGATATTTTGTCAATAATCGAAAAATGATATCGGCAATTTTATTTAAATACCGCGTAATATTATGCAATTGGAATTGATTATATATATAATTAAGATTCAATATACCATCCGAAAACATAGAATTGCTTAGAATTTGCTAATACTTGTGATCAAAATTCGACGGAATAATATGACGACGGAACGGCTTGTGTTGTTGCTTACTCGCTCGAGTCTCACCGCGCGTATGACAACAAGGCCACTAACTGTCAACAATAGCGTGCTACGTGCATACACAAAAACAAGGCCGAATACAACGAATTTCGTTGCTACCACGATATATTTAACACGCTGTTTTACTTAATTTTTACTTACATTATAAATAAATGCGCGATATTCCGTATGCATGTGCGTTTCTTGTGGAATTAATTTAAACGGTTAATTTTGAGTCTCATGGCTCTCTCTTTATTACTTTAATTATTCGAATCTGAAATGAATAAGTCGCGTAAAATTGTTTTTGTTTACGAGTAGTTAATTACAATAATCGTAAAATATGATTGATTGTCTTTCTAAGAAATTAATTTGACGACGAAATATTCAATGTGTATGTGTGCGCGTGCGATGCGATTAAAAAAATCCGAATATTAAGAAATAATTGTCACTTTAAATTTCGGAATGAATTAATAATTTCAATTTATTCTGTCGCTTCAAATTCTAGTTTAAATAATTCGCAGATGTAATATAACAGAGATATAACATGTATAATATTTATATGTATACAAGTGTGGAGAGCGCGACTCATGTCACTTTCCGAGGCTCAATGTGTGAATGATAACAAGATGAATGTAAACAATATATGTTTAGTACCTTCTATTGCTTCTCTTATAAAGTGATAATATGAAAAAGTGGAATTTTGTGACGTATAGAGCGAAGACGTGTATTGTTTACGCTCGGTCGTCCTATTATCATTCACACGGCAACACTCGTGCGAGCAAGTAGTGAGACGGATCGCTCCATTTATAAATGTTATACACATTATATCTCTGTTCATTTAATTATTAATAAATAATTAATTGAGTCATGGGTCTCTTTTTATTAGTTTAATTACTCGATTCTTTAAATGAATAAAATGAATAAAAAATAAATAAAATTCTTTACGTTAACATGATTAATCGCTAATTATAATAATTATAATAAAATATGATCGTCTTTCTAAGAGATAAATTTGATCAAATGTTACATCTTACGAAATATAATCGCGATTAATATATAAAAATAGTCAATAAAACGACATGTTTTGCAGATACTTGATCACAGATCATTGGTTTGAACGAATTATATATTTATTCACTTACGTTACAAAGTGCGCGCGAATTCCATACTTTTCGTTAACATTGACAAGGTGATGTCTCGTGAATTTTAGCTGCGCGATTTTTGAGAACTCAAATATAGTTTTTAATTTTAGTCTTCCGTCGCAAAAAAATAATAAAGTATGTCGTGTACGATTAATGTCGGGAGTGCCGTGCAAAGTGCTACGCGATCGTAATTAACGTGTTTTTGCGAGTGAGTGCCATGAAAAAGCAGCAAGGATAAAGAAGAGAGGAGAACGAGGAGACTCCGAGAGGCGTCAGACGATGACAGAGCAACTGTAGAGTAAGTTTTTATTTAATTTATTATTTGTTATTTTTGTGAAACTGCGCATTCATCTCTGCAATAGTGCACAGAGAAAAATATCATTCTACTGCCAAGAAAAGCGATTACTCAGTTTATTTTTCTTTTTTTAAGTAATAGTTTTCTTCAACAAAGAATATATTCTTGATAATAGTCTTAAAATATACTCATCAGAAGTGTTAGAAAATCTCATTATCATGTACTCAAAAGAACAATTTATTTTCTCTTCAAGAATATTGTAAAGTTGTATATCAAAGAAAAATCAAACTTACTTTACGCCAATTCTTGTAATAAGCAAACCAAATTTTTGTTTTAATTTAATATTTTTGACTAAAATACTGCACTTGCTAAAATTCAGAATATATTTAATTAAATTTAATGCTTGTGGTGAACTTATGATATAATTGCGGATATACAAACTTATGATATATACATACTTAAAATTAATAATATTTATTTGAATACAGTATACATTTTTCTCTGTGATTCATTGTGCAACATTATGTCTTTAAATATCCAAAATATTCTTTTTTAATATTTAAAGTATTAATAATATACATATATATATATATATATATATTATGTTATAAAAAAATATTGGACAACATTGCATGTTTAAAGTATATTATTTAAATTATTTTTGTACTATAAGAATTAGATCTTTATTTATTATATATTTTATACACATTTATATATATTTAAAGATAGATTATTTTGGCATTTATGATTTCTATCGTTGCATCTCTGCTTAATGAACAAATACAAAATTTAATCGCGTGAAATAATTATTTTCTGAAATTAGTAGCAGCACGTAACGTTTGGCACTACTTGATTTGAAAACCTTTAATATTATTTCATGATTTTCTCTCTCTCCTTATCTTTAATTTCGTATATAATTATTAAAAATCAGTTGCACATTTATCGATCGCAGAAACTTGAATAATAGTCTATTAAAATCATGCGCATTCCTCATGAATCGCTCTATGCACATATGGTGTATATCTCGTGTATATTTCGCGTAAATGCGTGCTTGGCGAAGGTACAGGGCATATGCGTGTCGGAATCGTTTTTCGGGTAGGAAGAGAGCAAAATCGCACGCGCGTTCCAGAGAGAAAAAGATCGGTTTGATGGCGAGGGGTTGGAAGGATAGGGGACAGGGATTGCAGCGCAGGAATATCGTGCCCGATGCGTACACGTGCACGCGCACGATCGCGTGGTGGGTGAGCTCGATATCCCCCTCGTAACTCTCTCTTCGGTCCGTATTTTTGCGGATCGTACGCGGGGACGTCACGTCGAGAGTACCAGGGATCCGATAAACAGATTTCTGGAGGACGCGCCCGCGCGTTTCATACTGCGTTCACTCACGCACACAAGTTGACGAGGACTGCGGATCGCGCGAATTGAATTCTTCGTCGTAAAATTTCAACGTTCGTGATATGGAGGGGAATTCGTTTTGATTTTTTCTTCCTCTGCGTTACTTTTCTTTGCAAAGCGTTTACACGCGTTCAGCGATATGTCGAGAGATTAAGAGCGCGTGAAAATTATGCGAGAATTTCTAAAGCCAGTTAAATTAAAACACAAGCATATGCACATTGAAACAACACGATTCTAATATTATTAACTTGGTAATTGTAATGGATAAATATTTGTTATATTTGTAAATGATTCATTGCGATATTATGATTTCGTTACATATCGAAAGTGCTGTATATGTATTAATATAAAATCGATGTTATAAAAGTAATTTTTGTATTTCATCGAGTCATTTGCGTTCGACTGATTTCAAGTATTTTGTCGATTATTATTTTAGACGAATATATTTGGATTATTATTTTAGACGAATATATTTATCATGATATATTTATAAATTATATATTTATATATTTATAAATTGGATTTATTATTTATATATTTATAAATTGGATTATTATTTTAGACGAATATATTTATCATGATATATTTATAAATATGTACTAAAAATATTTAGACATTTCCTATATAATTTAAATTTGATTTCAAATTTGATTTTCAATAGTTTAATAAAAAGCTACATGTTTTTTTAACGAAATCACAATACCACAGTAAATCATTCACGAAAAATTATAGCGCAAAATTTCGCGAACGCGTATCGATGACATTCGAAATAACTTAGCACGTAAGATTTTCTCGGTCACCAGACAAAAATCATACTAAACGTTAATCGCTTCGTCGATATCATCGGTTTTTAACAGCTGAAAAAGGGGATAGAAAATGGGACGTTCCTCTTCAAGGGCGTGATTCTTGATCGGAGCGACTCCCTAAGAAGGTCGAGAGCTGGTTTACGTCCGTTTCTCGCTTTTAGCAGACGGCGATACGAGACCCGGCTGGAGAATAAGAGAGTTGTCTCTCACAATGCGGTCCCTTCCAACCTGATGGATCGAAGTGAGTTTTGAAAATGTATGCGCACACGGCCAGATTCACAAGGAGGGCTGTAAACCCCGCCTTAGGCCAAGCTCTCGGGAGGGTCCCTTACATTCAGCGCTGAATTTCACCCTATACCTCGCAAACGGAGAGCACCCTTCCGCACACCTCGCTCCGTTTTCCTCCCTTCCTCCCCATCTCTTTCTCCCTATTGCCTCCCTGTCTTGTGTGTACGAGTTTCATGCCAAGGCAGTGACCCACGAACCAACATATTGGCGTTGTTTGAAGAACGAGAATTGCTTGGCGCGCCACTAGGGTTGTTCCCGTGACACACACCAATGTCGATTGATCGATTTTACGACCGCACGATCCTGCAAATCGCCATAAATACCGGAGAACTCCTTTTCGTATAGTCGCGTAATAAAAAATACGCGTGCGTCGCTCGCGTGCGGATAGAATGCGGTTCTCTAGCGCGCTATCGAGACCCTTAACGAAAGTCACGCGAGAACGCTCAAGTGAGAAACTGGCGTATTCGATGGTATAATGATCAAAGGTATCCACTTACACATCTATTCACATATATCTATTCACACATAAAGTTAAAGCTTTTAAGGAAAATGATTATACGCTTATATTTTTTACGCTTATTACTTCTTCTCTATTTTTAATATGAAATTTTGCTTTTGTGAAATTTATTATTTACAAATGTGTGTATAAATATTTGATTAATGAAGGTAGTAATACTGATAATTAACATTGAAAAGTTATTATTTTTCTAATTAGTTTAATTAAAATTAAAATTTAATTTAATAAAAATTAATTTAATTTAAAAATTATTATTTCTCTAATTAATTACTAATTTTTCAAATTAGTAAAGTTATTATTTTTCTAATGATATAAAAATTGTTTAATAACTACATTTTGATAACAAATGCTAAAGCGCTATAGTTGTGTGGTGACTTTTAGTTTTGAAAAAATGATGTAATATTACAATGACGTATTTTTCGCATAAATTGACTGCGAACTTAAACTATGAAAATAAAATAATTTAACACAATTTAGATACAAGTAAATTCGCAGATAAATTATCCAGATACAAAATTATTCTTAACTTTTTCAGCACTTGTACATTAAGAGAGACTCATAAATTTACGATTATTCAAATTGATTCCCTTTCCGCGAGGGAACTCGACGGCGAGTATCGATACGTGGCCTGTCGATTGCGCGCGATTTTAGTCTCGAATTTATCCGCCCCCGCCGGTATCTCCCGTCGGCGTTTCACCTCCGCCACCGCGGGATTCTTTGATAATTGAGGTCTAGCCGGCGCATGTATAAGGAGGGATATTTGTTCTCTCCACTTAAAATCGAACCGCCTCACATTCCCATATTACGCGGGTTTCGTGCCGCTTTTCGCGTCCCGCATACCCCGCATCGGAATGCCGTAGCGTGTGCGCGCCGCCCACGCTGCATCTCGCGCACGCACACGCACACACACATGAGCGCGCGCGCGCGCACGTACGTACGTAGATGCGAGACGGGGTTGAGCGAGAGAGAGAAAGAGGGAAAAAGTGTTCACGCACACGCGCCTGCGGCCCGCACAGATTAAACTCACGCACAGTCCGGCCCCGGGGGCGGCGTGCCAGCCAACTAATGAGAGAGACCAGCGACCGCGATGATAAAGTCTCTGGCTCGTTCGTTCCATACTAACGCCCGAATCGTTTCCGTCGACCACGACGAGAAGGGGGCCTTTACTCCTTCTTCAGGGGCACCGCCGATGTGTTTCGTGGGCAGAGCGAATTTAATCCTTTAAGGACTCGATCTCTCGCAAGTCGCTATACCTTAGGAAAGCAATGATAGCGTAGACGAGAAGGGTGGCATACCAATGTAATGTTTTTAAACCATACAAGGGACGTCTGTAAATTCGTTATGTTTGTTTAAAATTTGCATATACGTGTAAAAAATATGGGATTGAATTACACATATTAATAATTATATTAATATGTTAAATGTCATATCTAATTGTAACTTAAATTGAAATATATATTTAAATTACACATATTACTAATAATTATATTAATACATATTATTAATAATTATATTAACTGTCACATCTAATTATAACTGAAATATCATATTTTTGATAAATGTGATTTGAATAAGAAATTTCAAAATTGATTTTTTTGAAGCGATTGAAATTTATTTGAAGATACTTGTGTACACATCTAATAATATATTAGCATGTCTATTATTTATTTATAATTGCAATCTTAAAAGTAGATAACAGTGAGAGATAGATGTTATTCTGCTAATATTTAATACGGGATAATCAAGTAAATTATGCGTATTGTGCAATCGAGAAAATCATGTTCCAACAAAACGCATTGTATCGTATTGTTTATGAGAGTACTCTCCTGGCAATGTAGAATGCATCGTTAAACCGATGACCAAAGAAGCCCTACGGTGTGTTTGCTATTTGCAACAGCCCAATTTGCCTATTGGTCCAAGTTTATGCCGTAACATGTTACCGAAACAAAGAGATAGCCGCAGTAGAAAATTAAAAACTAACAATAAGAAAATGCTATTTGTAGTTTAGCGGAAATAGATTGTAAAGCGTGTATTGTAGTTGAAAAATATTTATAAATACTTTGAGAATTTTCTTGTTTCTCAACAATACAACCATTTTGGATTTCGAATTTTGATAAAAACAAATTTGATTATCGCGATTAATATACGTAATTTGTACATAAATTGCAATATTTTGAAACCAACATAAATTGCAATATTCTGAAATCAACGTAATAAAAAAAAGTGATCCTTTTTCTAAATAATAAATTCACAAATTAAAGACTTAAAAAAAGAAAATGAAAGAAAACAATTCTATTTAACCGCGCAAGCATGCGTCGCATCAAAGTCAAATTGCCCGCCGAGCTTGCGGTAAATTCAAAATATGACAGATAACGCGCGCAACATTTTCACTAGGTTAATCTTTCCTAGTCGGACCGTTCCTTCCCAAAAAAAAATTCCATTTCGCGGGAACAGCTCGTCCCCCTCCTTCTCCCCTCCTCGCGATGGAATAGAAAGTGTCGAGGAATTGACACGGCGATTAATTAATACGATCATTAGTGATGAAGCGTATGAACGAGGGGAAGGGAAGTGAGGTGAAGGAGCAGGGGGGAGGAGGCACGCCGCGACAATGTCCTCCCGTGCGCGCAAAGTGCTCGTCGCGCCCCCTTCCCCCCCCCCGTCCTCTCCCGATTCTTTTCCGGAACATACTACCGGATCACGCCGCGTAACTGGCGCCCCCGGCGACGACGAGAGTCGCTGTTTTACGACGTGGGGAGGAGACGCGAGGCGAAGTGAGGTGTACGGTGTACCCTGACGGGGCCACGCGATGTCGTCTACGTAAGCTGGTGCGCGAAAGGTACGTCGTACTGTTATTAGGATCGTTAAGTTCGCCTCGGAGGGCGAGCGGTTGTCGGTCGTTTCCACGTTTCGCTTGGCGGGATACCAGCTGATTCGAACGTACGTCAGACTCGGCATCGCGACGTCGCTGGCAAGATTGCGTTCCGGGGAATAGAATCGAATCATCACCCGAGGTGAGTCGTATTTATTATCTCATATGCGTATCGAGTTACCGAGAATTTCGTCTCGTTGAGATTCTCACTCTTGATTATTACGTAACAATCGACCCTAACATCTCTTTCTCGGAAAAACGTTAGCATTATTTCGTTCTATTGGTTTTCTATTTTCCCATCTTCATATTTATGCATTTTATCTCGCTGTCAATTGCACAATTAATAAGATTTAGGCCCTGCGCACAATAGGAAAAATATTAAATATTAAATATTAAATTTATAGAAAGAGAAAAAGAGAAGAGAAGAGTTCCTTTCTTTTTCTCTCGTTCTATAAACTTAATATTTAATATTTTTCCTATTGTGCGTAGGGCCTAACTTGATCTAACCTAATCTTGCTCGATACATAAGTGATGCCATCTATCTGAAAATAGTGACATCGTGCAACAAGTGACGTTTAATGGCGTACGTGTAAGTGCGCATCTCGTAGTTTCGATCGCGCCGCGAAATAAATCCGCGATCAAAGAAATCGCAGATCGCATCGATATTCCGCTGGCGGAGATCTACGCGGCCCCCTTGTGTAAAAGCACACCGCGGGGACTTCAAAGGGCGTCGCGCGCGCCGTTCGGATTCAAAGTAGCACGAGAAATCACATTTTAAAAAGAACTCGCAAAGTCCAGACGTCAGGTAAGCCGGCAATTTGCATGCTATTATCGCGAGGCGTTTGTACTCCTGGGCGACGATGGGGCGCGTTTTACCGGGACTTGTTTATTATAATTACGAAAGTTTGGATTCTCCCTCTCTCCCTCCCTCTCTCTTTCCCGAGCTCGCTCCCTTTCGCTATCCGCGCCCACGCAGCCTCCGCGAAACGAAGTTTCAGGAAAATAAGAAAGAGGAGTCGCACAGAGAGTTGTACGCCGGAAAATGGACGTTTGAATAAATACCGATTACGCGCGTTTCTCCCGGAGAAGCGGTAAATATTTATTCGTCGCGGAGGAAAAAAAAAATTCTCTTCGCGTCGCCTGACAATTTGGCTCGCTCTCCGCGAGCTTAAGGACGATAGGATCCAAGATGGAGACGAGTAGATTGACGTAACAATACGACGAGATACGTATTACGTAGGTGTAATCCCATCTCGATGCGTATCGAGAGAGAAGAGCGCTTGAAAGGGTATCGAAAATTTGCCACGCGCTTGAGTCAACAAGCTCTACGTCACGCTTTAAGGATGGGGGCGGAGGACTATACAACGTGATCTCTCGAGTTTGTGCGGACGTGTTTATAGAAAAATCACCTCGCGATCTTCACGTTTTCGGAACGAGAATGGGGTCCTGGCACCTGACAGCCCGGAGCGTTCGCTACGTGAAAGGATACCCGGGGGACGCACTTCGTTTGCGGTCCTCGCAATCAATAGAGGATCGATTTGTGGTAGTATCCTTTTGCAGCGGGAAATTTGTGGATCACCGGGTACTTATTGATCCGACGTTCTATTGATTGTTCGTCCTTTTTACTGACGCACGGAAGGATTTGCTATCGAGCCGAGCGATTGAAAACGTCCCTTCGATCGAAGCATCATTTGTCTACTAAGATAATAAATCAGCTGTTTAAAAAATTGCCTCTTGTCAATGATTTATTATGTGTATAAAATATTTTTTTTATATTAATATAGGAAATAATAATATCAAAAAATTCTGCTTGCAATAAAAATTATTTAAAGATTAAAATATATTTAAAATATATTTTATTATATATCTATCATTTTATATATGATAAAAATTTTGTGAGAATTTTACATTAGTAAATTTTATAAATTCTCATATATCAATGCGAAAATATTAATCATAAATTCATATGCTATTTTTATCGTGGATAATAAGAAAATTTGTTGTCGAGTTTGGATGTATATACAGGGTGGTACGCGCGTCAATCGCACTTTAGCAGTTATAGATATATCGGTCTTCTCGCGACGGGCGCAAACCACTTAGACGTAGTCGAAGTTAGGCCATCGCCTCGGATTATTAGGTAATTAGGCTAAGATGGTCCTGGTGACCAGCCCGATGATGGAGTGGCACGGTATATGCGCGACTACCTACCGATGGATAAACACATGGGCAGATTACACGGCGCTCTCGGCTCTCGCATAGATATATGCAATTTAACTAGTAATTTCGAACTTACAGCGGCTTAACTTCGGGAGTAATGATGTGGTAGTTAAATTGCATCACACGAACGACTTACGGCGTTACAACGTCACGTCCTCTAAAACAAAGTGGATTATAGTGGATTTCTTGGAAAATATCTTTTAGGGCAGAGAGAAAGGTAGAATATTCCTCTAGAAAATGTGCCTCTTTTCTCCTTTAAAATAAGATAAATCGTAAAAAAATTTAGAATATGATATCAATGTCGTATAAAAGAATTGGCTCATGAAAAGAATTTCGTCAAAAATATTTCATGTTATTAAGAAACATGATTCAGTATTATAATTAAAAATAAAACGTTTTAAATATGTAAATATATAGGGTTGAAAATTAGGATTAAAAATTAAATAATAAAGTAGGATTAAAAATTAAATAAATGTTTGTAAATATATTATAGGTATTATCTATTGGCATTTTGAGTTTTATTTTTAATTATTTATACTGAAGAAGATAAGGAAAATTAAAAGAAGAGGAAGCTTAGAATTTTAAGTCGAATATTTTTATTTCTCTTTTGTAAGTTTTCATCAAACTTACCAATATCTAAATCATTTTTATCAAAATTTTTTTAATATTTCTATATTTTACTCTAAAAATCAAGAAGCTATTTAGTGAAAAAATAGCAATACTATCATATATTCGCTATTTATGCAGCAGTAATCATCGCGTAATTTCTAATTAATAGTTAAAATGAGGAATAATTTTCGTTTTCTTTAAGTAAATCGCGATCGATCATTGAATATTGACGTGTGATTGACGAAAAATATATAATTTTTTAAATATATATATAATTATTAAATATATATATAATTTTTTAAATATTTTTATACTTTATTCTAAAAATCAAGAAACTATTTAGTGAAAAAATAGCAATATTATCATACATTTGCTATTTATGCAGCAGTTCAGTAATCATCGCGTAATTTCTAATTAACAGTTAAAATGAGGAATAATTTTCATTTTCTTTAAGTAAATCGCGATCGATCATTGAATATTGACGTGTGATCGACGAAAAATATAGAGAGAAATCTCCGTTTCCTCTCTTCATTACCGTAGGTTAAATGGAGATGGTAATCCCTTTGATTATTTCCATCTATGCACGCGAATCGCATTTACGGGCGGGATATCGGAACCGTTGTCGACGTAACAACGTTCGTGTGGCACGAGTGACGACTTGTACCACGCGACTCCGCTCTCGACTTGACCCCATTCGACCTCACACTCGATCTGTACTCGACTTCGGAGTCGAATCGACGGAGTCTCGTTAATTGCGCAACGCCAGGCCTCGTTGTTTGTCGATCTTTTACTCCAAGATTCGTTCCACGGGCGATTCACGAACCGCCGCCGATGAATACCGACGGAGATCGGCATCAGGTTGTTCCTGGGCGCTAATATAACACCGGCACTCTTCTTCTTCCTCCTTCTCGATCGAGTCACGATCCAACATAGGCGTGGTGCGCGGCGCTTTCCAACGAGAAGACGGACGGCTTGACCTCTCCCGCAACTTAACGTAGAGTTCGATCTGTTGCCGGACGCCACGATCGAGAATGGCGATTCACCGTCATCCGCCCGTGAAATCGGTTCTTGCGACGTCGATTGCGGGGCTAATGATTGACTATGGTTTCTCCTTAATATCTGAAAAACTCGCGCGATGTGTAACTGGACTAAAATTATCGCGCAGACGAGCTAATGAACTATCACTATAGTCACTTGTACGATTTATAGAATTTATTTTTTTTCAATATAATAAAACAAGCATTTGCTTATTACTAAGTATTCGAAATCTTAAAGTATGGCGGGTATTAAATGGCTCTTCCCATAAACATTTGCACTTGAACAGAAAACAGTTAATTTGTATAAATAATAACAGTTAATTTTTTTAATTATCATTTATCACTTTATCATTTGTACGATTTATGGAATTGATTTTTTTCAGTGTAATAACACAAGCATTTGCTTATTGCTAAGTATTCGAAATCTCAAAGTATGTCGGGTATTAATGGCTCTTTCCAATAAACATTTGCACTTGAACAGAAAACAGTTAATTTGTATAAATAATAACAATTTTTTAATTATCACTTACCACTTTATCATTTGTACGAGGATGTACGATTTATAGAATTGATTTTTTCTCAATATAATAAAACAAGCATCTATCTGTTTATTGCTAAGTATATTTGAAATCTCAACAAAAAGTATGGCGGATATTAATACCTTTTTTTTCAATGAACATTTATATGTTGAATCATATAGAAAACAATTAATTTATAAATAATAACAGTTAATTTAAATTTTTTTATATTGAAATCGATTGCACGGTCAGTCGCGGATACACATAAATGGATCGGCGAGCGACATGGCGCCCAAGGGCACTGCATTGAGGACCGTTGTATTAAACTGCCATGACATTCGTAGTCTCGACTGAAGAGAATTACATGGAAATGAATCTGTGACATACCGTTATTTATTGGAAATAATCAATATTTAATGTTGTTAAGCGTAGGATTGGTCGACGATATATCCTATTATGTATAGTATCTGATATATTAAAGATGAATCTCTTAAAATGCATGGTACAATCATTGATTCGGTCTATGTATGAATCATTGATTCGGTCCATATTCTCTTGAATGAGACTATATATGAAATATTATCGACGCGATGTTAGACTTTACAGTTACAGATTATCCATAATTGTTTCGAAGGAAGGATTGAAGTAAAATTCAAATTGAAAGACATTCGTTGTTTCGTTTATAATTGAACTATAAAATGTTTATAATGAAATGTAAAATAAATGTAAAATTAAATGACAACGCACAGATAAATTTTTATAGAAATTCAATGATAATTGCATCATGAAAAATTTGTTTTCTTATATTATCTTTTCTTATAACGTGTAACTTCTTGTATTGTAATCCATTTTCGCATGCATTTATAATTGTATAAGTACAATTAATAATTGATAATTAATAATAAATAAAAACTTAATTTTGAATTAATACATAATAATTTTTTTTCATGTGCGTAACTAACAATTTATATTTTTATGAAATAAAAATTTGAATTTATTTGAATGAAATAAAAATTAATAAGATATATAAATATATAAAAATAATAAATATAATTAATATAAAAAAATTATATAAAAAATTAATATAAAAAATAAGACATACAAATATATAAAAATTTAGAAAATTGATGGATGATTGAACAATCTCTCTCTTTAATCAAACAACCTTTAATCTCTCAGCATTTTCTAATCGATCTAAATGAAAGAATCAAATGAGAAATTTTCGGTTTATAGAAAAAAACAGAAAGAAAAACGAGAAACTTTGGAGAAGTTTTTCGCCTGCTATAAAGTAGATATCGACCGACTCCATACACGAAAACACACTTTCCAAATGGCTGCATTCCAACATAAAATCAGCGGCGCTCGTCACCGCTCGCCCACCCCCGCCGCGCATAGGGAGCAAACGAGCTCGGCGTAGATACGCGAGACCAAATACTGCGGGGAAAGGAGACGAAGTGAGGGAAAAAAAAAGAGAGAAGCCGACTCTAAAAGGGGAAGAGGAGAAGAAAGAAGAGAGGGCGGTAATAACGCCGGTGTGAAAACTCGCCGAAATCTCTGGGATGTAAGAAGATGGACGGGGGAGGAAGAGAGAGAGAGAGAGAAAGAGAGAGAAAGAGAAAGAAAATGGGGAAGGAGGGGAGACAGAAGCTGCGTCTTGGCGTCGTACTCGTAGAGGATTCTCTCTTTCCCTCCATGCCGTCACTTTTTCCCACTTCCACTCTTCCTTCTTCCCCTCTTCCTGCGCCGCTCCCGTTTTCTCCTTAACGCGACGGAGGCAAAAGGTACGAGTGGGATGGGCGAGGAGTCGAGGCAACGACAACAGGGACGTACGAAGAAAGGGGCTGCAGCGTGGTAGCTCGCAGTGCGCTGTGCACACAGCAGCATGGAGGGGTTAACCGGGGGGAAGGGCGGGAAGAGGAGAGGAGGAGGAGGAGGAGGAGGGGTGGATGAACCGGCGTGCGGTAGTGGCAGCACACCCAAGGAGCAGCTTACGGATCAGGAAGAGGGGGAGGAAACGAGGGGGAACGGGAGGAAGGGGCATCGATCGGTCATGCGCAGACTGTGCTAGGTTCCTGTCGTTTCCATCGTGTCGTGTACGTCCGCGTGCGAATGTATTTGTGAATTGTGCGACGCTGCCGAGGTAGAACTGGGATGCGGCGGTGGTACCCACAATCCAAGCATCGCAAACGCATCTTCTACGATACCCCGTCTATCCTCCTCTCCTCCCCCCCCCCCGTATCTTCCCTTTCCCTCGATTTTCTACCTTGCTACATTCTTCTACTTTTACTGATATGTTATATATCTGCGGAATTTTTCGGATAGATTTGAATATCATATGCGGAGTGAGATTACATACAAAGTAGTCGAGTAGTAATCTCGAAAAGTCACATTTTGAAAAAATTAATTAGAAGTGACAGTTATTATATGAAGTTATCGAAATATTTTTACAAACAAAAAAATGAGAGAAAAATTCTGTATTAATTATTTTCTGTTTTCTTTTTATCGAGAGCATTACGCTTTTTTCTTGCGGTATTTAATGGGTAAGAGAAAGAGAGATTCCAAGATATAAAAACTAGGTTAATCTTCTATTTGCGTGAACTATATTTTTTGCAACAATGCAATACCCTCTTTAGTAAAAATTTAGTATTTTTCTAAGTACATTTGACATTCTCTGTATGAATGTTATGAATAATTTTTTAAACTTTTCATAACTTTTGGTAAACTTGATTGATTTTGGACAATTTTGATATTAAATGACCTCGTGTAATCTTTGAATTTCGCATTTATAGTTATTGTGTTATTCTATATTTTATTATATATATGATGTCATATTTTTTCGATAAATTCGATAAACATTTTGCCAGTAATACAATTGTTTATATTTTTTAAATAAGTATTAAGCTCAAAAATTGGAAGTATTTATTTTTGCTAGCGCGATGATTTTCCCATTAAATTTTCTCATTATGATATGATGAGAAACAATCATTAAATATGTCTATATGTCTCTATTTTTCGCTTTATATAAAGTGTCTATCTCTTTTACTATTTTTTTTTAATAATCATAAAAATAACATTTATTTTTTTTAACTCATCTTTTTCCCAGTCAAATATGATATATAAAATTACTAAAACATTTATATCGAGAGCTATTTTATAATTATATCTACGCACATGCATACTATTAAAGTAAATTATTTGTTGATTAAAAAATATATATAACTTTAAATATACATATATGAAACTTAAAAATTAAATTACTTTTAAATAAACATATCTCTGAAATATAAATAGAAATAAATCTCTCGTCGGTCATTCATTGATGACAGTAAAATGATTTGCTCGATGCCTCTTTCACCCTTTTTCCGTCCCGGAAAATGTCCCGCAAATGCGTTCACCGCTAACTTTTCCCACTAAATCGCACGCTACTCATTCTCCTAGGATAAGCAATCCTGCCGCTCTCACCCGCGTAGGATAGGTAGGTAGGTTATATCGCGACCGCGTCGCCCCGTGCTCGCAGGGTTAGGTTAAGTTAAGTTAGGTTAGAGCCCGTCATCCCTCTCCGGCTCCACAGCAGGCAGGTATACGGAATAGAGCCGCGCAGGGTCCGTCATGTGACTGTAGGCGGAGGCACCACACCCCCGCGGGGGTAGGCAGGCGATAGTACGCGCCGCGGGTGGTAGCAGAGGCGCATCGTCGCCGCTGCTGAGGGGGTTGCACGAGGGCGGCCGGGTAGCGGCTTGGAAGGGAAGAGGGGGGGAGGCGTCGCGGCGCCTCTCTCGCCCGAAGCGCAGTGCGACGTCGCGACGCGCCACGTGCGGTGGGCCAATACACATCGGAAGTACACGGGAAACGCAACATAACGTAACGCGACGCGAAACCGGAAGTCGCCCTCGGTCACCGCACCTCGGCTTCCTCCCTTACTTTCGCGCGTTCCCTCGTGTCCCGCGCGTCCTCGTTTCGTGCCGGCTCGCCTGCCATCTTCGACGAGCTGCCGAGTGATTCCAAGGTGCGATCGAGGGTACACGTATCGTCTAGTATATTTGCGACAAGTAATATTTTGCGACGAGAGGAAGAGAGGGAGAGAAAGAGAGGAAAAGGAGCGCGGGGAAGAACGTGCAACCGGGGGTGGAGAGGGGATAAGAAAAAGAAAGTTGCAGAAGGAAAGAGAAGGAAGGGAGCCGGTTGGTAGGACCACGCGAGAGTAAGAGAAATAAAGAGAGAGAGGGACAAGGAGAACGCGAAAGTGTGAGAGAGGGATAAACTGACTGCGTTTCGAATTAGCCTCCGATAATCCGCTCGCGGATTAAGTTACGCGTGTGCGTACGTGCGCGCACGGTTCTCGCTCGCGGAAACGCATTTTCCTGCATTCATTTTTCGAGTCTCGTGCAAAAACGCGAGTTTTGCTGCCGGTTGCTGCCCGTCATCGCCCGTCGGTGAATCTCGTTGCGAGACCGGAAATACGAGACGAGGTGAGTTTGCATCGCACTTCGAGAGGCCGCGTTTTTAACTCTTAGACAGCGATTGGGGATTAAGTGTGTTCTGGAAAATATAATGAAGGAACATGTATACATATATGTCTAGTGTCTCGTGCGAGTGAACGCTAGGTGAATTGCATTGCAGTGACCTTGGGTTGTTATATGTTTAAAAGTGAAGTCTGAAGCGATCGTAGACGCATAGAGTTGCCACTTTTTAGAAGGTTTGAAAATAGCTATTGTGACTTTGCTCTTGAACACATTTTTCGCTAAATATTTTTATTATCGTAGAAAACGGTTTGCTTGATTCGAACGCTTTAAGGAATATTATTGTATTAAGGTAATCGTATTATATAAAAAAATTTATATATAACGTGTATATATATATATCAAATTTTCTTGTTTTTAACAAACGTGATATTTATTAATAAGTTTTACGCTTTGTTTTTGAAATTATAATTTAACAAAGAATCTTAAACAATGAAAGAAACAGAAATAATGTTGTAGAGATATTATTGTTATTGTGAACAAAATACAAAAAAAATACTAGATTGTAATATATTTCTCAATTTACTGTAGAATTTTTTAGCGATTTTTTACATATTTATAAATGTAACTGTAAATTTATATTTTATTTAAAAGTAGACATATTAATAGAGGCAAAAATATAAGAAACATATAGATAGTTTTTCGTCATTCATGAACAATGATTCTTCAGGAAAGTTAAACATCTTCTTTATGGAAGCTTGCAAATTTTATGATTTATTACATATACCAAATATACTAGGATAAATGATATTCAAAATAATGCAATATAAAAATCGTAGTAATTTTTCAATCGTCAAGTTTAATTTCGGGAAATTAATGATTTTTGATTGTAAATATCTGATTTAGTTTGTTTGTTTTTTTTTGTGAAAACAGTGCAAATTTGATATAATAATGAATAATATAGAGATAATAATCTATAGGTTAGATTAGTTTATTCGTTGCATGATATCAAATGCTAAAATCAGCGACGCCGATAATTTGATCACTATTTGATATTTAAATGCACAGGAGAGTACAATCAATGTAAAGTGGCTATGAGGATGTCGATTGAAATTGTACAATACTACACAGAAAATATGTGTGTTACATTTCCTGCGTTTAAATAATAATGATGTTCTTTGATTCGCACGATGAATTGGATATAGATGTGTGGTAAAAGATGCGTAGTGTTATTATGCGTGCGTTAAAGCGAGAACGATGTAATCGCATTTGATAGCCATTTATGAATATAGCGTTTTGATGAGATTTCAATAATAAATTCTTCTCTAAAGAGTTTCGCTATTATTTTCGCATTATTGACTAGATTCATCGAGCGATGAAAATATTATTCATGCGAATACAAATTTTTCCATTCAATATAAATCTTTTTGCAATTAAATGGTTATATTTTATTAGTTTATATATTTTTGATTTATTTTTCATATCCAAATTGGAACGATATGATTTTTATTACATCCAACGTTAATATTATTCTAGAATTATTATTATACTTTTTATTCACTTATTAAAGACTTTGAAATATTTTCTGAAATCTTAAATAATTCTTAATCTTGGCACATTGTGATATTTTATGTAATATTTTTATTAAATTTAAATTTATATTATCAATACTATTTTGGTAAAATTACGAATAAAGCTTGTCAATCGATGTTAAGCGTAAGTTAAAATTTACAAAGTTGAACTGTGCTTGTAAATATTTTGGAAAGTGCACATATTTATATAGAGATTATATTTATAGACATTTTGTAGCAATAACGAGAAAGAAGCTAGGACTATAATCTCCGCTTGCCGAGTGTCTTGAGATATCTTCTCGTTTTGTGAAAGTGTTTGCAATTAAAAAGCGGTCGTGCCACCTCGGGGAGCCGTATTTAACTTTGCTTAACTAAGTTCCCGATCCGTTGACGCGACGCCCCAGGGATTCCAGCCGACGAAAGTAATTCGCATTTTTGTTACTCATCGCAGAAAATTTTCGCCAAATCTTACTTGATATTCGCACCTCGCATGATTTCGCGTGATACGCGCACGGTTCAATTATGATGTAAAAATGAAAAAATGGAAGAAACTTTAAGAAGCATGTATATAATTTTTTTAAATTTATATTTTTCCCTCTAATTTCCATTAAAGACACGTATTTCTTGCGTAATTGAAGAACAATAATGACAAGTAAATAAAATTACAGATTCAAAAATTATTTCAATAAATATTTGAACCTCTTTTATTAATATTTTTATTACAGGGAAGAACACAATTATTTGCATTGCTGGATCATATGATACCTTCTTGACGCAATGTTTTAACTTTAATTGGATTCATCTACTAGTTTTTTTATTTAATTTGCCTTTATATTTTGAATACTTTTGCGTAATATTTGGATATATTCGATTTTCTAACTTTCGTGCATTTTGACAATTTTTTCAGTACAATTTGCGTCTTGACGAAGCCGCCGACGGAAGATGTCGTCTGCCGATCATCTCGGAACGTGAGTGACAAGCTGGATCTTGGTAGTGTGCCGATCGGCGAGGAGTTCCTGGATACTTTAACAATTTTGCAACCACGGAGGACACTAACAACATGTCTTACCTCGCTCTGGACTCCAACGCCTGGCAGGTAAGTGTTAAAATTAAAGCGCCAATTTTGTTCGCAATTAAAAAATTTGTGAAATTTGCTTTACGCAATTTATACGGATTAATTATATGCGAGACAAGCGCATATTCATACGTGCAGCAGCGCCTGATTACGAAAGAGAGACGTGGCCAAAATGTTATTCGCTCTGCAAATTATCGCGTCTCTCATGCGCACAAAGGTTCTTCTCTCAACAATCCGTTGGGCTATCGAAAAAACGTATAAAAAGGACCGCGTTACCAGTCGCCCGACTTCCTGCATACTTCCCTTAACCGCTTAATCACTTCCGCATACGCCGCCGCGAGCGAAGCGAGTTAAACGGGCCCTATTTACCACGAGCGTTTCTGATAATCGTAGATCACCGAGAGGACAGATCAATCTTCCTTGGCGATCGCGTACGACGATCGACGCGCGGATCCACCCCATTCATAAACCAGCCAACCAGACGTCGGATACGAATCGAAAAGAGAGATGCCTGCCACCGCTCTGGCACGGTGCACCCTTCTCCATCCCCCTCCCTTTAACAATTTTGCCTCACCCCTCTCCCTTCCCCTCCGGCTAATTCTCCCTCTCGTAGACGTGGTCATTACCGACGCAAATTAGCGACGCCCGATCCACGTTCCGACGTTTCGCATGCGATGCATAGAACGAGTTTGCGCGATTACGCGCGTGTACTCGCGCTGAAAAACGACGCTGGTGGGTTTTACAAGTAATAACGCGCACGCGATCGCGCGAAACCGTACCGTACGAGCCCTAGAGCAGAAGCCCTACGTGCAGCGGCCACTTTGTCGTTATTTAGGCGTAGGGGAGGGGGAGGAACTCGCAAACGCGAAGTTCCTGTGTGTACATACGAGACTCTTATATCTATTATTTATACAAATGCTAGGATAACTATCGAGTTCTAGGAAACGTCCAATTCCCTCGGAGATGCGAAGACAGCGAAGGTGGAAAAATATAATATCTGGAGCTTTCTCGCTAAAATACAGACGAGATTATAAATAATTATTCTATTTAAAAATTTGGAGATACGCAAAATGCAATCTTATTATTTGTCAAATATCAAATGCGTCTAATATTGATGGAGGTTATTGATTTTATTAGTTTTATGAATGAATTATAATTATAAATAATTATTCTATTTAAAAATTTGGAGATACGCAAAATGCAGTCTTATTATTTGTCAAATATCAAACGCGTCTAATATTGATGGAGGTTATTGATTTTATTAGTTTTATGAACGAATTATAATTATAAATAATTATTCTATTTAAAAATTTGGAGATACGCAAAATGCAGTCTTATTGTTTGTCAATATCAAATGCGTCTAATATTGATGGAGATTATTGATTTTATTAATTTTATGAGTGGCACGCATTTGGCTACTCGTCCAGAAATCGTATTTTTTCATTATTGCGTCGCATTGTCAATTTATTTGAGAATTATTTACAATAAATTTCCCTGTACAGTTTACAATTCATAAAATCGTTCAATCTATTCCCTATTGTTTAGTAACTTGCGCAAAAATTTACTATGCAACACTTTACATCTGACAACAAATATTGCTCGTTCGTTTCATTATTATTTTTGTCTGGATTTTTATAACGATAACGTATGAATCATTTATTTTCATTTATTATTAATCAATGATATATTGATCGGTCCACCAAAATACAATTCTTTCTTTTTCTGTTTTAAAAAAAAAATTTTTTAAAAACAGTAAATCAATAATTTATGCGCTACTATTTGATAATCTATATCATTGCGTGTATTTTATCATCTTGGACGTTCCGGTAGATCACATATGTTACGAATAACGGAGTCGACATTAATCGTCCGTTGAGATATAAAAAAAGCTTGCGCACAAATGGCGAGGAGACGGATAAAAAATCTTCGATAGAGTAAAAAAAAAAACTGCCTATCCTCCGCACTTTGGATACGGTATGGCGCGCGCATTAGTTTTCCCCTTCGTGATGGTCACGGAAATCACATAGTAACGGCAGGAAATGTAAGTTCTCGAGCATGGAGGATAGCGGAAACACGTTTAGGTAGTAGCCCCGTATTGAATTATGTTGTTAGCCGAGTTCTCTAGCTTCACCTATGTTGTCTGAAAGGCAATCCAGCAACGGTCGACTGCTACTTGTCATCTTAGCTTCACCTGTGTTGATGCTTTAATGTGATAAGTACCTGGAGAATACTTTTTTAGACATTTCAGTCACTTATTTAAATTGCGATTGCAGTTACATGTTGCTGTTATATATCAATTGCAAATATACGGTATATAAAGATGAACTCGCAGGTTTTTTATTTTCTTTTTCATACACGTGTATATATATTTTTTCTTTTTTATAATGTGCGCTTATACGATTAAACTTTGTTGTACGAATTCTTATAATTCTATTGTTATCTCATATACTAAAGAAAGAAATATTATATAAAATCATATTCATATCCTCAAGATAAGTTATTTCTCATGTAATGAGTAGAGTAACACGAAATGTTTAAAATTATTTTGAAATGATTTTATACGCGCAGCCACTATACTGGGTTACCAAATAGAGAGAATGTCTGGTTCTGTTATATATAAAAATAATTACTGTTGAAATTCAGTTTTACCGTTTTGTTTTATATCGTTTTTTGTTTACACACGGAAATACAAGCTTGACAAAACAAAATACGTCAAAACGCTGCTTCATTGGACCGAGCTTCGTCGTTATAAAATTGCCGGGTGTATTGAAAAAGCTAGCCGAAAAATATGGGGAAATAATAATGCGCGATATAGAAAGAAAGTCGTCGAAATGCGGGAACGCGATGCGGGAGCGACGAGTATTTGCACATTTTCCAATAAAGTATGATCCTGGTCACGTGCGAAAGCTGAGTGGCGGGTTGTGTCTTTGGCTGAAATAACAAGGGTCGTGCCCACCACGCAGGAGGATTAATACTTCGCTCTCACGTGTCATCTTTGCCGAAGATCACTCTCGTGTCTTTCGCCCCCTCTCCCCCCTCTTCCCCTTTCTCCTCTCGCTTTCCGCAAGTCTCGCCGCGGATACGAATTGACAGGGTAACCGAAATCACTCGTTCAACAAACGATATGACGACTCGCGATATTTTATCGCGAACATGTGGGCGAGTACATATGTGCGATCACGTTAAATTGCATCATTTTATCGCGCCGGGATTAAGTAAACATTATTTCTTTTGATGCCAAGATTGTACAAAAAGTACTCTTATAATTAATTTTTCTATTTCTATTTCTGAAAGTAAAATCTTCTTGCAAGGTTTTCTAAAGCTCGAAAACAGTGTCAAAAATACGTTCTACTAATAATTATCATTTTCTCTCGCGTTTCCGTAACTTTACAAACATATTCTAGCACGCACAAACTTTTCAATTAACATTTTTAAATTTCTCGTAGTTTTGGAAAATAAGCAAAATTTTAGTTAAAAAATATGAAAACAGAAATACTGCGCTTTAAATTGCGAGCGAATAATCGTTGATAAAATAGTTTTAGTTAATAGTTTTAGTTAATAGTTTTAGTTTGAATCATTTGGTTAAATAAGAATATTATTTTATTCTCAATTTTCAAATATCAAAGATAAATTTTCGAATATTGTTGAATAAAGAAACTTGTAGACGCATTTTGTGATTAAAAATGTCATTAAATTCGACTGATTCAAATCGTCTAATCTTGTCCGAGATGCGCCGCTCGATTTAACGAAAGGAAACATTTTTCTAGGGTGTCAGTGATCATCGGTTTCGCTTTTAGTGTAACCGAGCATTAAGATCTTCTATCTATCCGTCCAATATACTCGAGTTATTTGTCGCTTTATCTGCGCTTAATGCGTGATTCACTATTTTGCATGACGGGAACAGTTGGTGGCTACATCAAAAACCCACCGGCACTTCAAAGTTGGTAGATTCGCGTCCTTCTCGTTGACGGGGGTAGAGCTTCGTTTGCGACGATAGGAAGGGCGGAAGAAGAAAGGAGAAGAAGGGTGAACGAAAAATAAATGATACCCGAATTAGCGTAATCGCGTGATGGTTTTGCGAGGGAGATACATGGCGAGGGGGCGGCATGGGGAACGACAAATTGCGTTTCGATTTCATTTCGCGCGGAGACGGTCGTCATCACGAAAAAGTCGTGATCGAAATAGTAAAAAAAAGGAATTGTGTGATTGAAATCATTGTTTACTCGATCAATGAGGTCGTTTTGTATTTTTTAAAATTATGTTACGCTTTATTATTATGCTCGTATCGTAATACTGATATTTAATGCTAATCGTAAATCGATATTATCATATCGCGTCGAGGAAACTGTATTATGTAACGTGAAACGTATTTATGATAACATTTTCATTAGCACGTTGCAGTTGTAAAATATTTATCTTGAAAAATTTCAATTTTATTAATAATGATTACACAAATAATGATTAATCATATTTTCAATAAATATGAATGATGATAAAAGGCCATTATTACTTGTGTATATGAAATCTAAAAATTATTTTTGAATTAAGCGTGTTTTAATTTATACAAATAACTTTGTGGAAATGAATTATCGATAAAACTTGGGGTAAATATCTACATAAATGCTAAAGCCCGATTTTCAATTTTTGAATAACTATCAAAAAATCCTGAAAAATGATTTTCTTCGAAAAAGATATTTATTAGTTATTTTAAATTATGTAGAATACGTAGATACACACATAGAATACAACTTTTAATATCTTTTTATTCCCCAATTTTGGCAACCTTTAAAAATTATTAGCTTCAAACTCTGTAAACTTTCATCATTTGTTTCTCGTCGATAGAGTATGTAAATAGAACAGTTATTGACCGGCGAACCTTCGTCTGTTCAAATACACGGAACCGAACGCGAGGCGATTGTAGCGAGTAACAGTCGAGGTAACTGCTTTACTATAGCGGCGCGTGTTAATCATGTAAAAGTGTGTATCTAATACGCTGCAATTACAGTTCCGGCCGCGATTCGCGGGGCGTACTCGGATTGAATAAAAGACGGTGGCTGTCGGCGAGCAGGACGATGCCAAACATCGCCGATAGTCCCCTCGAAAACGTTGGTTAACCCACGTGACAATGCTGAGAGCGAAGCCCATTGTCACCCCCGGCAATGTACAAAGGGCTACGGCACTTTGTTCCTACGTGTCTACATGCCGTGTATGTCGTACGACACATTTCTGCATAATACAGACGACGTATTCGCCGATTGCACGACGTTTTGCCCTGCAGTACCGCCCTTGCGATATCGAGACATTATGTAACTGCAAAAAGATATTTTATATCTTTAGGTCATTTAAGAGCATGTTTTCTCTTGATTTTTATTGAAATTTTACAAAAAGTACGTTACAATGGATATATTATTGAATGATTGCTATAAAATATGCAACTTTAAGAAATATTGTGTAGTTATTATTTTAAAACGAATATTAATTTTACAGGATGTTTCTTAATAAGTGCGAAAAATGTTAGATGATTCTTTGTCGAAAATTAAGGGGGGTTTTTCATATAAACATATACATCCCTTCCTGTGGAGTTACACTCCTCCAAAAATGGGGATAAAAATTAGGTTTTTATTTTTTTCTCAAATTTGAAATAAGTTAAAGAATTGAAATTAGATGGATATTTTCTACTAGTAAAAAGGTTATTCATTAATATTTTTTTCAGCCTCCCGTATTATTATAAGGGGATGAAACTAGCAACCCCTATTCAATTTTTTATTAAAATTTTTTAATGTTTGTATGAAAAATCCCCCTTAATTTTCGACAAAGAATCATCTAAAATTTTTCGTACTTATTAAGAAACACCCTGTATATTACAATTAAAAACGATGTACATATTAGACTCGAGTATAACTGATATCTAAATTATTTTCATGTTTCAATTTGCAGCACATTAATTTAAAAAATTTATAAATTCTAATCCAAATTATAATTGACAATTATCTTAAACCTTGAAATAACTGCAATTTTAAATTTGAATATATTTGTACTTAAAAATTATACGCGATTTCCGGGATATCCTTGCAGATATTTATCACGATGCAGCAAATCTTTAAAAAAAATCTGATAGGATTTCGACGAGATACCGGAACAATGAAAAATAGGAATGAAAGGATACGAAGGAGAATGCGCGAAATAAAGAAATAGAACTGCGGGGGGAACAAGAGGAGAAAGGGAGACAGCAGGTGCCACGTATCTTCCGCGATAATAATTTTTCTGGACTGTTTTCATTTGGTATGGCCGTCACTTGTGACGCACCATGATCAGTCAGCCGACGTCGGCTTGTGTTTTAGTCCTTAACCCGTTCTGCTTCCAGTAATTAAGACTCGAGTTTAAAAAAAAAAAGGAGAACGGTGGAGACGAGGGTGGTTAGGGGGATTCGGGACCGGGTTTAGATTAGAGGTAGGGAGAATGGGAGTTTGAGGAGACGGGGATAGAACACACCGCGCGATGACACGCTCTTTTGTTCCGGCTTTTTGCGAAAGACACCGTAGCGAGTAGCATTTGCGAGTACAAAGAGAAATAATAACTGGTCCGCCGTTCGCGACTAATATTTGCGTCTAACTTTTCTCCCTGAGATTTTTTCCGCTATATATGCGCGCGCTTTTCTCTTTGTCGCAGAAGTGAGAACCGCGGACTGGTAGAATGACGTAGATAACGTGCTTGTCAGAGAGACAGACGATGGTCCGCGTGCTTCAAACTGCGGAAAGATATCCCGGTGGTTGCGGAATAAACCAGTGCTTAAGGTGTCTCTTTGTCGTCTTACACGACCGCGTAAAAGCGAGTTCCTGATATTCGTACATTGTGTGCCTGGCGTTTTTTTCCTTGGCTCGGAAGATAGCACGTATACAAGAATGTCGTTCGTATAATAACAAAGGATTTTTCTATTTCACTGTTAACACATAGAGACAATTTTTTCGCCGACAATTATTATTATGTGTTTCGCGCATCTTTTTCTTTTTTTTTTTTAATTTGACGCATTTGTGCGTTTAAATATTTTTGATCAAATTTATTTCACGCGAGAACTTTATTAATTTGCATAATGGATGGGTGTTGAATATTTTACTATGTTTTGCACATTATTATTTTTTTTATTTTGTACTTTTATTGAGATATTACGAAAACGAGGAAACATATTTATTTTCGAGTATTTCTTGAATATTTCTGTACGAATATTATTTCATGAATAACTGTTCATAGAGTTTAAATATTTTAACGATACATTTTCTTCACCGCACACGCGCAAAACACACATACACATATACAATGGGATTTCCATTAGATCTGTTTCGCATTTATTGCTTACCATCGATTGCAATTTATTGGAAGTGCGTCGGTCGTTGTTATCTATCTTCGGTACAAATAAAATTGTAAAATGCTATGCTATTTTTTATTACAGCTCAGTTTTCATCAACATCATTTCACACAAATAAAAAAAACAGCGATCTCTGCCGCGTGTTTTTCAAAAATTGTTTTTTTAAAGTTTTTTGTAAAAACTAACTTTAAAAAAATTCATCTGTTCTATATGTAAATTTATTGTTACAACAATAACATCTTCTTAACTAAATAATAACGTTTTTTACTCGATATAGATAAATTATACATATACACAAACTAACTTTTACATCATACTTACTTATTGACATTTCGCCAAAAGTCGTGTACAAAGTCGCAAATTACTTTTGCAATCACCCGAGTAACCTGCGCAATCCCCGGTCGTTCTCGTAGACAAAAATTCGCGAGCAATGCGTTAACGGGAGGGTGACCGTCGAATTCACCCTATATGTAGTTTAGTGGCCCTAGTCTTTCGAGGGTGGTGGTGGGCTGGTCACGTTGGTGGTGGTGAAATCGAGTTAGCCAAATTAACCATGAAATAGACTCCCTCCCTAGTGTCTGTCTATCTCGTCAGCCGCTCGTGTCGTTCGCATCGCTCCAGGACCACTAACCAAAGCTAACCAGTCCCGTAGGCCCTTTTAGGGCCACTGCACACAAAATTGAACCTTTGCCTCTAAAGGAAACACGACTCTATCACTGAACGCGGAAAAATTACTGTATCTAAAGCGTATTGGAAAGGGACTTTACAATGTTTAATAATATTATGGCAACGGTATATCATATCGAATGTTTACGATATATTATATTATCTGATTAATTGTGATTAGAACTTAATTATTTAATCAAGCAAACTATATTATTATGTATACCGACTAAATTTTGAATTTGCTTGTTTGTACATATGAAACACGAATCAATATAGCGAGTAAAGTAATATAACAATATTTATATACGTATGTGCACTATAGTAAAGTATAATTAATAGCAATATATATTGCATTGTAAAGTATGATTAATACAATATATCGTATTATTACAATGTTATGACTATTCACTTACACGCAAGCATAAATATTCTCTGCTTACATTTCTATTTATTACTCTCGTCAATTCGGGATTATTTATTAATCCTGAGTTAATGCATATATAATTCTGTTTTACTAAATGTCAATTAAATTTCGAATTAAAGATTCCGCTAAATATACATGTAATTATATAGATAAATTGACAAATGTTACATATATAGTAAACAGGAACTTTATTATTGTACTTTAATGATTTACGAGTATCATTTAAGAGAGAAAGCATTACGCACATTTTTAGATAAAACAAAATGATTTTATTTCCTATGCGGTTTCATTAATGCACGCTGTTAATCGTGCAAAAATAAAATGTCATGTGCCATATCGTCCGTCCTTTCCCGGGCGAATTCCACCTACAGCATGCGAGATTCGAGGCGAGCGTCTCCCGGCTGTGATTCATGGGTACGATGATCCCATTGACAAATAAGAAAGACGCGGGTCGGCCTTTTTCTCATTAGCGGCACTTTGAACTAACCCGCCCACGTTATGACAAACTAGATTAATTTTCTGTCCAAAAGGTACCGCCTTCGCGATCGTTTGTTATGAAATTTCAACTGTCAGCCGTTACTTTATTGCGCTTCGCAACGTGTTTCAGAAATTGGCATTTAATTCGTCGCGTTTGAGGAACATCATTACGATCGGCAGAAACAGGCGCATTAATTCGATACTTCGTATATATTTCTTGATATAAAATACAAGAGATGTAGAAATTATTTATTAAAAATATAGCAATTGTAAGATGCTAATTTTTTTAATTGAATGTAATTTAATTAAGATAAAAATGGAGATTATGAGATTAACTTGAACATGATGTCGAAATGTACGATCAAAAAAACGAATCACGGATCACAGTTGCAATTTTCGAAAACACGTGTATCTTGTATACGCGATGACAGTGGTATATATGTACACATTCAGGTCGATTCGCAACGTTGTAAAACTTTGGAACGCAGACGCACGACGTTTTCATTGTAAAAATCGAGATACCGGTTAAAAATATTCAAAGGAGGGAGCGATGGCCGAAGAGGGGTTTATAACTCACGTCAGGCAAGTAATTAGCCGCTTTTGCCCAGCTGTAATGGACCCGCTAAGGCACTAAGCGAGACCCTTAACTTATTTAAATGAACCGGTAACCCATGTCCATGTCCAACGTGAACCAGACACGAGGCAATATAGAAAAACCATTTATAAGGGCACTATTCCGGATGCCTAAGAAACTTCTTTTCCTTTTGCTACACTTTGGACTCTGCAACGCATCAGACGATCTATTTTTCGTCCCAACAGGTACATGCCAGCGTGTACAATGATCTGTTTCACGGTTATTATGATATATGAAATATTTTAGCACGCGATAGAAATATGAATAAGTATATCGTATATCAGAAATGAATCGTGAATTATAACAACTTTTCTGATACATTTCACCTCCCCCATATATATATATATAAATTAATTCTCTAAAAAATTGAATACATCGATTAAAATACAAAAATTCAATATGCTTATTTTAAAATTTTAATATTTTTTTAAAATTATATTCTTTTAATAATTCACAATATTATATGAATAATTTATGAGCCACCTTTGAAAGGTAGTATGCGCCATTTTTTGGAATGTTTTAATATTAACAATTGTTCAGATAAAATAAATATATCATAGTTAAAAATAAAGAAATTATCATATTGAGAGAGGTGAGATGTTTTTCGACTTATTGAAATGTCGACTTTAACTGTCAAAAGAACATTGATTTGTTTTCGACGGAATTTAGGGGCGCGTCCAAAAGGGCGAATATTGATTTTATGTTCAGCTGTAAAAGTGTGATTTGAATTTTGATTGCGGGCTGGGAGAGATCGCGTAACAGGATAGTGCACGCTTTGCCAGACGCACAAGGGCCCTTCAAACGTCGCTTACTCGACTAGAAAATTGAAGGAATATACGTTTTCAAGTGACGAACATCGCGGACCTTCTGACCGAGTATATTGACGTCCACAATGTTTTTAATGTCGCTTCAAATAGAGTATCTATTGCTCTATCGTGAATAAAATAAATCTGTAGCCAATTCTTTCGCGATATTTTGTGAATATTACTTATGATTAATCATCAGTTTTACAAGAACTATTTCATTTTCTCTAAGATCTTTTTGTCAAGGATTTTTAAAAATATCGTTTTAGTTTCTTATATTCACAACCTTTACTTAATACAAATAATCTTGACCATTACTTTATTTATTTACAACAAATAGAAGTGTTGTATATTAATTGACACAAGAAAAGTGACGTGATATATTGCATTATTTTCTTCTTTAAATTTGATTGTTTTATTTCAGATTTATTTAACAAGTTTTGTTTACAACGATCGTTTTCTTTGTGTCTCGACATAGTTTTTGTTTAGAAAGTAGGAGAAGAGCCACCTGCATCTTCTTATATTTTTTGCTGTAAAAAAGGAAAAAAAGACAAATACCGTTACGAGGGTTACTCTCCTAGACGAATCGTTTTAGTTCGATTACGATCTTCAGCGTAGCATAATTCGATAATGATACGAGGGCACGGATTTTATCATAAAGGCATGCTAATTCCGCTTTTGTCGTAACCCGAGATCACTATAATTTGTGAGAGCGTAAAAATAGGTATTAAAATATCATCATAGGCTATTTCCAAGTAGAGACAGAACGATCGTTTTCGTTGTCAACTTACACTTCATAATGATAATCGTCTTTGTCTTTTTGGCCATCACGTCGCTGATTATTACGAAAATGTAATGAATGTTTTCTATTTTTTAATGTTTCACATCTTCAAAAAAAGTTTCGTGGCAGAACATTATGTCGACAAAATTTGAAACTTATAAAATGTACATCATTTTCAATCAAGGCATTTTTAAATTTAGTATCTTTTTCTAATCTACAGACGTATAGCAAGTATATTTTTAATTAATAAAAAATATGAATTTAAATAAAAATATGAATATCTTAAATAATAAAGAATCATAGAGGGAGAAAGGAGCGATTAATCTTCTTACATCATGTAAAACTGATTTAATAATCATTGAGTTTATTTAATAATATTAATCGAAACTTTATCTTTTATTTTGGTTTAATTCAAAATAATTATTTCAAGATATATATAATTCAAAATAATTATTTCAAGATATATATAATTCAAAATAATTATTCCAAAATCAATTAGTGAATTAATCAATTATTTATAAATTACGAAACTTAAAATATCGAAATAGAATCTGCATATCTTCAAATATGTAAGCTCTGAATTCCTTGCTACTCTGTCGCATTCTATGCATTAGCATACAAAGCGCGGGCAAATAAGCATCACGGCTCATTCAAACATCATTTTACCCGAGGATACTGTTTGTGCGTCTCGATGCAATATCGTTAAACAAACTCATAACATGGACAAACTAGCTGTTAATATGGATATCGGCGGGTTTATTCGCGTACACCCATTTAAGTATTCTCGCAAACACCTTCTTTCCTTTAACCCCAACCCTTTCTCTCGCTGTCCACGTCGTCGCTCGCACTTCTCCGTCTTCCTTCCGCAAACGCGCCGCTCTGTCCTTCTTTGGCTCTCCTAATATCTCGTGGCTCCAATTAGTTCTGAACGTCGGACTGTCCATCCGTCCGTCTATCCCTCCGTCCATCCGTTCATACGTCCGTCCGTCCATCCGTCCGTCCGTCCGTCCGTGGTTGCCGTTTGCACAGTTCGTTCGTTGCCTCTCGGCTCGTTCGTATCCCTCAGCTTCATTAAGAAACGCTAATGCGTTTTGTTTCTCTTTCACCACGCTCTCCACTCCCGAAGGGGAACGAGCTAGGGACTCTTTTAATAATCCCGCAGCACGCTCAGAGATTTATTATTTTCGGGCTATGTTGCTGGATAAGTCCATATGGCTGACGCCCTCCCCTCCTGTTACACCCGTCGCCCCCATCGTCCTTCTTCGCGTCGCCTTTTTCCTTTTCTTCTTCGGGCTGCTTCTATTGCGTCCAGTCTTCCTCCCGGCTCGCGAACTTCTGTACAGGGTGATCCGATAAAGTCGAAACGAACTTTTACGATTTTTGTGTCCCAAGCAAAGTACTATTGGACGGGTTTTCTGTATCTTAATAAAAAAACTAATAATATATTTTTTAATTAAGTTGAAAAGTAATCAAGTCATTAAATAGGCGAGCGTGAATTTCTCTTCTCGAAAATATGAATTTCAATGCGTACAAATTTTTACACGTCTAAGATGCATTCCGAATAATGTTTATAAAATCTAGCTTGTTGAGAAAAATATAAAAATTTGTATATTTAAATCTTGAAATATTTTACGCAGTTTTTTCATATAATGTAAGTAATTTCGACGTATATATTCACTGAATAACGATTAAAAGACATGATTAAAACAATATAAAAATTTTCTGGATTTTGAGAAACTGCTTTCTCAAATTTGTATTACACGATTACCACTTTTGATCGAAGCTCGCGTCACTAAAATATATTAAGACATTAATTGAAACAATCCTGAACGCAGAAACGTGTAAAATCCGCGATGCCAACTCAGGCTCGTTACAGAGAAAATGGAAATAGTATCTGTTTTGGATCCGACCAAGGCGCAGAGAAGACGCTTCTTTTCTATGGTTATAATTCTCTGGTGAACGTATAGCTATAAACATATTCCGGTCCTTTGATTTAACGAGGTGTGGTGTCGGTTATACTATAAACGGTACATCGAGGCCCCTATAAACCAAACGGCCGAGTCGGTAAATTAGGAACTGAGGCCTCTCGCAGGAAGCCCCTAAAAATACAATTAACGAGTCGTTTAACGGATATATACCTGGCGCGGAGGTCACCGTCTCTTTCTCCGACAGGACAGGGTTGCATCCGTGCAAAACGAAATAAGCCGCGATTTTTCTGAGCCGCACCCGTGTTTCGGGTGTGCGAAGAAACGACGGGGATTTATTGGCCGGCTGCGTTTTAATAGGAGCTCGATTGTGCATTCCAACACATGTTCTGACCACCACCAATTCCAATTAACTGTAAGGGGGTATAATATAAAGCAGTTTTGCATATCTAAAATTATTCAATAAAAATCCCGAGATGTGTGTGTACGTGTGATGTACGTTTTTCACTAATATATCTTTTCATAAAAATTATATATTTTCCAGTTCTATTTTAAAACATAAAATGTAAATTAATTAACTTGTGTGCTTATCGATATGAATATAATTCTATAGATGATACGTTGTGATGTTACAATAATGATGTTACACACATTAGGCAAATTAAAAATTAATTATGATAAAATATAAAATAGTTAGACGATTTAATTAGATAAATTAATTAAAAGCAGTGAGTAAATTACGATATCAAAGCAATGTGAACAAAGTGAACATGTATGCTTATAACTGCGATGCATCTCAATAAAGTGGTTATGCATCATTGCTCAAGATACAGTACACAAGTATTCTCTCTTCGCGGAAAACATTTATTATCACAATAATAAAAAAGATCGTGTTATATCGACCGGTAATATAAATATAATCATTGGACTCTATCAATAATAATAAAATTTGTATATATTTATATTTATTGTATCAGTTGTGAAAAAAATTAATATTTATATTCGATAAAAATATAATATATTTACATATATTGTACATTTCGCAATTATAAGTTAGAAGACGGTAAAAAAACCTGTTTTTAAAACACGTAGATATATAAATATATTGACCAAATAATTTGTTAAATTTTTAGATTTATATTTGAAAATTTACTTTCCCTAAAGTGCAACGATCGATAAATATTTTACCACCAGTTGCGCGCTTCGTTAATCGCGTTCTATAATATTTAATAAAGAATATTAGTATATAAAATATTTACCGTGCGCACATATACATCAAAATAGTATAAATATTTATTTCATAATTATAAAGAACGTAATTTTTAATGATAATAAAAATCATGATTAACATATTCATTAATTTCATGACTAACATATTTGTCGGAGAAATCTAATCTGGTATTTAAAAAGCCATTTTATCATACGCAGTCGAATGGCGATTTATTCGATCTCTCAATTGGCGATTGTTTTTCCAACGCGGTATCATCCGTCCGCTAATTTATATCGCGCGCGGCTTAATGCTGTGTCTACGGTGCAGGTAGTGGATACGATAATCCACGATAAATCATCGGTGGAATCTTTAGCTTAATGAGTTTTTAGTGGCGGGTTTCACCGGGCCGTGATTCATTTTGTGTTTTAATCAATTCATTAACGCCGCGCGCAGATAGCTTTTTCGTACATTCCGCTCGCTACCGCTGCCGGACGAGTTCCAATATTCGATCAGCTTACGTTTCCACCAAAAACGTCCTCGCGAGAATAATATAGCTTGTGCTAGTTTTTAATTAATTGCAATCGCAATAAATGTGTATGTGCGTGATATATCGGATGCGTAAGCGCGTTCTAGCGTTCCGAATTTATCGCGGTATCTCTTTCAGACATTTCATTTTTTTTGCTCGTTTGATAATTTGAATCCTCTCGATTACTGTACTCAAGTTTTTTCGTGCAGTTATTAAAACAAGAACTGCAATCTAAATGAATCGGAGGACTTGTGATTCTCAGATTAAGTTATGTGTAGAGGTAAGAATTATAAATATATGCGACGAATTATAATAAAAGAGAAAAAGAAGCGAAGAAAGAAATTTAGAAAATAATTATTTATGAATATTTATAATAAAAATGATATTGTAAATTTTATTGAAAATTGAATAACATATTTGTATACATATGTAAAGTGAATAGCACATAATATTTATATTAGTTACACGAAGTTAATAGAGAAACAATATTATAATTTGCTTTGAAGGATTTTTGCTTTGAAGGATTTTAGATCTGTCATTTACTAAAATCGAAATAGTTTTAATATAATTTAAATGATACAATATATGTTATTATGCCTAAATGTATAATATAAAATATTGATACATACATCTCTGTTCTCTAATAAAAATTATAAAAAAGAAAAGGAGAGAGCCGATTTAAAATTTAGATTTAAAATTTCTTTCGAACTTGGGCTAGACGTTGCGGGCAAATGGAAATTTCACGGAACGACGACAGAGAGCGACGGAGATATTCGTGATTCGAAGGCAGCTCTATCGAGCGGTCGCATCCGTCATGCGTTTTAAGATGGAGGAGATGGGGGCGAGGGAATATCCGGGAGAGGGATGGTGAAAGGGAAAGAGAGACAGAGGCAGAAGGTGTCGGTGTTAAGGCCCTGCGGGATACGACCCCCGTTGCGAGCATACGACTCCCGAAAGAGCCTCCGTTTGGGAATCGCGCCTCCTCGTCCACCAGAGTCAACCTGTCGACCGTTGCTCCGAGTCGGCGGTCGAAATTGATGACGAACGAGGCTTGAAAGAGATTATAGATTGCGGCCATTATTAGGTGCCAATATATTACTTTCGCCGACCGGATATCGGTGTTTGCGTTTTGCGGTCGGTCGGGTGTTCGAGTTTGTGGAGTACGCGTGCGGATTTACTCTTCGATTGATTTGTAGTATAATACCGCGGCGAACGTCTGGAAATAATTGCGCGCAGACACCGGTAACTAATTTTATCGCACATGACAGAGAAAAATTTATTGAACGCGAGAGGTAGAAACAGAGACTAACTTGTCCAAATCTGTGAAATTACATTGCATGATAAATTATCGGGCAAAAATAATTTTTATTACATATCAAAAAATTATTAATTAATTTTCATTAATAAAATAAGACGTAATCAAATATTTAAAGGTTATTTTTTATGCGCGATTTTGGAATTTTGGTCTTCGTCAATGTTATTTTACATTTTGAAATTACACTTCTTTGTATTAATTAACAGATTTACCATCATTACGCAATTAGAAAAAATTATGGATTAATGAAAACTCTATAATGTAAACTTTAAATATTTTCATAAAATTTCAAAAATTAAAAAGATCATCTTTCCACGAGATAACGCCCAGTGTTTGCGTAAAAAATAAAAAAAACGGTCAGATCGTATTTCACCACGTATAACACGGACCCTTTACTTAATTACACATTCGCTTGCCGCGCGCATGCAGCTTTGTAATTCGTTCGCTCGCGTTTAATCGTCGTCGAAAATTGCATGTGCACGCGGCGGAGATTGCGGAGGCGCGAGCGCGCCGAAAGACGGATCTATTAAGTCCGTTCGGGATACGGTGTAGGGTTAGACCTGTAATTAACCGGTAGCTCTTTTACTCGCGAAGAGCGTAACTCCGGTCGTTTAACGGTCCGCTTTTATTGGGCACTTATTGGTTATTTTTGGGCCCGCGGTGCCCCCAGGCCGTCTCCACGAGCGCCTCCGGCTCGCCATTGAATACTTCCGGAAGCCGGAAGCGAGCGATCGAAATCTGTACGAAACGCATTTCTCTGACGTAATACTTTCTCCTCTATAATCTTGGGCGTTGAATTCAATTTATATTTTAATTCACTAAAAATAAATCTAAAATATGTCTAAAATAATTCTTTAAATTTACTAAAAATAAATTCGATAAAAATACATATTTATGAATTTCTCAACTGCGGATTGATTTTGGATTTTTCATTAACAATGCGATATTTTAGGAGAAAAATGTTTGAAATTAGAAGAGTTTAAATATTGCACTAATTAAATATTATTTTCAATACGACTAAAAAAAGTTTTAAAAGTTAAAATTTTATTTCTTGCTCTTTGATGTCCTAAATAAAAAATTGTAACAGTTACAATTTACATTAATTTATCGAATATTGATACATAACGATAATTAGTATTATTATTTTTCGATCTATGAAACCCACTTTTAGCTAAATTTGTTCGGGCAACCGAAATTATTTGCCTCTTCGTTCAATGTTGGTGTATCTACTTGAGACGCGATAGCCTCTCTCAACTAGGGGTTGCCTGTAACAAAAGTGAAGCTTACAGTATCATGATTTTAGCTTAGCACGTGTCCGATCGGTACGTTATGTTTGCTAAGTGAAGAGCGTTAGAGAACCCTGTTTTGTTTATTGGACGATGCATGCCAAGAGCCGCTCGAATTCGAGTGCTTCTTCCGCAAATGTTCGCCGATTTGAGATCAGAAGTGGACTCGACGGCGTATCTCTTCTAATCAACGAACCTTACCATTTGATTAATTAAACGGGTGTAATAATTGATGGGAAAAAGGGCGGGGAGCTAAATTGTCAAACAACAAGCATGTATATAGTATGTCAATATATATTGTTCATTAGTAACATTGTTCCTATACTTCATAATGTTAGAAATAACGTTAACATGTATAGAGATAAATCTGATTAATTTTATTCGTTAATAATACACATTTCTATGCATATGGTGAAAAAAATAAAATTGTATTTCTGAAACAAAAAAATGCATTCTTTCGCGGTTTCGCAATATGATCTATCAAGATTCGCTAAAGAAAGTCTTGATAATTTTACGACTATTACTCGGTTCGACGGATATAGCTCTGGGGATGAAGATTATACGTAATTAACGTTATAACGACCGCCTTGGTCAAATTGGATTATTTTTTTTCAACTAACATTTCAATCAAGCTCGTCAACGTCCCCTTAAGCTATATCGAAAGATTCGATCCTGCAATTACTCTGCTAATTAAATCAAGACCGCTTCTGTAACCAGATGTTCCTTGGATCGTTTCTACGCATTGAAAAGATCATTTGAGTAAATTCTGTTTAATATCGCAAACTTTTAAACACCGCGTATTTTAATAGGAAAAAAATTGATTTTATACTTTATATTTTATTTTATATTTATTTTATATTTTAAAATTATGGTAAATCAAAAACTTAGCTGATTAGAGAATCCTTGAATCCTTAAACAAGCTCTGAAGAGAGGGAAGGTTATATATTATTATTTCTAATGATTAATGAAAGTCTTGAAGAAATATTGTTTAATGGAAATTTGAGTTCGGTGTCTAATTATTTGCACACACGTTTAACTATTATTTTGGCTACGATTTTATTTCTACTAGACGCATAATTTTTCCGCGGCTCTTTGACTGCACGATGCTCTCTTCTCTCGTTTCATTTATCTCATTTATTTATGCGAACTGTTTTGAGCTGTAATATATATGCCGCCTTTCTAGCTGCTCGTGTCCCTCCTACCGATTCTTCTCTCCCTCCATTCTTTGACTACACCGATCCCTTTTCTCTCATTCATTGTCTTTCTCGCTCCGTTCGTTCGATTTGCTGTCTTTCTTCCGCGCTCTTTTGAATAGCTCACGCCACGAGTGCGCGCCGGGTGTTGTTCCTCCGAAGAAACCCAAAACTCATGGTTAATTATATTCGTCCCGCGAATGAACTTGGTCTCTCTCGAGAGCACGAAGGGTCTTTTTTAGTTTATGGCACGCGCCGCCACGTGGCTTCACCGCCGACCCCGTGAAGAGGAAACGAGCAACCAGCTCGGCTCGCGTGGGGCCGAGTTAGTGTTACCGATATGCTCAGGCATCATTCTCTCCTGCCCCGTGTCAGGACGAAAAGTTTCGCGTACGAACGATCCTCGCGGAGCAGAGAGGGCGGCCATTATCGTTGCGTGAGATTAAATAATGAAATCGTCGCGCATTTTGAGCTTGTTTTCTCGATGATACTCATGGTTTGCTCTCCTTTTGTGGAGCATCATTATTTCCATGTAAAAGCGATAACTGTCCAAATAACCAAAAGTAATATTATTATGCATATTGCATGCATGAACGATTTAGGAAAATGTATAAATGTACAAAATATTCTTGTTTAATATTAAATGAAAATAAATTTTAGGAGGAAATTTTTTCGAAGTTTACTTGAATTATTTGGAACTTATATATTTAATTTACTTGCAGTGCATATATTTGTAAGCGTATAAACTCAAGTTTCATCTGCTTTAAAAATCATTACACATTATATATATATTATAAACATGCAGGAATAATCACATATAAGAATAATTACATAGATTATGTGGTACATCTATGGTTTATACTGATAGAAGGATGTACGTAAATGAAAATGTACCAAAATGAAAATTGTGTATATGTCAATAAGCTGTCAAAATTGTATATCGATATGGGACACGCATCGTGCGTATATACGATATACGAAATGTATAATAATGTAGCTGATCTGATGATAGACATTCATCCGTGAATATATAAAAGCTTCACTCAAGCGATGGTACGATCGACCAATTAAATTCATCGCGCTTCGACAACGGAGAGTACCCATTATCGCCCCGTAAGATTAAATAATGAAATTGCCGAGCGTCGATTTATGGCAGCTTCATACACAAGGTTTCACGTTGAACGAGTAATTAATTGCGGAACTTTAACAGCCCGTTTTATGCATCTAATAGTGAATCTTGGGCGAATATTTTCGACGGATAATTTCGTGCTCTATAATTGCTTCGTTTTTAATCGCAAAAAGATTTATGAGATATATTATAAAATCCAAGAAATATAAGAGTAAAGTATAAGAGACAACTAATGATTCTCTAATTCAAGAGAGACGATTTATTATATAAATGTAAAGTTATTAAAACTATTTTTAATAGTTCTCTCTCTCTCTCTCCCTCATATATTTTATTTTTTTATTATATATAACTCTTCTCTTTTATAATAAAAGATAATAAAAAATCAAATAATAGAAAATATTGACATATATTCATATCACGTGTGAACAGGACCACATTCTAGATTCCCAAATAATAAAGTATATGAGAGAAATAACGGAGATGTACCATTTAATGGCAAAAAGCGTATCTTTTAAAGTGCATAAAATCTTGCAAAATAATACGGGATTAGGTTCGCTCTAATTTTTTGCTTATTATCGCTTAATTCTTGTTAATCACATTCCACGTCTGCGAAACGTCTCGTAATAACGCCCCAATGCCGCGTATCCGCCATTAGATTTACAAAGATCGAGATCGGGGCGAAATGCACGTAGAAATGCATGTAGAAAAAACGTACCTCCCGGACACAAAGGGGGTTTGCGTTAGCCGCGCGGAGACGATAATGCCCCGTTGAGTCTGCGCGCCTAAGTACAGACTCCGAAACTGTTCGAAATGTTTGTCCCGCAGCGAAATGCAATCACGGCGCGTGGGATTTGGGACAGCTGCGCGCGTGCTGAGGACAATTAACATGAATTATGGTAAACGCTCGCAGACCGGACCACCCTCCCTTCCTCCTCCCTCTTCCCCTTTACCCGAAAGGTCCGGATCGTCCGAGGCACATCGCGGAGCCGCGGTGCATATACGAAGCTGCATCCGCGGGTACGGATCCCGGCATCGCTCGCGGCGCGAATATATCACCATGCATTTTTGAATCGCGAATGTCACTTCTTCGTTTCGTCCGAGATCGGATCGTATCAAGCATAAATCGCAAAGCTGCTCTCGTTATTAACTCGATCGATTCGATTCGGTTATCGTGAATACGCGCATCAGTTTAAAAAAAATAATAAGTGATGTTAATTCGAGAAAAGTTTATAAATTATATCTTTGTGTTGTATATTTTGATAAATTATAACAACTAATTGATTTGTTTGAAATTTTCTTTTAACGGAAAACCGAATTTGTCACCAAATGTATCATTGAAATGTGGAGATTGCAGCTTTTCTGATACACATATCTTTATATATAAAATAGAATTAAAAAATTGGGCTTTTAAGATTATTTCGAAAAGTTTGAATATATATATTAAAAAATTATATTCCTTATTTTCTTAATTTTTGTTATACGATGCAAGCATTCGCCTGGAATTATCTGCGTGATTATGAAAATTAATATTGGCCATGGTCACGGAAGTTATACGATGAATATAAATCGGGCTTTCACTTTCTTTTAAGATTTAGCCCGGCCGTTGCTAGTGTGCCAGATGTGCCCGCCAGCACGAATGTTAACCAGAGGAATTTTCGTATGCGGCTTGCCCGCAGGTGTTCCTCGTGCGGATGTGTCAAGCATCGCGAAACGTTGAGATAAACTACGTGCGTGCTTTCGCGCGATTTGCTAGATAACCAACAATATCTTACTGCAATATCTAATTAATAATCTGCATAATCGTTTCAGGAAATCGATCGAGGTTAATTAATATTTTTTCAATGTTGAAGATTATCGTTAAAGATTACGGCACGTATATTATATATATATACATTTTATCAGTTATCTTACGTTTTTATTATTCTTGCGGATGATCTGTCAAAGCGAAAGATTGGATATTACAATTTAGAGTCTGAAAAATTCAAAAGAATCAAAGATTTAGCATTCAAAGATGTTAAATCCTAAATATTTAAACAAATGATATTTGTACTTTATAAAATTTATTCTCTCACTTATCTTTAAACATTTTTGAACTCTTTTCACTTCGATATTTATATTTATACATAGAAATATAAGACTACGAAAAGAAATTTCATAATATCTAAAGATCTCTCTTAAGATCTTTTTTTACATTCTTAGAACTTAAAAAAATAATTTTTAGAAAAATAATAATTTAATAATAATTAAAATAATTTAAGAATATCATATAGATAAAGATTAATTTTCTTAATTGAAAATTAAGGTTCTATGTTGTGCTTTTTAAATTTATGAATTATGTCAGTTATATTTAATATTTAATCATCTTTTAATATAAAATAGAATTGTGTCTTATAGACATCATAAATTTTTAAAATTCAGAAACGTGCAACAGCAGGCCAAACTATGTCATATTCTTTTTGCGGATGATTGGCTGCAGGTGCAATGCTTGCTTGTTTCGAGACTCTCATTACGTATTGTATAACATATCATCTGATAAGCTAGCAGAAACGAGGTAATAATTTCCGTGGTGTAGAAATATTATATAATAGCGCGCAGAATATAATTAATATAATATAGAGCTCGTGCCACACATTTCAAGATTATCTCAAAATTCTACTGATTGTTCTTAGAAATTTCGCACTGCATACGGCGCACATACTTTTATTTTCTTCAATTTTCGCCCACAATCAGCGCGCAGGTTTCGTTTACCGACATGAAAGGTAGATCGCTTGAGGAAATTTGTTGAGTGCATTTGATGAACAGATAATCAACAATATGTGTTGCACACTTTTATCAGACGAGGCTATCGATAATTGACCACTTTACCAGACATTGTCTCGCCGACTCTGAAATTTTTAACAATATCTAGTTTAATTTAACAATATCTTTTTAACAATATCTAAAAATTTATATCGTCTTTGTGCTTTGAGCAATTTTTTTACGGAGAAAAATACTAAATTGAATTTTTTAATAATATTGCATATTACTTATCATTTATACATCTTTCACTATAAAATTAAAAAAAATTTGTTTGCAATATTTTTGATGCAATTTTACATATGCTTTTATATTAAAATATTTTAGATTCACATATTATTAAAAATGTGACTTTTATATTATTGATAAAAGTTTGAAAAAGTTTGAAAACTAAATTTTTATTTACACGTTGTGTATGGTGAATTTTCGTATAGCATTTAAAAAAATAATTGCTTTTATCACTAAATTGTTAATTCATTTTACATAAAACTCATTCTTATTTATTATATTTATATAAAATAAAAATTTTTAAAGTATTAGTAGTAAAAATGTCTCTCAATTTGCAATTCTTTCAGTATAAACAATCGGACATCTCTCGTAATATCAACACTCGATGATTGGCAAGGTTTCCAGAGACACGTCAATAGTAGACAATAGATGAAAATTAATATTCGTAACGCGGAGCGGAGCTTCGGTAAACGGTGAATTCAATATTTCGAGGGACGGATCGTTTGACGGATGAGAAATCGGCTTCAGTGTTCAACTGTCGATTCTGGCTACGGCTCGTCGAAATGCAACTGACAAAATAATTAGTTTCGGAAGTTCGCCTCGCGCACGGGAGAGGTTTTGTTTGTCAAAATCGCGTGTGGCGGAATTTCGACGAGAAAAAAGCACGCACCGCGCGCACCTGCCGACGAGCGCAGGCTGACTGTATCTCGTAATTAGCACGCTCCCTTTAACGTGTACATTATCAATTACGTGCATCGAATGGAGCGATAATGGGAGATATTAGATCATTACATATACAAAATGTCGGATATTTAAACCTCGAATTGTCACGAAACATGTTATCACGTGATAAACGATTTTCATAATTTTGGCAAAATTAATTCCGATTTCAAATGAAACAAACTGATGCATTTAATGACTCGCATTAAAAAAATAATTACATTATTTTTTGTCGACAGTTAAAATTGAGATAATTGATTTAATGAATATATTTGATATAAATTCATCAGTGAATATTAAATATATTATAAATGAAAAATTTTTGGAGTTTATTGATTGTTTAAGAAATGTGTTAAATTTCAATTTTTATAATTAATTTATAAAACTGTACAGAGAATAAATATTTGACGATAAATTAGCTTCTATAACATAATACAATAACGTTTATCAAATGTTGCGATAGTTTAGATAATTGATGCATTCGTTATTAGAGATACATCTGTATTTTATTATTTTTTACTTTATTTATTACATCATTATTTCTGTTCTTGTCTTTAAAACAAAGAAAGAAAGGGAAAACAGCTTTCTAAAAATTTTATAATAATTCTATATTACCTTGTTACATACAATGATGACATACCGAAGCCTTGCGAGAAAGATACGTTTGTTTCGATGAAAGCATATAACGGACATTTTTTCTTCACTTGATAGATAACTCGTTGCTATAAGAAGACACAAATGCCGTATGCAACGTTGTCTCGAGGGTGGTTCGGATACAGAGCTGATAGCTCCGGGCTGATAGATGTTGGCTAATTATGTGCCCGAGAAGTCCTGGCTTCGTCTGGCCAGGAAGAGAAGCCCTTCCTTACATTCGCCCTTTGGACCTCGTCATATCGTTCGCGACCACCCATTGACAATAAAATCGCCTCGTGGATTTCGCAAAAATATCGCGAATATAACGACATAATTATAGTTTAATGAATAGACGTACGTTGCGATGAACTATGGGGAAAGATCAGAACGGAAGATAAGTTGTATAAAATATTTAATCGTAAAGCAAATTCTTTGTAAATAATATAAATGGTAGGTCACATGTAATCGCACATTTTTCTGAATGTTATTTAAAGCCATATTTAAAGTTTGTTCAATTTTTCACATAAAAAAGAAGCGCCTAAAGTCGTAATTATTAAAAAATTAATATAAAATATTCGATATAACGAAGAGATTTTACTGTGAAAATTTTTTGAATTAAAGGAATCAAAAAATAAATTTCCTTTTCTGAATCTAATTAATTTCAGCTTAAATCGTCAATTATTTCATATCGAATGGTATCATTTTAATTATTTAACTTTATTATTTTATTTAATTTTATATTGGATAATCTCATATATTGAATACTACTTTTCGGATATTCGCGCTGTATGTATCTTTTCCATCTTCAATTTCTGGCGCATTCGTTATTCTGTGATATAAGCATTTTAATATTATCGCCACCGTCACCCGCGAATAGCTATCATTTCCGCGCGAATATTCCAAATACTCTTATAAAATCGTTAATATTTGTTTCAATAATTGTTACGGGTATGGCATCTCCCACGGTTAATTTACCCAATTATATCGCAGTTTCGATTATAATGCATGTTGATTACGTACCTCATTTGCTCGCAATTACAGAAACGCTATCCGTATTTAACACTTTTTAGCGCCGGAATATTAATTGACTCGTCGCGAATCTGTTTCATCCAATAACACATTTAATATTTCGCCAAAATTACAATTTCACTTTCGTTTGTTAAATTATGTCCTTCTAATATTTGTTACATCGTGATTTTCTGTATGACGTAATGCGTTAATTAATTAATATGTTTAACGAGTTTATGATAAATGTTTCTTTCGAAGATAGATGAATGTTAAATTTTCTCCAATTTTTAAAAAACGAGGTAACATTCACAGATAAGAATTTTATAAATTTAATAGTAGAGTTTGGGACTTGCGCAAAATTGTTATATAAATATCAATTATTTATAGAAAATTTATAGAAAATTAATAAGTAAATGGTGGAAATGTATCTTAAAAATTGAAAACTGTTTCTACATCATTTCGCGTTTAACAAATTCATCAGATTAGTCGATCTACTTATCATACATAGAAGGCAATAATGATCAATAAGGATTATAAAAACAACAGAAATGTTTCGAATTTTATTATCATCTATCCTCTTTCCACGTGGCGGGTTCCCTTTGCAAATTCCTGTAACGTTCATCGTTTTGCAACATGATGAAACAGCGGCGCTGTACATTTATATGCTCGCGCATATACACACATACCATCGCCATAATCGCGATGCACGAAAGTTTCGAAGGTGAAGACGTGCGTTCGTTCTTTCTTTCTTTCGTTCGTTCGTTCGTTCGTCCGTCCGTCCGAGCGTCCATCCGTCCGTCCGCTCGGTGGTACTGGCCCTGTAATTGGGCCCAAACTCTTAGCTCCGCTCGACCGGCCAAAGATTATACACCCGCATGTCCCGAGGGGCTCGAGCCAAACGTTCTTGTGTGATATATTATGCTGCAGATACCTGTATCTGATCCACGAGGTGAAGCTGGCGTAAACGGAGTAACATTTTCAGTCGTGCTATAAGAGCACGTTTCTGGTAAGCCCCGTGAGCCGCGCGCGAGCGATGCCCAAGCGAGCGGGGCCCTATCCTAGACAACCGGCAAATAACAGAGGGAGGCGAGGAGGGGAGGGACGCGACGCTTCATTTAAATATAACCCAAAGTGTATCCGACGTTGGTTTATCTCTCGTCTCCCCGGGTCTCTAGGCGCGCGAGCCCCTCTTTCGCGCGGACCCCGAGAGATCCGAAGAGCGGATCTCTCGATAAATCCGACCGCCCGCTCGATCGATTTCGTCGGACACGGGATTCGACGGAATTTGCTAATAACACGGCGAAAGCTCCGGGTGACCTGATATATACGAGCTCCGCTCGTTACGTCTTTCGAGTATTACGTAACTAAACTCCGCTCTCTGTGCTAACTATACATTTCGAGAATTATACTTTTCCTCCGCTTCCTTCGTCGCTCCGTCGTTCTCTGCGTCAACTTCCAAACGAGCTATCTCGTTAGTTTGGATACTTGCTGATTATTCTCCTCGAAAAGTTTGTATTAATCTTTTGCGAGAGTCGCATTTAGCTTTTGCGAAATTGTCAATGTTACGTGGGTTTGCGATTATGGAAAATTTAACTTTTTAATTTCGGAAAGGATTGTGCATTATTTTGATAATAAACGGGTAGAATTTTTTACGAATATCTTGCATAATCTTATCTCTTGTGACATTACAAATTTTCTCTTTCTTTCCTTTTCCTATTTATTAAAGTTCAAATTTTCATGTCATTAAATATCAAACATACAAGTGCCAATTGTTAAAGTTTCAGGTACACTTAAATGTAATAATTTATAACTCTATATTTTAGAAGAGCATTTATATTAATTTATATTAATATATTTTATTGTCTCATACACATATATAACGATATTGAAATTCATCCACAGTCCAAGTCATGATGCGACATTCGATTCTTTAATGTTCTTTCTCTTCTTCGGGGTATTCAAAATTTAGCTATCGAGGGTGATAATCGGCGATTCCATCGAAACGCTTACGTCGTAAGCAGATGATGAGGAGCGATTCGTGACTTGGACATCTGCGTAGCTCAATTATGATCCTTTGTTGCCGCGATATTCCCAGAAAATTACGAATTGACATGTTCGTGTGGATGTATATGTAACATACTTTCCTTGGGTGTGCAATCAAGAACGATGTCGAACGGCATATCATTTAACCACTTGGTTGGCAATGTTGGCGCTGAAGTGTGGGAGGGACATGACGTATTGTCTCGAATAACATGTTAATATGGCAAATATAGTCCTTGTTTCGCGATCGAATAACGCGATAAGATTTCCGTTGGCGATATCGCGGAACTCGTACAGAGAAACTTTGGCTCATCAGCGGGTGGATCGCCCGAAGAGAATAATTAACCGTACAGTTTATACGGTTATCTTGCAATCTATGTCTCCATTTGTGTATTTTCGCATAGCTGATGTTATATCCTCCTGATCATTAATGCAGGGCATACGTTAACTAGGCAAATAGTATACGTACGAATACATAATTACGTTGGACTTATTGCAGCAGGCAAATTGACAACTGCGCTTGTTACAAATTCATATCTATGCGCAGGAATGGCAGTAGATAATTGTCCCTTGCAGCATTACGATTTTTTCCCAATAAATGTTTATAAATTAGCAAGGGATATAAGTGATAGGAAAAGTCACTTGAGACTAAAAAGTATAAAAGATAAAGAAGAGAAAAAATATATTTATTGAAAGAGAGAGAGAGAGGGTTTTTGTTATAATTTTAAAGATATTTTTATATTAAATCATTTTGTTATCGGATAAATGAATCTTAAACATTCAAAATAAAATTGAAAAATGTGGAAATAAAATATTTTCTCTGAAAAAATAAATGTATTAATGAATTCGATTTTTTTAAATTTTTGATATTTCTATAGCTTTTGTATTAGATTTGCTTGTAATCGCGCGTAACATGCATTGATACAATATCAATTACAAAGAATCAACATAATGTTTAGTCTGTTTATAAATTTTCAATATATTTGACAAAAGAAGTTAAAATATTTTAATTGAACTATATTATATTTATTAATCAGAGAAAATTATTCATCCATTACGTAACTTTGATCACATGATAGTCATACTGGAATACAATATGGCGAGTTGTTTGGTAGATATACCTTACAGATGCTAAGAAAACTCGAGTTATACTTCTATCGATTCTCGTTGATCGGTTGGGCGTACACTTACTCGGCTATATCGCGAACAAAGTACAACTGCAACGCGATTGGTAGCGCGATTGCCATTCAATAATGCCTACATCGTGTTTGGACGAATGATCGACAGATCGATAGGTTTCTATGGCTCGCTGAACCATTACGTCCTATGACGGATCGAGGATATCATTTCTAATCCTACCGCCTCGAACAAGGTGCAGATTGGTCGCACGTAAATTGTTAGCTGGAAATGGGCGCAATTGCATGTCTCGATAATGCCTTGGGTCGCGGCAGATCTATAGCAATCGATGAGATGCACGTAACATGCGAGATTTTGTTGCAAACGCGATAGATCACGTCTAATCTTGCCTGGGTACGAACGACGCGTAGATCAGCGTATATTTCGCAGTATCTGGAGGACGTAACTCGTAACCTGCCCTGTAGCGAAATTCATGATGAACTTGCAGACATGTGCAAGGTAGTTTAGTACAGGATTTTTTTACAGACATTTATGTTTAAAGTTTAAAATTTGTAATATGTTTAATGATGACATGGATCTTTAATTTACATTTTAAAAAATAATATTTATTAAAGATTCTAAAGTATTTATAATCTTGATTTTCTACTTTTCAATTGATTAATTTCTTTAAAAAATAATTTTATTTAAAAATTAATGTATCAATAATCATATTGCTATTTTCTATCAAAAGTTTTTGGGAGAATCGTAAGATTTATATTTCCATTTATAATAATTCAGATATGGAGTTTAAATATATACGAATTAAAAATAAAAAAATACTTTCTTCATAATTATACTTTACATAATATTTACATTCATTATTAAGACAGATAATTTGCTTCACCTATTCAGAATAAACTTTTAATATTCTTACTCGTGTTTTTCCCAGTATTTATTTACACGCTTCTCTTCTCTCTCTCGATATCTTCATGAACTTTGATTCATATAATTACATTTAAGACTGAATGCGCGAGAATGTGTAGTATGTATTGTACATTACTCTATACGTATAGTATTGGATACAGCTGGAACCCGCCTTGTGTAGC